>NC_141286.1:8269964-8609964 GCF_037954325.1 Fistularia commersonii
TGTACAATTATTCACTCCCTCATTTACAAATAAGATATATTCACAACCATTCGTTCTCTCATTCGATCCCCCCATCAAGCAAATTTGGTCCTACTTCGATCAAAAAAAATCCCTCCCAAATCTCTGTACAGCCTTGTTGGTTATCCCTAGTTTCGCTGTTCTTGTGTTTCTCTGCTTTTTTTAAAAATATTCACTTTCACACCTAAGGAATGGAGTTCACACAGCCGCTTGTGTTAAAGCAAATGACAGCTGGATACAACCGGGCAGCAAGTTTTATAAGATAGATGAATCATCGCGTTGGTGAACAGGGCTGTTTTAGATACATTTATGTGATTTAAGTAAGACGTGTGGCCAAACAAAGCATCATATGCCCAATTACCAACTTAACCCTTTTGTAATTACAGCAGATTTCTGGCCTGAGAAATCCCATTCCTTCTTCTTTCGGGATTTCTGTTTTTTTTTTTTCGTTTTTTTTTATTATTTCATAGAATTCAGCAAAATTGACTGAAAAGTGTATCTCATAGGGCGATGCACAACCCTTGTGAGTAATCGCCGCTCAGTTCAGAGGGGGGCCTTTTAAACACAGATTGCCTCCCATCGATTCCTCATGTTGCTGCACGGTCGCCCCGGTTACATGATCTCGGTTAAATGAATAGAAACGGCCAGTGGTCAGTGGATGTGTGTCACTGCTGTGAAATGCATCCCAGAGAGCGCGATAAAATTTCTCTCACTGAGTCACTTTCCTCTCGGATTCATTTTCTGCCTCTCCGCCGACTGGCTGACATCCAGGCAGACTATGTGTGTGTTCGTGTGTGTGTGTGTGTCGGTCTTTGATACACACACTGCCATGAGATAAAGTCCAGAGATACTCCTTTGACCATAAGGCCCTCTCCACAAAGGCAGAAAATTCCCTTGGACTTGGAATCAGACTTTCAAAACACAATGAATTTTTTTTTTTTCATCAGATATATATATATAGAGAGAGAGAGAGAGAGAGAGAGGGAGAGAGAGAGAGAGAGAGAGAGAGAGAGAGAGAGAGAGAGAGAGAGATAAAGTGTGATTCGCATAATCCTTGATCATATAGCTGTATAGAACTGTGATTCATTTAACTCTATTAATCTATGTAATTTAGACTACAACTGCAAATCCAACTAACCGTTGAATTCGCATTAGTTGGATTCTCACTATAAATAAAACAAAGGCTATCACAGTATGTAAATATATGGAAATAGATTATTCAAAAGCACTGAGATGGAAATATCATTTGCCTCATGTTGCGATATTTGCTGACTGTCAAGTTAACGGCTATCATTCTTTTACTTAACTAAATTTATATATTTAATCATTTGTTTGTTTATTTATTAGTTTAAGTCCCCCCCCTGAAAACCAGGGAATGTCTAGAGATCACAATAAAAACCGGTCCATGTTGCTAGACTTTGTACTTGACTCAAGCAGTTGAGATTGTTTGATTTATTAATTTATTTACATATGAATTTATTTGTCAAGATCTATTCCAATGGACGGCTTGGAATATCCAATTCCTTTTACATCAATCAAAGATCGACACACACAACACACTTTTCTGTATCTTTATAAAACTGCAGAAGCCAGAAGTTACATGTACTTCTTTCCTCTATTGTTCGGAGGAGGTTCATCCATTTCCTATAATAAGGTATTTTCTGACCACACGTCCATATTCCCGCCAATCGACGGCCCGTCTCGGACGGCCTCCGAGAGCAGGCATCATTAGCCTCTACCAGGTATGCGAGGTAATTGGTCGAAAAGGGTGTCGGGGTTCATTAGATAATGAATCCAGGGGTCGGGAATCGTGTAGTCTGACTGCACATGTCATCGGCTGGACAACCAGCTGGACGCAACCAGAGGGTCGACTTCTGTTGGAGCCCAAAAACGTAAAAATTCTCTCAGCGGCAACATCAGCATCTGCTGAATGTGACATATCAAGACAAAAAAAAAAAAAAAAAACTGTCTAGTGAACTGGCAGTTTTGAAGATGAACTAAACGACGTGAGTCATTGAGTCGGACAAACCGGAGGCAACACGACGGATTTGGTTTTTCATTAATGCAAAATGTCCCACCTTACTCAAAGTGGGAACCCAATGTGCCTCTCTGTGGAGGAGCAAATTGATGTCTCCACCTCTGGCCCCCTGAATTCAAATGATACCGCAGAGATGTGGTTACCCGGGTTACCCACGCGTACGTACCGCAGTCGAACATTTCACAGCTAAATTAAATACCCGGGCCTGAATCGCAACCCTTTATCCCACGAGAAACATCTCAATTATCAAACTGAGATGCTCAATTTCAGCATTTATCTCCTGAAATCGACTTTAGCGTTACGTCCCGAACGCAAATTGGGATTTAAAGGACACAAAACAAGTGTTTTCTTGTGTTTACATAAATCCACAGCTTTGTCAAACCCAACGCAAGGGTATTTGGTTTCATGTGTGTGTGTTTTAATAATGTCCGTTTACGAGAATCGCCCAATGTTAACATCAATAATTCGGACGTCTCAATCTCACAACTCAATGCTACGAACTAAACGACCTGGTTGGATCTGGTTCTGGATCTGGTTGCGCCAGCTGTTTCCTTTTTTTTTTTCCTTTTCGCTTCCACTCATAATATCCTGCCCGAAATCACTCCCCGGAGGTTTCTGCATATCATATCCAAACGTCCGTCATCGAACGTGTCTGCGTTTTCGTCCCAAAGCCTCGGATCAATCACAGCGACGACTTTGTTCCAGCCCGGTTCTGCAGCGGATGCGTCAGCAGAAACCCGCGGAGCCGCAAAGTGTCACATTCAAAACTTCTTTTTACGATTTTCTGAGCTTTTGAATGATCCACTGCGTTCCAGCTCGGCTTAGCGGCGGGGTAAAGAGTTCATGGTGGTGTGTGAGTATTCGCGTGTGTGTTTCTGTACTGCTTAATGGGCTTGTGTACAGCTTGTTCAGTGCACTTCAACACCAGCTATCTTTTCATTCAATTATAATATATTTTGCTTATCCCGCGAAGAGGCTTGTGTTTGAGCAAGTCATTACAAAAAGAATGTCTGCTCCTTTATAGCGATTTCTCAGCAGCCTCAACATCCAACTCTCCTGTTATGAGTTATCGCTCGGTTCGAGGGTGAGGCCGCTGGCCGGCCAGACAGACCTCCAGACTCCAGAAATTAAAGTGAGATTGTAAAATCCAATCAGGAGCCAGACTTTGAATTATTGCGCACTTCCAGGGAGTCAGATGACATCAGTCGATCGAACGGCCCGGCGACGTGGACGAGAAGTCGGGACGTGGCGCTTTCAGAGTTGCAACCGCCTTCAAAGCTGGTGTCACCGCATCTCGGGACGCGGTCGAGCCTGAATAATCCGTGATCCTGTCGTAAGAGCATCCGCAGCCAACGTGCACAGCTCCATGAGCCAGGATTCACATTTGGAAATGTGTTTCTTGGAAATATGGAATAAGTTTAGGTCAATGTAGGGAAGCATCTTACTCGCTCAAAATTTTCCAGCAATTCTCACCTCCTCTGAACATGATCAGACCATCTGAGTCATCTCCGGATCATCTAACATGTTCTGTCCCTCTCATGGACTCGTTCTGACCCGATCCATCCTCCTCACTCACAAAGAGAACCTCCATATTTTCAGCTCTGCTTCCGGTCTGCAACCTCTCGAAACTATACAACACCACCATCTTCCACTCACTTTTCCTTTTTTCACCAGCTTGAACGTGTCCCTTCACGTCCTCTACATTTCTTCGGACTATTGACCCTACATACACCTTCTTTATCTTCTTTCCAGATGATCCTCCAGCTGCTCCCTAATCCCAATATAGATCAGAGTGTCATCTGCAAATCCAACATGGAAGAGCATACAATTTCCAAAATATACTAGATTGAAAAGTAGAAGAAAACCTTTTTGGTATTTTATAAAAAATGTGTTGTCAGAAGGACGAAGATGCTGTTGGTTGGATAATATTGTTGATGTGGAATTGTATCCATTATCATGCCTCTAAATTGCACAAAAAGGCCTTTTTTACTGGGGAAAAAAAAAAAAAGTAGAATGCCATCACACGGCAGCGTTTCTCCGACAGACAGAGCGACAGGCTTTATTTATATTTGTTTTACACACCAGTGGTTTTGCTTCTCAGCTAAAAAACAAATGTTATTCCGACGCCCCTGACGAGCATTTTGTCGCTTTCATATTTAGGAAGGACGGTCTTTGAGTGAAAACAGCTTATTTGAAGGTGTTAAAGTGGCAGAGTGTCTCCAGAAGTTCACGATTGAGAGAAAAGGTATATATTCAAAATGAGCGTGATGTAATTATAGCTGCGGCATCACTTTCTCCTGCTTTTGTTCTCTGTCCCAAATAAAGTTCTTTTAAATCCATTGCGGTGGCGTCGTCACAAATGGCTTTCTCCTACGTTCTACTGAGAGACTGTGATTTATGAGCGTTTTGCTCTCGTAGCACACGTTTGGCGCCAAGCGAAAAACACAGATGAAAGATTAATGTCCTCAACTGACCAGTGGAGCTTGGTTTGGGTTTGTTTTGTTTTTTTTTTTGAGATTGGGAAGAAGCCCTGAAAAACAAAGGGGAAATATAAAATCCAGAGGGGGAGAGCTCTGATTCATAAGCAAAATGTGTTCCTTTGCCGAATAATACAGCATAATGTTAGAGATTTGGCACTTATATTCATTTTCAAACATGGTGAAATATTTAATATGAGTATATATTTCATTTTAAATGTGACCTAATTATTAATGAAATGATGTCCTAAAGTTTTACTTCAAGTCGGTTAGTGATTTTTTTTTTTAGTTTATCTTATTTCATTCATGTATTTGGCCATTTATTTATGCATTTTGTTATTTTACTTTTACCCCATCTTATGTATTTATTCAAATATTTGTTTTATTATTTTATCATTTTTTTTATTGTGTTTTTTTATTTGTTTGAAAAGCAGATCAGAAGCTTTGTGTTCTATTTTCAGAGGCAACCAGGGAAGAAATAAGTGAAATCAATACCCATTTCAGGTAGATTTACCCGCCTCCCCCGTCCTCCTTTCACGCCACTGGCGGTGACAATCAGACTGGTCTAAAACAACAAAAAGCTGAAAGAAAGAACACGCACAGTTCCCTCCCACACACCTCCGAATTTGGGATTAATTTTTAATGTCCAACAACTTCCTGTAATGAAAGGAATGAATCTGCTGTAATGAAAATCTCAGTACCAACTCAAACCCCAGCCCTCCTTGATGAATACACAATATTGAATACAGCCTAATTATAAACAAGCAACTCAACAAACTCACAATGTAACAATATCATTAATTACCATATATATGAATAATTTTTCCTTTTTTTTTATTTTTTTTTTTATTTTTTTTTTATGGGAAGCTGGTTTTTCACACCCACTCTTGTCTCCCAGCATAAACTGATCCGCTACCGCCCGCGTATGGTTTGCAAGAAAAAAAGCAACAGCAGAAAGAAGCATAACACTAAAAGCGACGGATCCCCTTCCTACAAAGAGTGGACAATCTTCATGTCTGTGCACAGCTGAGAATACTGAGAAAACACTTTTTTATGAAAATTTGTGTCTCGAGAGTACGGTTCCATTAAATCCAATAAATGCTGACAAGACCGCCCACGTTATTTCTCCTGTGTCACAAAGGCAACTCCCATTCATCTTACCTAGAATCTTTGAGTATTTTATCCAAATGTATGTTTTTTGTTTTGTTTTTTTTACACAGTAGACACCATTAAAGTAACCTCTCTCAAAAAGCAGGATGATCACCAATAATATCTGATCCGCTCCGAACTGCCGACTTAGGAAATAAGCAGCCTTGTGTTGTTTGGAAGGACAGAAGGCGGAGGTTATCTGGGTCTGCCTCGGGGGTTGCGGACACTGAGGTCGACCGCCCGACAAGCCAAACAACAGCAGCAGCACTTTGGGGTGATGGGAGTCCGACAGCTGAGACGGACAGCTGTCCCGCTCTTGACGAGAGAGCGGATACCGAGGAGGGGACGCCGCCCTACAGCAGAGCAGCATCATGAAATCTGAAACCGCTGGATTTTCTATCGAACAGCAAAATCCCTCTGGCCTAAAATTTGGTATTGCGTTATCTCCAGCTGGCCCTCGCTCTTCTGTGTACCGAGGGAAAAAATGTTAAAAAATAAACAGTGTCTGAATAAATCCCCAATACTCTGAACGGGATAGAAACTTTTCAGGAATTTTTTAATACCGCCATGTATAAAAAAAAAAAAAAAAAAATTGAATGATAATCCCCCGCACTCCATCTGGCCTCCTTTTGCGGATCTACATTTTGGGGTGAGATGTCTTTGCCTGCTCGACTACTCTTTGTATTTATTTCTTTTTTTTCCAGCTGTAATGACACGTTGCTCAGAGTGGCCGTCCACATAGAATCACACCGGATTTGACTGCGGTCGTCTCGTGCAAAAGACGGGGGTAGCCCGACCAGCGCTTAAGCTCCCCGCCCTGACCTCTGCACACAAACATTAAATCTTTAACAAGACGGGCGAGTAGAGTCGAAGGTCAAAGCGCAGACACAGACAGTCCTGTTGCATCCGGATTCCTTCAGAGAAAAAGCGGAAAAAAAAAGAGCTCTGGGATTCTGACCGCTAATTAAAAGGAGAGTCGTACGACGAGGGCAGGGGAGGAAGTGTATGTGCAGATCACTGCTGAGGAGCGACCTCACACACACAGCCTATATGTCAAGGTACTTTATCCGCTGATGCTGTTGTTGCAGCAAAAACATTTCATTGATGTTTTTTTTTTTTTTTTTGTCTGAAACCTTGCGCTTCACCTACAGACATCTTATTTTTAACCTTGCTTCCCCCTTAATTGGGCTCCACTGGTGCACGGTCACTTTTTTTTTTTTTTTCCCCATCACGATCAGGTTTCCTGTTCATTATATCCATTGAAAAAATGGCCATCAGCTCACCATCTGCCGGGCTGCATGGCTGATTAGCTAACCTGACGTGTTTGTGAGCTAAACCTGGTCAGGCAGAAATGTAGATCCGCTAAAAGGAGGCTGGACGGAGAGCGGGGGATTATCATCCATTTTTTTTTTTTTTGTACATGGCGCCGTTGTTGCAAATTCATGATATCAATTCACGAGTGATTCAACGGCGACATAACTCGTGAGTAATAGCCTATCGAGAGCCCCATTTCAATTCCATTTCCGCGAAACATTATGGACTCCTCATGGACCATTGAACCTTTGTAATAACCAACACCAGAGGTTTCAGATCATTTTTTTTTTTTTGTTTATTTCTCGCTAACCGCACAGAGCTAGGCTGACAAGAGAATATTAAATATTTTGTAAAAGACCTCTGATGAATGATGAGGATTGTATTTGTCTATAAAAACGGAGCAGCTTTTTCGGTAATATTCATTCATGGGGTGACAGTGAGAGGCTGGGTTTGACCCGGATCGGTCCCCTATCGATCACGGTGCTGGGAAGACATAGACAAACTTTATACGGGATAGAAATGGGAGATTTTCGAGCAGGACAAAGGAAAAAAGGGAGTTCTGTTGGTATTTTAGTCGCAAATACAGCCGGGCCTCAGTTTACAACGTCCTCAACCAACGGCGTTTCGTAGTAACGTCGCCGTTTCCTATGAATTTAAGTTTTGCTCCATCATTCTAACATACACAGTTTGTGATAACAAAACACAGTTTGTTAAAACAAAATTCGTGCATGAGCTAGTTGGCGAACGGAGCGGACGAATACACCATCAAGCGGCAATTTACGAGGAAGACGGCTTTGTTTGCTACAGGACTAGAGGAACAACATGGACAGCTGCCACCTCCAGCTATTCCCCAACAACACGGCAATCATTGGACATGTATCGCAGGAGAACACCAGGAGTACAGAGGTCATCTCCCACTTTGTCGCCTGGCATGATCTGAATGGCAATGCCAGTCCGACAAATGAGATGGTGATCGACTTCAGATGTTGTGCAGCCCAGGCAGCACCGGTAAACATCAAGATGGTGGAAAGCAACAGATGCCTGGGTGTTCAACTAAACAACAAGCTGGCAGTACTGTATAAGAAGCCAACGTTATCTCCACCTCCTTAGGAGACTGAGGTCCTTTGGTGTCTGCAGGACACTGTTAAGGACCTTTTACGACACTGTGGTGGCATCTGCACCGCTCTTTGCAGTGGTCTGCTGGAGCTGTGGAAGCTCTGAGAGGGATGGGAAAAAGACTTAATAAGCTGGTCAGGCAGGCCAGCTCGGTTCTGGACTGCCCTCTGGTCTACATCGTGTTGGTGAGCAAGAGGAGGATGATAGCTAAGCTAACAACTGCCAGGGACAACTCCTCTCACCCTCTGCATGGCACTGTGGGGGCTCTAAGCAGCTCATTCAGCCAGAGACTGTTGCATTCTTGCTTCAAGAAGGAGCAGCACAGGTCCTTCATACCATCGGCTGTCAAGGTTCAACACCAAAAGCACAGAAACACCTATTCTGCATGTAACACAGTGCCGATGCTGCTCACAAGCGTCCCAAAATACACTTTTTTTGCACGACCCCACTACCACCATCCCTATTTTGGCACTACCTGCAATCCCAAAGCTCACCATTTGTTTCTTGCATATTTTTTTTACAGATTTTGTTTTTATAGATTTTGCAGTTGCCATCTCTTGTGGCAACTGGAGTTGAATTTCTTCACTTTTTCGATTATGACTGCCAGGATTTTGGACGGGTCTAGGTCATGGTGCCTTATTATGTAAATGGAAGATTTGATCGGTATAAACTAGCTTGAAGGGAGCTGTTATGCTAATAGGTGGATTCGTCGGGGACAAAGGAGCAACTTTTGGGGATTACCTGGATTAAAATGTGAAAAGGTAAAGCCAGATAAAAGAGTGAAACCTGTTGCATCACATGCACTGAGTTGGTGAATTTTGATGAATTTTGATGAGCAATTCTGAAAATGTCTGCGCTTTTACGACTGTGTTAGCGTCGGTGAGTCACGTAGGCACTTATGTACAGTACCGGATGTGAGCTCCGACTCACGGTGAAAATTGCATTATGTTGCGCTGTGAGAACGGACTTCCGATGAAAGTGGAGGACCTCATGTCCAAAGGACGTGGCTAAATGTTAAGATCACCCTATACCAACACACATGGGTGTATATACCATCACTGATTTG
Organism: Fistularia commersonii; assembly: GCF_037954325.1. Lineage (NCBI taxonomy): Eukaryota > Metazoa > Chordata > Actinopteri > Syngnathiformes > Fistulariidae > Fistularia > Fistularia commersonii. The sequence continues at coordinate 8,279,143 of NC_141286.1, forward strand.
CTAGCATTCAACAGTGGTGGAGCTGCAATGCAAGGTGCTAACAGGGCCTTCAGGAGCAACTTGATGGTTCATTGTCTTTCCTGAGGTCACTTCCATATCCATCAATGCTCAGACTTGAGGGACAAATGGAGCCACGCCAACCCCGTCACGCTATCTGCTCTGCATCTCAGAATTTAAAACAGAAGTCCGACGTCACCGTAAATGAAGCCGGAAGAAAGTTGGAGGGAGGTAAAAAAAAAAAAAAAGAAAAAAAAAGAGGAAATTAAATTTCAATGTCACTTCTAATTCACCGCTGTCGGGGCCGTGAAACTCCCTGGTTTTGTCAAAACACATTAGATGTCAATCAAACGTCAAGAGTGTGTAATTGTACGTCAGCGGTTCACATAAATACCGAGATCCGAGGAGCATCTCGGAATCTTACCTGTCTTATCGAGTTTAGGGGCGAGATTAAAAAAACGGCGTTGAATAATAAGCCGAAAATGACACTGAGCGTCTGACGAGCCGTGTGAACGGCGGTCGGCAAACTTTCTTTTTCACCCGTAACATCGGCGAACTCAAAAAAAAAAAAAAAAAAAAAGACTACGGGGAGAGCTTTAAGAGCTTAAACTGTTCTGACGCTACGCTTCGCTTGCCAGATCTCGGCAAGAAAACAAACACGCACACAAGAGCGCAGGTAACGCTTCACAATAGAGAAAAACATCAAAAGTATCTCCCCTCCCTCGAACTGTATCCATCCACTGTGCCACTGGAGCGGAACGTGTTGTGGGATCGCTGAGCCATGCAGGGAAAACGTGTTGATGATGGAGTCACAGACGTCACGGTGCAAAACCAGCTGTAAACTCAAGATGTGTGTGTGTTTGTGTGTGTGTGTGTGTGTGTTTGCGTCTGTCTGCTTCGCTTTGTCAAGACAACAGCAGAGTACATCTATCCACTGGGCTTATTAAATTCTCCCTCAACTCTTTGCAAAAAAAACAAGAACTTCAGAGAAGGGGCGGTACTGCTGACTTATTTCGTGGAGAATGTATGTCACTTTGAGTTTTATGGCTGAACAATTTTTTTCAAATTGTCAAATTCAAATGTAAAAATATTATAAAAAAAAATATATATATATTAAATAAAGGTGTTTTGCATCGTGGATTGTAACAGTGCAATTTAATTTAACATTTCATCCCAGTGAACAGCCAGGCAGAGGAGTTGGAGTGAAGCTTTCACAGTTAAAACACTCAGTTTTAAAAAAATGACAAACAAAAAGTCAGTATGTTATAAGGTTTGTTCATAATTTCTTAAATTAAAATGAAGCACTGCAGAGTTTCTCCAGAGAGATTCTGAGACCATATAACTCCAACACGCTCCTTTTATAATGCAAACGATTGAAATGTGTTACCCCAAACAGGAAATAGTCAAGTCTTTCCGATAACGTGCAGAAATTAAAAGATTTTGAAGATCCCTGGTCCAAACCCCAGCTTCTCGCCCAGTCTCTTCCCCCACACCCCCACACAGCTCTGAAAGCAAAATAAAATGCAAAAATATTGAATAAATGAAAGATGGAGGTTCTTCTCTGCTCATTGATTCTTTTGGCTACAAAACTGATTAAATACTTGATCAATACTGCTTTATTGATCATTATTAATTGCCTGACTAAGTTCAGAAAATAACATTTGATCTAACATCCTCTAATTTTGCTTTTCTTTTTCCTTCTACGCTCACATTATCACATTCTGGAAGATATTTTGACAGTCCTTGAACCAAAAACAATCTATTAACGGTCAGTTTCGATTAAAAAAAAAAAAAAACCTGAACGGGGTCCGAGAGCCGCAGGGTTTTTTTTCGGAGTCATTCTTATTAGAGGACGAAAAAAAAATAAAAAGAATTAAAAAGAAACTCCGGAGTACAATAACAAAGTGGTGTTGGTGAAGAGCATCGAGAGCAGAACTGAATCACTCTGATCGACTCAAATGCCTCCTGTAAAGAGGCTTATCGGATTTTGTAAGAGCCTGACCTCCCGCCCTCCGTTTTTCAAGCATCGTAGCGCAAAGCTGGCCACTAACTGTTTGGTAAATTGCGTCTCGCAGTCCGACCATTAATGAACTCAAATGTGCCGTATTTTGGAGTGGCGATGATACAACTGGTCGGCGATTCTGCCTCATCCAGACGGCCATTAACGTTGCCGGATAAAAAGGCATTTAGTCCATTTAAATGTAAAAAAATAAACAAAAATAAAAGATTTTTTTTTGTTTTCTCATCTTCAAATCTGCAGCTGTGGAATCACTCCCTGGTCACCCTTCACACACTGACAGATGATGGTTTTGTTCACGCTGCTAACTGATATCTCCAGAGACGCATAAGCCGCTTCAGTGCCAAACAGTTCTAAGAACTACCTCGCTCGAATTTCGTTCCAGGAACCCCCTGCTCCTCCAGGGGAACCGTTCAGCTTTGCAATCCCACCGGCAGTAAGGGACCACTGTCGGGACGGACGTGACGCCGGCGTCTGTGATGCTCACCTTAAGCGCCGCGATCAATATCAAACCACCAAAGAAGAAGAGGAGGAAAACCACATGGACAACATGGAGAATGAAATTGCAGCATTGATCATGTTCTGCATGGCGGGAATAATAACCATGCGCCATCAGATGTGGTTGAAGTGTTTTTTTGTCTCTGCACTGCTACGCCGTGTGAAGAACCCCCGCCGTTACCTTACTCCATACTTATTTTGGCAAAAATGTTTTTTTTTTCTTATTTCTCCTTTATTTAACCAGGAAAGTCCCATTGAGATTAAAAACCTCTTTTTCAAGGGAGTCATGTCCAAGAGGCAGCAAAAGAATACAATTACATTTAAAATGAAATTGAAATGCCATACAAATCATATAAAACGGTTAAAAATCTGTGGAATCATCTCAAGTGCTCTCAATCTGGACTTAAAGCCGCTCAATGAAACAAGTTCCGTGAGTTTCCAGTCCTTTTGCAACATGATCCATGTAGTGGGGGCAGGACGAAAGCCTTTTTACCCAGTTCCGTGCGGACAAATGGAACAGAAAGAAACAGCTGATCATTAGAATGTAAACCATAAGAATCAACACTTCTCTGTGTGATTACGTTACAAATGTAAGACAGCAACAGTCCCAGCATAGCCTTGTACATTCAGTTACATTCTGCTACAAACACCGGAAAGCCCTCCTTGGCGTAGCAGGGCAGAGGAGCTTAAACCTCTTCATCGGTCCATTTTGTCACAAGATAACGTCCGACCACTGACCACAATGGTTTTTAAAAAGTGGCTAAACACAAGAAGCACGTTGTAATGACAAGCAAATTCGTGAAGCGGCGTGGCTCAGGTGGTTAGAGCAGTCGTCCTTGGAACCAAACATTCCTGGTTCAACTCGAAGAGTTGTTGAGCACGACACAGAACCCCTGAGTGCTCACCAGGCGCTGCCTTCTCCTCATGGTTCATCCATGATGGGTTAAATGCAGTGTGCAGCTGGTGTGCTCTATGTATAACGGTCTGTGACAATTAAAGTATTTCTTTTAAATGGCCTTGAGTTATGAGTTGCACCAATCACCAAGCATCTACATCAAACGACTTCCTACCGAACCGTAAAAAGACAATTGCTCGGAGTAGGAGCTGCATTGGTTCTCGTAACTGAGGTTCACGGCTCCCGCTTCCTGAAAAGGTTCTAGGAACTGCAAGACGTTCCAACGGTACGAAAGCAGCTATCGTTTGGTCAAGGGCACTTTGAAGGATCAAATGAGTAAAGCTTCACGTGAGAGTGTTTGCCCACTCGACCACCGCAGCCAAGTCAACTGTTAAAAACAAGCCATGAAAGCAAAGTCGTCCCCTCTTATCGGGCAGATGGGATAACCTTGAGCTCGGTGTTAAACATACTTCACAGAAATCATTATTGGCCGGGTAGCGTCGGAGGTTGAGGTCTTTGAAAGGAACCGGCACAAAGCAATATCTCCTGACTTTGGAGCTGACAGCTGGGGAGTTTTTTTCTTTTTTAAGAATTCAAGCTGACCTTCCTTCGGCATAAAACGGCGTCGGGGAAATGATCTTGATTATCAGAAGAACAAAAAGCCCTTTTCTCAGAGGGTGCTCCGCTTCACAGGGAAAAGTTTAGTATTTGATGGGGATTTCAGTTAGCTTCGGCGATGTGCAAAACGTGAACGCTACGGACGGTAGGATTCCATCGGACCTCAGGCGAGACCGCGGCCTCGTTGCTCGACTTTTTTTTCATTTTTTGTTTTGTTTTGTTTTAGGTTCCGCTCGATGTGAGGGGAAAATGACAGAAAATTGTGATTATTGTGACATTTCAGACGGGCAAATACCCTTCTCCCTTTGAGGCAAAAGGGACAAGGCGGTGCACATGCGGAGACATCAGACACCGAGGCGGCCATTAAACTGATAGAACCATTTTCATCCAAAAAATAAAAAAATACATAAAATACAGAGATATATTTTTCAGAGCCAAATACATGAGTTCGGTTTTATGTCACTCACCCACGCTGTAAATAGACCGGGGCTTGTTAAACTAAGCATCTAACTAGATGAAAGGGAGAAAAGCGGACAAAGTGTCCAGCCTGCTGGAGAGTCATTTAAAAAAATAAAGTACATCCATTTCTTCAAGATGAAGCCCAGGCGGCGACTCCTGATGACCTCTCCGCTTTTCGTGTGACAGAAGAACCGGCTGGCCAGCAGCAGTCGGGGAAACAGTGATACTGTATAGTCTAGAAACAGTTACAATGACAAAAAGACAGGAGGCAGAGCTAGAGGTCGCAGAGAGGAAGTTGCTGAGGTTCTCTTTGAGATTGACTAGGATGGATAGGATCAGGAATGAGTCTATCAGAGGAACAGCACATGTTAGATGTTTTGGAGTAAGATGGTTGGGTCATTACAGAGGAGGGGTGGTGAATATACTAGGAGAAGGATGCTGGAATTGGAGTTGCCAGACAGGAGGTCTTGAGGAAGAGAAGATTTTGAAGATTTATGGATGTAGTGAGAGGGGATATGAAGGTAGGTGGTGTGAGAGAGGAGGATACAGAGAATAGGGTTAGATGGAGAAGGTTGATTCGCTATGTTATTAATGATAATAATAATTATTCTAATACTAATACTACTAATAATAATAATGATTATGATTATTATTATTATTATTATTATTATTAAATTAATAATGTAGTAATTATCATTATCATCACCATCATTACTGTTAACTTTCCTATACATTATTTAATTCTTTATTTTTTTTTTTTTTATGTATTAATTTGTAATTATTTTTTAAAGGAAAAGTAGAGGTTATTTCTCTGTTGGATTTCCCCCAGAAAAAAAAGTCTTCCAGACACTCTCTTGGGGGGGAATTTTCCACTTGACCAACTTTAAAATTTCAAAATAGACGACTGAGATGGAGAAGATGGAGAAGGAGATGGAGAAGGTTGATTTGCTGTTATAATGATAAGAATAATAATAATGATTCTGATACTACTACTACCAACAACAACAACAACAACAACAACAACAATAATAATACAATATTATCATTAATATTATTATTGTTAACTTTCCTGTACATTATTTAATTTTTCATTTTTTTAATGTATTAATTCCTATTTTTTTTAAAGGAAAAGTAGAGGTTATTTCTCTGCTGGATTTCCTCCAGAAAAAAGTCCTCCAGACACTCTGGGGGGGAATTGTCCACTTGAACAACTTTAAAATTTCAAAATAGACGAGGGGAGCTCACTTCGGACCTTCTGCTGGATGCGTGGAAAAGAAAAGCTCTCACTGTGTAACACTCTTATAGCAACATAATAAATCATTAAATATAAAACCTATAACAAACATAATAAAATCCTTTATTTTGGAATATAAATTTCAAAACTATATATAGTAATGATTATTATTATTATTATTACTATTACCATCTTTGCAATGATAATTCTACTTCAATAATTTTATCATTTGTATTTATACATATTATATATTGATACATAAGGTAGTTTCAGTTTAGCATGAGAACATCTTGGAAATAGATGAGAAAGTGATTAATTTATTTAGAAAGTCCAAGTAATTGCATTTAAAGTGACCAAATAAAGCTAAACTTAAGAGCAAAATGTATTTGTGCAACTACTCACTCCTCAGTAGCTTGGTATTTTATAAAGATTAAATTAGTGAATGAAACCTTGTCCTGTAAAGACTCAAAGGACACACTTGATGCCCAACACATGTGAAACACACAAACTTTCTTTTGTGTAAGAATCAGTAACCTTGTGAAACAAGGCCGCGCTGTTCACTTAAAGCAAGTTTTGAGATGATGCAACGAGGAGCTGATGTTATACATCAAAAAAAATGGCGAATCCCGTCCAGAGTATTGGAAATGTTCAAAGCATCTTCTTTTTTTTTTTTTTTTTTTCTTTCTTCCATTGAACACGTTTGGGTTTACATCACCCTGCTTTAAAAAGCTGACAGTCTCTCAATGTGGAATCAAATAAAGAAGGACAACTGGGAACGGAGAGGTAATGACTTACAAGGTCCTACTTTCTTCTCTGTTTACGGCAGACAAATCTGCGTCGACGCCGCGGTCCATTAATGCCGAACACACGACAACAGAGGGTCTCCGCTCCGCAGCAACTTCATTTCATTTCATTTCAATTAAAAAAGACTTTATAAATCTGTTTGCTTCTTTATAAAGGCTGCCAAGACGGATTTATTTATCTATTGATTATTTATTTATGTTTCGTTGTACTTATTTGTTCATATATTTGTTTATTTATCAATTTATTTATTTAACAGTTTTTTGTTTGTTTTGGCGGGGGGATCTCCCTCATGAGTGAACACACTCGAATAAGAGAAAGTTAAAGGAACAGTATGAGGAACTGTTTTTATGTCTGGCTATAGGGGATAATTCTGTGTGTAATCAAGTGTGCTGAGTAGAGCCATTTTCTGATTGAGTGGATAATAATCATTATAAAAATAAAATTAACAAAAAGTGAACAATAACAACAAAAATAAAAATAGCTAATTAAACAAACAAATTGAAAATTAAATAATTTATAATTAACCGTTTTGCAAAATTAAAACTAAAGAAGTGAATACTATCAATACTACTAACAACACTAAGAATTATGCTAATAAGAAGTTATGCATTTATATTATCATTACTATCAAAAATGCAACAGCAGTCATCAATCAGGAGAAGGAAATGTTGACCCTTGATACTTTTTATACTTTTCATCATCATGCAATGGCACGCAATGGCTGATACTTGTAATCATTAATGTATTTAGCATTTATCATATTGAATAGGTAGGAACTTCAGCTAATTTCAAATAATAAAATCTCAAGGCTTCCTGTTCAGAGCCACTAAATTGTGATTTATTCCAAAAGGCCACGTGACACCACACGTTTAATACATCGACAGGCTATGCTTATTTCATCCCAAACCTCCCGTGCCGGCTTTATTCAAATGTCTATTTCTGCCAATGCGGACGAAGGAAATACCTCAATAAGAATTGCACAGCAAGCCACGTGCCTTTTTGTGATCTCTACACATACATACCAGGGTGTAAGAGGCTTTTTCTCCATGTGGATCACAAAGGATGTGTGTCGTATCCATGAGTCAACATAGCGAAACACTAATTTGACAGAAATATAGTCTTTACAACATATTTTTTCCTCTTTTTTTTTTTTTTACATTTTCTCATTACATGCTCCACCGAGTTAAATGTCTGCCAGGTTCAATCTTCAACACTGCCCACTCTCGCGGATTTCATTTTCCACGTCAATCAGGAGTGAAGGAGGAGGATCTGCGTTTTAGAATACGAGCGGTTTCTCGCCGGCTCAGAACAATGGCGAGCCTTACACTCGGAGGAGCTTAAATTGGTGCACCTTTGTGTTGACAGAGGCACTGGAGGAAGAGAGATGACTGGGTCAGGGGAGAGTCATATCATAAGGGCGAGGAATCATTATCCCGGCCAGAAGATTGTGTTCCTTCTTCCTGGAACCTGCGCTGTCTCCCCCTCTGGAACTCACCGTTTTGGCGCAGACAGACGATTACACTCTCCCTCACACACACACACACACACCTTTTCAGTTCGGCAGATCTCGACTCCCTCACTCCGAGCCTCGTTGTCATCGGAAACACCCGCCGAACACCGACTCTCGTTTTCTCCCCTCCAGTCCTGCGGTACCATGCTTTTTTTCCCTGATAACCTCTCCATATATAACAGCTTCCTGTGACAGCCATCCTGGAAAAAGTACTTTAGAAGCAAGCCATGTGTCAAATTAAGGCACTAATTGTATCCATAGAAACAAGATTCGGGGATATACTTTTGCTGACAAACGCCATCGGCATGGGAACTCGCATTGATTAAACAACACGTTGATTCCTGTGTTGCATTTTGAACTTAGGTGAGCTTTGCAGATTCGGGTGAGGTCGAGAGCCTCAAGCCTCTAAAACAGGTCAAAGTCCAACAATACAGATGTAGGTTTATTGAAAACCATAAATTCAAATCATTAGATTCTGCATTCATCACTGAAACAATGTTATATATATACATATATATATATATATATATATATATATATATATATATATATATATATATTTTTTTTTCTTTCAACATGTGGCATTTTGATAAGAAAATAAGAGGACCAGCCAAAACTATTCTGAGTGGTGTTAAGGGAAAATTGTTTAAAGGATTACATCTAAATAAACAAACAAATAAATAAATATCCATTAGAATTGTTTTTGTTGTTGATGATTGAAGGAAAAGCTCTGACATACAAAAAAGCCTTCATTAAGCACAAAGCACACATGATTTTTCTTTTTTTTTTTTTGTTTCACCAGATGGCAACGATCCAGTGCAGTAATCCTCATTATATTCTCTTATCTCTGTTGTGTAGATAATTAAAAAGTTTTACAAAATGCTTAATCTCACCTGGAAAAGTGTTACTTAGAATATGAATATTGTTGTCTAAGAAACACGCACTGCATTGGATTCATGTTCTTTTGTAAACAGCCATTACAATATTTCAAAAATATGAATAAATAAAAGGTTTTTGTAATTCTCTCCTACAAATGTCCAAGTCATTAATTCATTTCCTGCAGGGAAAATCCTGCCCTTGTGCACTTTGTCTTTATGTACGCCGTTTGCTGTGTTAACTTTACATAGTGTGTACTGTTTGTAGTTTTAGATCTATGTATTTTTGCACATTGTGCATATTCCTTTTTATTTCATGATGTCATCTTCATTGGGGGGGGAGACAGGGTTAACCATGGAGCGATTGCTAGTTAATCACAGGGGACGTCCAACTATTCTTTCTTCCATTCACGCGTCACATATAAGAGCACTTTCAGCCGTGGACCGAGACCACCGAGGAGCACCACAGAACGCCACAGGAGATCCTTTTTAACTGTGACCATCAAATTCCTTTCTGCAGGAAGGAAATCACTCAGTTCCGTGAGCAAAATGAAATTAAATTCATTATTATGTGCAACATACTCTCTATCACATCATTTAATGTCAGGTTTTCATACAATGTGCAATATTTTTAAATGCATTATCACATGCAATATCACTCTTCACTTTTCAGTTGTTGAGCCATCTGCCGCTACAATTTCCATTCAGGATTAATAGCTTCATCTTATCTTGTATTATATAGTGGCATACTAAGCATACCAAACTCAACTCTCTCATTCCCTCCATTCCATCCCATCTCATCCAAAGAAGTTGAACTCTCTTTCTCTTCATTCTTCACCCCAAACTCCAACCCTCACACCCTGGAACCTGAACTCCTCTCCACGCTGTACTGGACCGACAGTATATCGCAACAATATAGCTTTTTTTGCACTGCTGCTACTTTGCACTATCACAGGAAAAAACATCATGCTGCTACTGTACCATACAACCATTATGGTATTATTGATTGACCTCTTGCACTAAACTGTACAAATATATATATATATATATATATATATACATATATATGTATACATATTCAAATGTATACATTTCAGAATTCATGCCATCAAATGTCTGACATATTTTCACCTCACCAGCAGTTTACATCTGCATGCACTTTATACTTTACACCTTATAGTTGACTGCTGAATGTAATAATGCACTTGACTGTTTAATTTGCACTCCATAATTACTATTTCAATTTCGTGCCATTGTGAGAAATGTCTTCTCGATTCTTCTGCATGTCCAGCACATTAGGAGAATTTGACATTTCCAGGTCACATAGACATACAACCTTTCACATGTTTAGGCAGTTTAGGGTCTACACTAGGGGTGGGCAATTATTTGGGCTGGCAAGTCCCATTTCTCACTTAATTTTTATGTGTAGACGAATAGAGCATGATGTAAATTGAACAAAATGAAAATTGCAACTTGAATATTTACATTTTTTGGCTTTTGATTTCAACTTTGAAATCATTCATGATAACATATATGTTTTGTATGTAATCATCCATACAAAATGAAACAACAGGAAAAAAGAAGGCATTTCTAACTTCAATTTGGATTGAAAATACTTAAAGAAAATAGTGTGGCGGGCCGGATAAAAAAGCAAAATGGGCACCATGTGGCCCGCGGGCCGTAAAATGCCCAGGTCTGGTCCACACTGAAGCTGCACGAGGATCCCGGAGAACCCTGAAGATACGTGCACAAACACGGGGTGAACATGGAGACTCCTCACAGAAAGACCCGCCGTTGGATTCGAACCCTCTTGCAGTGAGGTCGTAGCGCTAACCACTCCACCGCCTCTCCGCCCCGTTTTCTTTTTTCTTTTTGTTGTATTTTGTGTCGACATTTCAAACACACCCGCCGTAATCCCTTTTCCTAAGAGTGTCTGGAACCACTCTGACAATCGTAATGAGGAGAAACAGCCCCCCCGGTTCAGCCGAGCTCTATCTGTAAGACCACAGCGAGGGGCTCAAAAGTAAAACACACAAACGTGAGCTGTTCGAGTTTCTTCTCTCCCTCTTTCCCTTCTCTTCCTCCGTCCCCTGCACTTTTCTGTCCAGCTGTCCTCCGGGATGAGTTTTCTACACAGCCAGTCATGTATTCTCCCTCTGGGACAGATTATGGCTCTCTGCTCGCCTACTCTTCCCGCCCGAGCCTTCCCCGCTGTGACAGGCAGCTTCTTGTTATTCGCTGTGGCCAGAGGCTGTTAATTCCAGTTAGTTTGTTCGGTAGTGGGAGTCTCTCGACTAGTTGGCTTACTAACCTCTGGCAACCGATGATGCGTGCGTGTGTGTGTAGCTGTGTAGGTGTGCGACGTCAAAAGGTGAATTGCTGTGTTTCTCCTGACCGCTTTCTGGGTCAAATTCCCTCCCGGGGCCTCTCCTGACACTGCCGTCGCGAGGCGTATTAAAACAAAGGGGCCCCGATGCCGTGCAACCCGCCGTGTAAAAACTTTGTGCGTACACATTGTCTCGACAGGTCAACAGATCAAATAAAACGGTTCATTAACGACGGAGTCCGCAGAGGACGCGGCGCCGCTGGTAAAAATACCGCCATATATCTCGGCCTGAATATGAAAATGCGAAACAATTTCTGGTCGGTTCCCTGCAGGTAGATGAAGAGATCCTCTGTGCAACACGCACGAAGCCATCTGCAGGTGTGTTCACGTGAGCAGCAAATTAAAACCAAGAGGTTACATGTGAGTAGTTTTATGCTTCCTGGCAGAAAAACGATTAGCAGTTTGCACAACCGTATTTGATCAGGGATATTAGCCACGGCGCCGCTCTGCAAACACAATAAAGGCATGCAAAATTAATAACATCCTTTTTTTTAGTTGTATTGATTCTTGTCAAAATCTTCTTGTTGTGGCTTGAATTTCTTCACTTGAAGATGTTTCACCCCTCATCCAAGATGCTTCTTCAGTTCTGTATTGTAATTATAATTATCATTAATTTATTTTCATATATAGCAATATCACAATCATTACGTTTATGTTAATATTTGAAGACAGGAAGCAGACCACGGTGACTGTCAATGTAGGACATATGGCTCAAAATGTATAAATCTAGTTTTCTTTGAAATGACTGAAAAATCAAAACTCCTTTTCCCACACGGTTTGTTGTTATGACCCTGGAGCTTTTGGGAAATGCATCCGGATCATGAACAGCGGTGGTTGGTGTTGCTTTGCTTTTTGCCTTCATCTCCTCCCACCTTTTAATCCTGCGGCCATTGTGACCTCGGCAACCCACTGTCTTAATCATTTCAACCAGATGACACTCCTTTTGTTAAGGGCCGGGCGGCTCGGAGCGGGCCGCGGATTTAACTCTATTCCTCTGCAAGCGGATGCCTGCAGAACTCGGAATTGAATGTCGTCCCCATCAGCTCCATAGAAGAGGGGTCAGGGAACAAAAAAATAAAGAAAAATAAAAAATAAAGAAAAATAAAAAATCGCTGAGCACCGCTGCCTTTCACAAAGGGCCGGAGATCCTGGTTTATAATCAAGACTCGCCGCAATTCGGATTCAACAACGGGAATTTATCACAGTATTATTCTGTTGTCTCTCTCTTGTAAAACTCTTCCTTATGCCCATTACCAGGGTTTTTGAATTAATCTGCAGATTTTGTGTTTTCAGTTGAATTGAAATGCCAGATTTGACACGGTTAAAACTCAACAAAGGTTTATTGTGCAAGCAGGGCCGTTGTTCATTAAAACAAAAGCCAGCGTTAATTGCAGGGACCCCGAGCACCAAGAAGTCATCAGATTCCAGTCTGAGCATTGACATCGGCCACGTTTGAAAAGAGATAGGAAGCGGAGCCACAGGATGCTGAGATGAAGATGCTTGCAGATAGGATCAAAGACCATCACGTTAGATGTTCGGAAGATAAAGTCACACTTATCTGCAATTTGCATACCAGCCCAACAGTTCCTCCTCAGACACCATTGCTGCCACCCTCAAATACTCCCTTTCCCATCTTGAAAACACAGACTCCTACATCAGGATGCTCTTCATACGCCACAAACTCACACTCAAAATGTCCAACCTCAGCCTGCACCCCATCTTCTGGCTCCTGGACTTCCTGACTGGCAGACCCCAGTCTGTCAGGATAGGAAACAGAACCTCTGCCAGCATCATTGTAAACAGAGGCACTTCTCAGGGATGTGTCCTCACCCCCATAGTCTACATCCTGTTCACCCACGACTGTGTTGCCTCCCAGGAGGACAACATCATCCTGAAGTTTGCGGACGACACCCCAGTGATAGGACACCTGCGGAGACGACATAGGATGGAGGTTGCCAGTTTGGTGTCGTGGTGTGAGGACAACAACCTCAACACGGACGAGACCGAGGAGATGATAGTAGACATGAGGAAGGAGAGGAGACCTCATCAGCCACTGTCCCTCCGAAGTCTTGAGGTTGACTAGCTTCAAATACCTGGGCGTCCTCATAAGAAAGGACCTTAGCTGGTCCCTTAAAACCACGCAGATGGTTAAGAGGGCTTAACAGTTCTTGTGGAGGCTGAAGAGGTTATGTATGTCATGTTATGTATGTAGAAGTGAAGACTGCAAAGAGGATCAGCAGAACCCAACTGCCTTCTCTGCAGAGAATCTACCACAGGAGAGCTGTCTCCATCACCCAAGACCACACCCACCCTCAACATGGACTGTTCACACTCCTACCCTCCAGTCGGAGGTACACGAGTGTGAAATGTAGAACGACACAACTAAAGGACTCGTTCTACCCGACTGCCATCAGACTCTTAAACAGCTGAAACTCATTCTTCTTATTTTTTGCCGCACTTTACATGCAGCACAGTCAGCGCTGCGCTCATCTGCACATGTAATTATTGCCCATTTAAACTGCACTCGTCCTTGCATTAGGACTTTGTGAGTTGCACACCAAGCTGCACTCAAATGTCTTGTCTGCGCTGCCAACACTGTTCGTATTTATAACAATGATCATAATTTCTTATCAATACATAGCTAAATGGACTGCGTACGGCAAAGTAGGAATTTCGCTGTAGAGGAAAACACGTTTCTACACTGTGCATGTGACAATAAGCGCTTTGAATCTTGAATCTTCACCTCTGTTCAGCGCCTTGTCACTAATTTATACCCCCAGACTGTCAGCAATCCATTTCCTGACTGGCCGGAATCTGACCTCCACCCCCTCCGAGAGGACCGTGTCGTCCAACAGAGCTCTCAGAGCCTCGGCGGATGATCGCCTCACAGCCTGGCAAGGCGTCTGGCGCGCGCTTGTTTTACTCATTTGCTCAAAAGGGATAGCGCAGCAGTCAGAAACTGGAATGATATTAACTGAACTCAGAATGGGACCGGATAATGCCTGGATAAAGGGATTTATATGTGAGGGTGGTTTTTTTTTTCAGCGTCTCCGAAATTCAACGCTCTGCCATTTCAGCTCTTTTATTTCTTTTATGTTAAAAGTTATATCCGTCTTTGCCTCGGCTGTTTTTTTTTTGTTTTTTTTTTGCTGCTCATGCAGTTTGGCCTTTTCATTTCCCAAACATTGATTATTTATCAGCGTCCAACTTCATTGTGCAACATTCAACTCTCGGGGGTCGGCGTGGCGCAGGAGGAAGAGCAATCGTCTTTTAGAACCGAACAGTCCTGATTCGATTCCTGGCTCCTACTAGTGTGTCGAAGAGTTGTTGAGCAAGACACTGAACCCCTGACTTCTCCTCTGGCGTTGATGGACGGCAGCCTACTGCTCTTGGTTCATCCATGATGAGTTAATTGCAGAGAACGAATTTCCCCACAGGGATTAATAAAGGATAAATTATTACTATCAAAAGCCAGCAACTGCGTTACCATGGCATCAAACCCCTTGACAATCATCTGCAACACGGTAACTCGAATGATTGTCCAATCCAGGCTTGTGGATTTCAACCAAATGAGTCTTTTGTTGCTGAGGTCTCATACCAGGTCATCCCTAGGTTGGTTTCTTGACAGTTCAAGTTACACATTAGCTGCTTCAGGAAGGAAAGTTTCCAAGTACATAGAGTTCTAAGAAAAGTCAAGCCTCGAATTTTGTTCCAGGAATCACCCTCCCCTTCCAGGGTAACCTTTAAGCTTTGACTTCCAGCAGGTGGTACATCTATACGGGCCGCTGTGATGCAAGGATCAGCAATGTGCACCTCAAACTCCACAGTCAAAAACAAAAAGAAGAAGAGGAGGAAGACCACAAGTTGCCACAGCATTCATGTTCTGCATGCCGGGAGTAATAACCACGGACTTTCAGACGGATTGAAGTATTTTCAATTTGTCATTGTGCTTGTGAATACCCCGCCGTCAGCTAACTCTTACTTGAACTTATTTTGGCCAAAATGTTTATGTTCCACTGCGAGCCCTGGAAACCTTTCCAACAGCGCAGGCCAGAAGAGGTTGGACAATTTCGTCGGTCCAGCTCTCACTGCCTTTGTCCATTTTGTCAAAAAGCTAGATAGTTGACCGGTGAGCACAACAGCTTTTAGAAATGGCGCTCCTCAGTCTGCAAAAGGTATCTGGCCGAGTTCTGCCAAAATCCAAGCACCTCCGTCCCACCACCTAAAAAAAGACCCAGCCTCGGGTCTGTCCGAATGCAAGGACAAACTGCCAACTTCCTGAAAAGGTTCTACGAACTGTAAAAAGTCCCTCCAGTACAAAAAGCAACCGATCTCTAGCTTCAAACAGCATGGTTAGCCGTGCTTATGGTTAGCTGCCTCTGCACATTATGTTACAATTGAGGATATGGGGTTTATTCAGATGACGGGATATCTACGAAAATCCCATATTCATTGCCTCGGAGGTCAGGGGAGCCTTATTGTTGTCTACCAAGTGTCCTCTAGCGGGAGACTCAACACCATGTTCCTCCCAATGGCCTGATCAGCAGCTTGCACGGCAGCTTTGCAGTCATCATTGTGTCAGTGTGTGCATGAATGGGTGAATTTAATCAGTGTAAAGTGTTGTGAAACCCACAAAGTGTGGAAGAAGACCGTTTTCTATTTACCATTTAACTGATTTGGTAAAGCGGCAGGTACAGATAAACAAGCTGCACTTCATGGTCCGAAAAACTGTCCATCAAACCCGCCTCAGGATTTGAAGAATAAACCTCGCCGGTGTTCAGTCACGATGTGGTTTTCACGGTAAACTAGAGTAAAACTCCCGACGGCGAGCGTCACCATTTGAAATTCAAATCTTTCTTAAAACCGTGTTTGATTACCCCCACTTTTCCAGAATCAACCAAATTTAGCAGCAGCTGCTTCTCACAGACGCCAGCTCCAGGTGTGCGGGCACAGCGAGGAGCTTTTTCTTTTTGGGTTTTGCATCAAACAAAAGCACGGAGGAAGGCAGCGACGGCACGCGAGGATTTTGAGAAGCGTCTAAGAAGACTAAGTCTCAAGTGTAGCCGTATTTTGGGGTTTTTATAAGAGGGCTTAGGGAAATTTGATCAAAGATGGTAAACCTGTCTGCAGACAGCTAGAAAGGAAAGATTGTTCCTTTTGATATTGAAGGCAAAGTAAGTAAATAACTTTTGGCTCATCGCATTATGTTGGGAATAAAGATGGAGGGGGAGGGGTGTCATTGTTTGAACACTCCGGGTTGTATTTTTGACAAGCTACAATTTCAGAGTTATTCCAAATTACCCCTATTCCAAAAAAAAAAATCTGTACACAGTGTTCACTTCTTCACTTTGCATCAAATAACCTGGAACACCGCGGTTGTCCTCAGACACATATTCTTTTATTTTCACAATTGCAAATTAAAGATGGGGAAAAAAAAACCCTCTAAACTCTAACATATTTTCTTTTTTTTTTTTGGCTGGGAGAGGGAGGGCTACTTGTAATCACAGTCTCAGCCTCCAACAGATTCTTGTTTGTACTGACTGTGAAATGAATCATTGCAAATTCCCTGTCTAAATAAATGCAAAATAGACTTACCATCATTTTGAGTGTTTTTATTTTTCATTTGAACACTTCTTTTAACTGCATATTCTTAGAATACAAGGCTTCTCTCAACACTGTCACTTCTGATGTGGATTTAAGGAGATAAAAAGGGAAATAAATTGAAATTCAAATTTTGATATGTTTGATTTGAAATTATCCTATTACATCTTAATTCCATTTGCAGATATTTTCTCAACCAGAAGTTCCTGATAAAGGGAAAAAGAAAGATTGAAATTAATTAAATAACTATATAATTTTATTTATCAAATCAGGGTTTCCTGTCGTAGAATTGTTAAGAATTTTTGTGTCTTTGCTTTTCTTCAAATGGAATACAAAATCCTGTTAAACAATTATTGTTACAAAATAAAAAAAAATGCTAATAATTTCCTGTATTGAAAGCCATTGTCTTTTAATATGGTCTTTGTCTAAATTCCCCTTGATTGTTTAAATAGCAAAACTTTACAAAGACATAAAACAGCAGGAAGAAATTAGCAAAAAGTGATTCTGATTGTAAATGAAAAACACCAAAATATGTAATAAAGGTAGTCAGAAATCCAAATAAGCGCACTGAGTGGAGTATGATAAGATGATGGTAATCAAGAAAGTGGCATGGTGGTGCATTGGTTGCCACTACTGCCTCTCTGTGAGGAGTTTGCACGTTCTCCCGAAGTCTCCCTGGGTTTCCTCCAGGTTCTCAAGTTCCCTTCCCATGTGCAGGAGGTTCTCGAGACCCGAAACTGCCGAGTTAATGGGCAGTCTGTTAATGAAAGAGTGAACGGTTGCATGTGTATATACTGTATGTGACCTACAGCTTGGATAGGGTTCAGCCGCTGGGTGCAGGATAAGCAGAATAGACAAACCAATGAATGAATAATAATAGAGACAACATGCAGCTGCCAAACCCAATGTCCCTCATCTGCCGTGACTCAGACACTCCAGTAAGTTAACTGAGGATAATCTGCTCATGCATCTACGTGAAAAATCTTTCCACTGCGTCAATAATCTATGGCAGGAAAGAAATCCCAGAATGTGCACAAGCAGAATAAAGCTGTTTTTCAGAATGTGTTACATGATTTACTGCAGCGACAATTCACAACTCGCCCAAGACTGGGAACTGCATTAAAAATCACCTGATTTAAGGAAAAACCAGGTGTTTTCACCTAGAGTTCTTCTATTAATTGCACATAAAATGATCACAGTAAACTGGCTCAAACCCCACCCACCTACCCTGGACCAGTGGCGTCAGAGGCTTAAGGATGTAAACTGCATGGAACGCATAACAGCAAACTTACAACTTCAGACAGACCTATATCTTGACAAATGGGCACCCATTAAAAAATATTTGGAGAGTTGAAGATATTATCTCTATTTGACTGAGTTTTTTTGTTTGTTTGTTTTTGTGTTTTTTTTTTTTATTTATTTTTTCGCGTGCTAGTGAGGAAATAAGTGACCTATAAAGAATATAGTATAATGTGTATCTTGTTATGAGGTTTTGTAAGAAAGTGTGTGACTCTGTCAAGGAACCTTTCTAAAAAAATGTTAAAAAAAAAAATAAATAAATCCCCTGATTCAAAGTTTTTCGGATGTACCGGAATTTCTGGACTATTAAGCGCACTTCAATATTAGCCACCATGGCTAGCCGATCGCTATCTTGGGCTTCATCCTGCGCACAAAAACCGTCAAAGTCATCTTCTTCAGTGTCGGAGTTGAACGGACTCAGAATTTCCCGGTCATTTCATTGTTCCGATATGACAAGGATAAACCAACCCCATTCCCCCCCCCAAAAAAAAAATCAATCTATTAGCCGCATCATTGTTTAAGTGAAAAAAGTTGCGGTATATCGTCTGGAAATTATGGTAAATATTTTGGCTCGGACAAACTTTCAGAATATGTAGGAAGAGTGAGGGTTTGACGATGTCGATCGGGTCCAAATCACCGCCGGCTACTCGCTTAGCACGACCGAGCCTTTTGAAGAGTTCTGAGGTCCGCGCCGTGCATCCTTTTTGGCCATGATTTAAACCCGGCCCTCTCAAAATCTTGAAAAGGCAGAGTTCAGGCGGCTGTCAAGGCCCAATCCCAGGCTTCACGCAGAGCCAGAGAAGAAGGAACGGCCGCTACGTGATTCACCGATCAGATGGAGGCAGTTGTAGACGGAAGCCGAGGCCTCTTCAAAGAGGACGGGAGACTTTTCTACCCGAATATTGAAGGTGATGGTCATGAAGGGGAAAGGCTGCTGCATCCGCAATGATGCCTAAAGCTGCCAGCAGTGTGTCAGGTAGTAGCCCGACGTTCCCCCGACCCCACGACCCTCCGCCGCGGGGGCGTGAGGTGAAAACGGCTGATGAGGAAGAAAAAAAACTCGGGGAGGCGGGGATGTGATGGGGGTCGGATATTAAGACTGACCCAGAAGTCAGAGTGACAAAAGAGAACAATGTTTACCCGTCCATTCTGGAATGGGGGTGTCCACGAGTGTGTGTGTGTGTGTGTGTGTGTGGCAGAAGGTTGTGTTTTCTAGTAATCGATGATCCATTACTCTATTACTGAGCGGTATCCCCTCCCTGATTAGTGCTTAAACCAAACAATTCTGATTTTTACCTTGAGGGTGTTTTTTTTTTTTCCTTTTTCTTTTCTTGTTATTTCTTTATTTGTGTATCCATTTATTTTAATAAATGGTCATGTTGGCATTAAATATACATTCACATTTGTTCCTTTGAGCTACATCACTGCAGTCGGAGTCTGCCTGCCGGAATCAGACCGCGGACCTCCTTACGTTGAGGCAGATGCACTAACCACTGCGCAACAGTGCCTCCTTCACCCCACAAAAACAAAAACTCATGCACGCAAACACAGCTTAGGACCCATACGTCGAGAACACACTCCTTGTTGCAGCCCGAGAACCCAACTTGGTCAGCAGTACTAATCCGAAGCGCAGAAATATTGAGAAATACAGCTTTTATATAGACATTATTCTATTAATATAAGTCAATATTCCTGCCGCGCCTCTAGGCCATTACATTGAAATTTCATTTTGAGATAAATCTAAATGACAAATAAAGCGTCTGTAAGTGGAACGTCAGCCTTACAGAGTACTTTAAACTACAGTCATTTACTGCTTATATAACATTAAAAAAAGACACACCAGTAGATCCGGCCTGAGACAGCAAATTTCATCTATTTTTGTTCACGTTATTGAAGAGTACATTAAAAAAAGAACTTTCAACTAGTTTGCAGCCTTGAAACCGGGAAATGCTCGGCAGAATTACAGAACTAGCTTCTGTACTCTTGTACCTGCATGTACGAGGACAGGGATCCTCAAATTTACAAAAACAAACCACGTCCACGTCAAATCGATGAAGACAAATGCGTCCGTCTTTTCCAAAGCGAGCATTAATGATCATCAGAGCTGAGATGAAACAGAGCCAAATGGGTTTTTTACTAGTTTACTGATGTTGACTATCCATCATCTTTTACCCCTCCGTCTTTTCACGTCTGCGCTCGGCGTGTTCGGCTCGGCCGACGGCGGGATCCGAAAACACAAAAAAAAAAAAAAAATCACGCATTTACCCACATGGCAGCCGGGCAGGGTCGGGCTGGGTTTCCATCTCCCTCCTGGCCTCCCGTCTGCCGCGTCTCAGCCCGGCGTGTCCGATCCAACTCGCGGAGCCTCTCCCGTCACCGTGGCCAAGCCCAGCGGCGAAGCCAGAGAGACACTTATCGTCGCAAAAACAGATGCCGTCCACATCTGTCTCTCGCGACGCTTCCACTTCGGGTTGGAATCAGCCAGTTAAGAAAGCAAGCCAACAAGTGAATGGGCTGTTGAATAGCTAAAAAAGGACTGCAGCGGAGAAAAGACATGGATGTAATTACAAGTTTTTCCCTTATTTTGAGTGTTTTTTTTACTTTGACTACTTCTTTTAATTCCATATTCTTAGAACACGAGGCTTCTCTCAACACTGTCATTTTTAAGGTGGATTTAAGGAGTTAAAAAGAGGAAGTCAATTGAAATTCAAATTTTGATTTGAAATTATCCTTTTGTTTTAAAATTGATTTGTAGATATTTTCCAAATCAGAAGTTCCAGATAAAAGGAAATGATAAATGTAAATAAATCAAAATTAATTAAATAAATATATAAATAGATTAAGCAGAGTTTTGGTTCTAAGCCATACATCCTGTGGAAGAATTGTTCTAACATCTGTATTATTTAATTATAGCTAGTTATCTCAAAGAACTGGAGGGATTTTTTTTTCATTTATCTATATATTTATTTATCTTTATAGGGAGTGTACTTTAAAGAAAGCAAATATTAGTTATTCTTTTTTTTTTTTATATGGAATACAAAATCCTGTAAAATTACTATTGTTACACAACAAAAAACTAAATCAATTTCTTTTTTGCGAATGCTAAGCTATTGTCTTTTAATATGACCTTTGTCTGTATTTTCCTTGTTTGTTTGACTAATATGGAATATATACAAATATGTATATATATGCATGCATACATACATACATAAAAAAATAACAGTGGGAAGAAATGACCAAAAAGGGATTCTAATTTGAAAATGAAAAACACATTAAAATGCAATAAAGGTAGTCAGAAAACCAAATTTTCCCCTTTTCAGAAAATGTTTTCTCCTGCAGCTAGATGTCACAGTAAAATAAGAATCATGTTAAATGTCTAAGAGAAAACGACTCAAACTGCAGATATTATTACAGTCATTATCTAAAGACTTTTCTTCCAATTGTGAGAATTACTGGCTGATCAACAATGTGCAGACTCCACGCAGGTTTTGTCCGAATAAAACCAAGGACGACCTTTCTGTGAGGGAGATTCACTAACTGCGACACTAACTTCATTTAATATCAACTACACCTTCAACTTTGACAACACACACACACACATGCACACACACACACACACACACACTCTGATTGTATTCTGTGTTTTCCCATCCCCCATTTTCATCTCATCATATAACCTGATCTAAGGTAAAATCAATTTCTTTCCTTGCCGGGAAATGCAGGGCAAATATTAACATGCCTGGCATATCCTGGCCTTTTCAATGATAACAGAAGAGGCACGCGGGTATGTTAGGAGGGTGTGAGGGGTGACTAATATCATCCCAGAAGATGCAAACCCAGGCTGCTCACTGGCTTCCTTGCCAATCGCCTTCATTGCCGTGTTTGGAAAATATTTTTTTTTTCCCCCCTTCACTTGCCAGGGTTAGTCACAATAGTTTTCTGTCCAAACACAGATCCCTCGCACACCTGTTTTGGTGGATGCAAGAGAAAAATCTTCGCTGAGCGGAGTCCTTAATGTCACAACAGGCAAGATGCAGGAAACCTTGAAATGCCAATGCCGTCGGTGTCACGGCCGCGACTATTCTCCCGAAAACAGGCTGTCACAAATCAAGAGATGCCACAACTTTTCTTGTGGCTGCAGTTAGATTGAATTCGTACTGTGTGGGAGTGGTGGCAGCGACAGGAGCAGATGCGATTTTTTTTTTGTGAGATGAAGGCCGCGTGGACGTTTGTGAGAAAATAAAAAATACTTGGAGTTGGAAAAATTTTTGACGGCACGATTGGAGGTGCAGGTGCTTCGTATTGTTCGATATCAAAAAATGTAAAAGGATGCATTTAAATGTCTTCAAATCCAGTTGCCATGCCAAGAAGATTACGACGAGAATTCACCATGAACTTGATGATTGAGAACCTCCACAGATGTGTAAAAGGATCTACCTGTTCACAAAGAATGACCAATGTCTCAAGCATGTTTTATGGAGGTATATTTCATTGGTTCATTCGTTATCTAGGGGGCATTTCCTGCACTCGGGGCAGCAGGGGGTGTTGGAGCCATTGGCCAGGAGGTTCACCCTGGACGGATCGCCTGTCGATCACAGTTCATACAAGACATACAAGTATCGGGGTCTCCAATTCTTGTCAAAATCATCTCTCATGGCAACTGGACTTGAATTTCTTCACTTGAAGATATTTCACCCCTGCACATCTTCAAGTGAAGAAATTCAAGTCCAATTGCAACAATAAGAAGATTTCATGACGACCTGGATGACCGAGAACCTCCACGCACCAAAAAGACTGAATCAATGATCAACCAGAAACAGGAAGCCTGGAAGTAGCATGTTTGGAAAACAATGTATGATGGGGAAAGGATCAAGTTGTAGTTTTCCACGTCTTTTCAAATCAAAAGTCTTTAAATGTAAGATCCATATTCTTTAGTCTAAGACTCGGCTTTGATCTCTAAAAACTAGTCTTTAGACATGAGCTGGTGTGAGATGATACCTTGTCAAAATCTTCTTGTGGCAAGTCGACTTGAATTTTTTCACTTGAAGATGTTTCAGCCCCTCGTCTGAGAGGCTTCTTTAGGTTATGGTGGCTTGTTACGTAAACGATAGAGTTGATCTGCAGAAACTAGTTTAAAGGGAATTGTTATGCTAATGGGGGTGTCATTCCTTGGGGACAAAGGAGAAACTTTTGGAGATTACCTGGATTGGAAAAGGTAAAACCAGACAAAGAAGTGACTACTGTTGGATCACGTGGACTGATGCTCATGTGGAAGTTACATGGGGCCAGTTCTGGCTGGTCTCAAGTGAACCTCCTGCATGTTTTTGGACCATAGGACACCAGAGAAACCCGTGCTTGGAGACCCCACCAGAAAAGCCTCCTGTCGGAATCAAACCAATAGATCGCCTTAGCTGCGAGCTGACAGTGTTAACCCATCCGCCTGATGATCCACTTTGACAAACACTGTACATTTCAAGACGCTACAGGCCAAATGACAGATAAGAATCGCTGGGTAGGACATGACCTCTTTATTGCCTCTGATTGAGAAAGTTCTAGATGCACCCATGCTGTTGAATGTTTTCCGCAGTGACTTGCTCCTGTGTTGACGTAGGCAGATGGTGTCATGAGACGGCGCGAGCCCGACTAGCGTCTGCCCCTGTCAATGGAAGAACCGCATTCCAATTTCCACCCCCAGATAGGTCGCCTGACACATCTATAGAATGTACCAGAACACGGGGTCAACAGCGAAGCTCTGTTTGTTCTCTTACTTCGGAGTTATTCTTCATTTAGCACCACGCTAGTGTTTCATGGACATTGCAGAACAACATATACTGCTCAAATAAACATTTTGAAAACACATCAGATTTAAAAGGGGCAAACAATCTTTGCTGATAATGAGTAAGTGATGAATAAGTAACACATAATAGTATTAGATAAAGTAATCCACATGATTTGATGGAAATGAAAATGGTCGCATTTATAAAGGTGAAATCAAAAACAAAACAAATTCAGAAGTGAAAACAGGATGCAGCAGATACAATACAAAACAAGTGCAGACACTCCTGGAAAAACCAGGACTGACTGGGTGATCAAACAATGAGGCCATTGGAAGTCGGTCTTCGTTCCTCGGTTCATATGTTTTCTCTCCGTCTCGTATTTTCTCTCACTCACAATTCAAAACATGTTTGCCAATGCCTAGAGCTACTGACTCTTGGTTTTCGCAATAACTGAAATACAGCTCGGGTATGAAATGTCTATTACATTTCCAAATATCAGTCCAGGAGCACAGCCAGGTGAAAGAAATGGTCCGCAATTCAAAGGTCGGGAAGAATCTGAATTAGTCCTCCTGAATCAGGAGGTTCAATGATTAGCCAGTTGGCCAATCTTGAGGTCATCTTTCAACAGACTTGGCCAGGACTGGGAAAGGACAGAAATGACGAAAGCTTTCAGTGTTTCCACATAAATGTAATCTGTATTTTGTGCCTTGTGCCAGTGAAGGCTTCTTAACTCCAGTTTAGGATTTCATAAAAATTGACATGTTGATGTACCGTGCCTACTAGAGGGCCTACTTTTCAGCTTAACGCCATAACTCATTGGGTTTCCACTGACTTTTTCTGGCTTCTCACACTGGAAAACCTTGCCTAAGAATACCCAAACAGAGGCTTGAACCTCTGACGATTCCTTCCCAGAAGATCACCGGGATGCAGAAACACCTCCGTCACATTGCAGCACAGGCGGGATTCAAATCTGTCGCAGCAGAGAATTAGTCACTCAGCGATTTTGAATGTGCGAGTCTCTGCCAGGAATCAGATCGGAAAAGAATCTCAGCCCGGAGTGAATGTTTTCAAGTATCAGAGGATTTTGCGAGACAGCTAGGTGGACCGTTGTGTGGACATTTTTCAACCAACAAGCTCTCACCTACAGTCACAAAGCTCAAGGTAGCGGCTAACGGTTTCCTTCACAGGCTAGTCTGCCTCCTTTTAAAGCCAGTCTGCTCAAGAAGAAGAACGCCTAGCTTTTGGACCTGCACTATGGAGGTTTTTTGTCCCATCTAGCTCAAGTTGGCCGTCTAAACAAGCTCTGGAGTGCCTGAAAGGGGATGGAACATCTGGGTCTTGTTGCCTTATAGGATCCAATTGGTCGCAAAACTTTCTCACCACTAACCAGCTGTGCTCATTCTCGCCATTAGAGTAATTTAAGTTCCTTTTCAGCAGGTGGAACTGGGGGTCAATGAAAAACAAGACCTGTGAGGTAACAAGCGAGGGGAAAAATAGGAGTTGGTACGCATTTGTAAAATTAAATTATTCTTCAGAAATAGCAGTCCGATGACTCGGAATAAATTTGACTCAAATTCCTAGTACCCTCAGGTTGTACATGACACTCGTGTAGCCTTTTGGGGAAGAAAAAAAAAAAAATGCATTTATCGTTCTTTAAATGCAGCACAGCCAGTGAGTCCCCTCTGGGACAAACAGCCGTCACAATCATGATTTAATAGTTTATTTATGACTTCATTATTCAATTTTAGCAAAATAAATAGATAGGAGGGAAAATACTACCTCAGAGTGAAAGCTAGGGTTATGTTGGTTATAATTCAAAAGCTTCAGTAATATGAGAGTAAAAGAAAATGAAATTTCGGATTCTGACAGCAGAAAACTTAGCACTCTTTATGGATGGACAGATCATGCATGCAAACTGGCTATTTTCTTGCACTATCACTGCTTTACAAGCGGTGTCCCCATCCCTTGCGGAGGCTGAATGTCTGCAGAGCCAAGAGGACGGGAGAGCGACCCTGGGTGAGATCCGAAAAGTCAAACCGCAGACAAGCTGGTGGTCGCGAAGCTGTAAGCCTGCAGAACATCTCACTGCAGCTTCCTGGAAGGCAAGAGAAAGCGGTTTGTTTGTTTTTTTTGTTTTTGTTTTTTTAGAGACAGTGTGACTCTAAAGAGCCAAGTCTTCAACAGTTCATTGTTCAGAGAAGACGTCTTTTGTGACTCCGCAGTCGTCATGCACACAGTCGTCCATATTTGGAGGATATGAACAGCCGCTGTGCTCTCTTTTCTTGATAAAGGTTAAACATGTATAGATCATGAAGAACCCTTGGAGGAGTACTGCAGCCAAAAGTTTCCGCTGCAACTTCGCAGTGCACACATAGGTGGCATTCACAGCCCCGGGGAAATCTCCCTTCTGTCTCATTTGGCAACTTACACCAGAAAAAGAGTTTAGCATTAAGTCACAAAGTTCTATAAACTCTATTTTCCCATCCCCTATCTCATTGTTGCTCGTGGCCCAGGGTTGATGTTACGGAAAAATCCAATCACGGGACTTTCCCCGGCACTCGGCGTGTCACCGGCCGCCCTCAGATTAATGGCTTCAGATAACCAGCTTCTCCTCTGGTTGTAGGGTGAGCCGCGGTCGCTCCCTGACCAACCGAATTACTAGGACATTATTGTCCAAAGTACTTTGGTTTCGGCCGCATGAAGACAGCGGGCACCGCTGGAATTTGCGCGAAAGCTGAAATCCTCTCATACGCCTCACCTATTGTCTATTGAATCCCATAACAGGGAGTCCTGTGTTTCCGGGCGTTGAGATTGCAGCATTGATCCCCCGGCCGGACTTGTCCGCCCGTCCATATCACAGCAGGAGCACATCGGTGTTATTCAAGTGACCAGAGGCAAAAAAAAAAAAAGAAAAAAAAAAAAACAGATTGTATTTTACCAGTCATGAAATACGATCACAGCGTGACGTAACCGGGACTTTACATGCCGAGGCTCAAACGTGCCATTCATGAATTCTCCTTTCTCTCAGCGCGCACTTATTTACCAGAGTTTTAGATTCTTTGCAACATGACTGCTCCGTCCTTCTTCCTGAATCCAGTGCAGTGCCAGTGGCGTGCAGAGGTCCGGTGATGCCCGAGGCAAAATTTGATAAACAAAGAAATATGAAAAGAAAGGAAAATATTTTGAATCTAAAAGCTCATAAGAAACATTTTAATGTAAAACTTTATTCTAAAATATATATTTATATTTCTTTCGAATGATCTCCCTGTCATAAGACAACTGAATTGCCTCAGATTTCCATCAGCTGTGAGAAATTATTTTTCAAAGCTTATTAAAGCTAGATTGGTTCGTCGCTCCTGTCGAATGGACAGCCTCAGATTTGTTTTTATTCATTTTGAAAAAGGGTTTTCACAGCTTGCGACTGAAATGGGATACTGAGGTGTAATCTGTGTGAAACGCACAGCGTCGGAAACGTCCCACGTAAATATATTTCATTAAATAACAGCAAAAAAATATATAAAAAAAAATAAAAAATGTAAATATCATAATCGCACCGGTTGTTCGAGAGCTACTAGCTGAGCTAAGTAAAAGAAGTAACCTACACGCACAAAAAGCTAAAATGGCGCACGATTTCTCTAGACACCAAGGACTAAAGTTAAAGGAATAAACAACTTGCTTACAACTTACCCTGCAGTGCATTGAGCCTTTAAAATTTGATTTCTCAGCGACGAAATTTTGAAATTTCTCTCTTATTTCCTTCTCCCATCGAATGTCCCCCCCGGTCCGATGGATGCCTTATTGCAATATGTTTGAGTGACACGAATAAAATGCTGATAGGATGCCTCTGTTTTTAACTCAATGTCTGAAAAATGGCTACACAGACTTAATTTGGGTCCACTGAGGCTGCAAGGGGAGTCCCGGCACTGTATTTCCAGAGATCCACCGACAAGACTATTGTGGCACGAATATTGCATATGTAATATTCACATAAACAGCACGCTATATAGTAAGTGAACATTTCTCTGTCCGGGCTGGACACCAAAGTGCATCTTGGTGGCATCCATTGAGCCGATACTGTCGAGATGTTTTGGCCATATCAATATGTGGGTGTTTCGCAACTGGCGCGCGCAGGGTTCGGTGGATCAAGAATCATATGCTAGGTCCCTTGGTAACC
This sequence comes from Fistularia commersonii, assembly GCF_037954325.1. Classification (NCBI taxonomy): domain Eukaryota; kingdom Metazoa; phylum Chordata; class Actinopteri; order Syngnathiformes; family Fistulariidae; genus Fistularia; species Fistularia commersonii. Next base: position 8,307,287 of record NC_141286.1, read on the forward strand.
GTCCCAGGGCTGACAGAGTTTTAATGAATCCAGTCTGCATCAGCCTTACGCTGCAGCTCCGCTTCAGCTACCAGGATGTGGCCTGCAACTGATTCTGACAGGAGACAGTTTGGTGCTCAGTGGCAGCGAACTGCCAATATTTAGAATACCCCTTTCGATTTAAAAACTTGTAACATTGTCAACATTAGCACTCTTTCCCTTCATGACTGTCTTGACAGTTCAATCCCCTGTTTCCAATTGAGAGCTTTAACCTGAAAAAGTAGGGTGAGCATTTTTTTTTTTTTTTTTTTTTAAATTGCTGCAGCACCATCTAACGTCGACGCCATTTTATCCACATGCCAAACAGGACATAATTTGTTTGCTACCTCGTGCTGTGTGTCATGGCTCAGGCTTTCTTCTTCCTCTGCCGTTGCTCCACGCAGAAAAGAGTCATTACCATGCTTTATGTGTAATCTCTGGTCTTATAAAGAGGTGCAATGAGGAAGTAGTGCATCCCAACACCTTCGCTCCCTCCTCCGAGGAGGATACCTCGTAGTGCGCTGTTTACACGCCGCAGAAGTGGACCACGGATGGATGCTGCAACATGACCCCTCATGGTCTGGGCACGTTGGAGATGCAACGGATAGCAAGAGCCCCCTCGACTGCCGCATAATCATCCAAACTTGTTTTCGCATGACGCAACCTTATATGCTTAGAGTGCAGCTTTTTCCACCGGGTTGCCTGACGCGACGCATTTATTTTCTCACCTCGGCAGGGGCCTGAATGGACTGTCAAACCACCTGGCTGCGTTTGAGCGATAGCGACGGCTTAAAGCGCATAAGCCGACACTTCTGTTTGACCCTGTCAACGTGCAACCCCTCCAGCCCGAGAGTCCCGGTCACGGGAGAACGCAGCTGTGTGGAATTCCATCACACTTTGAGGAATCTAATATTGACTGAGCAATGAGTTGAGGGGCGAAGAAATTTGATTTACATTTTTTCTATTTTAACCCGAGGGGGTTCGCGGGTGTTTATGCCCCACCCACGTGTGCCAATCCGAGGGCCCCCATCGATATTTATTGTCAGAAAAAAAAATAAATAAAAAAGCTACCAGACGAGCTGAGGAATAAATTCAGCGCTCATCCATCGTGGGTCCGGCGTCTGTTATTTTCAGGCTGGCGGTGCTAATATTTTATTCGAGTTGGCACAAAAAGGTGAAATTAACACTCTTGGAGTTTTCCCAACAACTCCACAGGCAATAGAGGCCAGACATTTTAGGCCCACATGGACCAGTATTATTATGAGCATAATAAATGTGCATGTTAACCAGGGGTGAAATGCAAATGAAGAAGATAAATGAAAATAAAACATTCGCTAACGAAAGCGTGTTTCTGAGAATAAAACCTCAGATTTGCAGAACTTGAGAATCAGGGGTGAGGGCGGGACACGGTAAAATAAGAGTTGGCGATTTATCGATCAGATGTGAGCGGAGGGGCAGCCGCGGGTCAGTCGCCGGAGCAAAGGTCGGTGCTTCGATTCACGGCCTTTTCTGTCTACTTGCACGCTGAACCCCCTCCACCCGCCATCCGAACCTGCTCCCGATGGTCTATTTAGCGCTTTGCATGGCAGCTCTGCGGTTGTTGGTCTACGAGCACGTGAGTGGGTGAATGAAATTCAGTGTGAAAAAGCGTTTTGAAACAACAGCATTCGTGAACACCATTTGTCCAATGTAAATGTATTCGTCCATTAAGTCATGAATATGCTGCACGCTAACATAGCCTGACAGTTTAGCGTTACCACTTAACAGCAAGATGGACCCTGATTCGCTCCCAACTGGGTGCGCTTCAGTGTGGAGTTGCATTATCTCCAAGGGCTTTCTCCGGTTTCCACCCATAGTCTCACACACCCAATGCTTAGTCTGGATTAGATTAGACTAGATTCAACTTTCATTTCATATGTTCAAGTACAAGGCAAAGAAATACAGTTTTGCATCTAACCAGAATTGCAAAAAAGCACCAGCTGAAGATGTAATAAATGTATTAACAGCATGTACATATATATTATGTTAATAATTTACAAGTGATTTATAAGTGATTTACAGATAGGGTATTAAGTGCAGCGGATGGATGGATGGATGGCGGTATATGAATCGTTCTCAGTGGGATGACTAATCCTAATGAAGCCATCTGAACACTAATTTTCATAATTTCATAATTTCAAAAGGTCAAGGTTTGTTGCTTGTTTAATTTGTTTTTGTTTTTTTGTTTTTTTTATACCCAACTCCATTTGCAAAAGTTGTGTAAACGGTTAGAAAACAACACAAAAGGACACAATCTTTCTAAAAAACAACAAAAAAAAAGTGAAAATAAGCTCGGTTGGCGGCCCGGAGGGGGGAAAAGCTGAGGTCGACCGAGGGGCCGAACGGGACTTTAATTTTACTGGCTGAGCCTCCTGCTGTTGTGACCCGAAGCGAGGCACTCAGCCAAATCATTTCCGTAAACATCCAGCTGAGGAGATTAATAACCTGTAAACATTTAAACTTTGCAACAACGCCAGACGAGCAGCCTCAGGTTACAGTTTGACGGCGGCAATGTGATTTTAATGGGGATTTCTGAAAAGCGAGGCCAAATTACCATAAAAACCAATATAAACATTAATTTAAAACAACTAAACTTCAGACCTTTGTAACGTTACACAGTAAAAACTGGATCGTTGTAGTCGTTTTCAAATTTCAAATATGTATCTGCCTGCCAGAGGGTAATGGTTTGGATGATTGCGCACATTATCGAAAGAAGTGATACAAAATGTCTTTTAACTGCTATTTAAAAAGATATAATATAGAACTCTATAGCTCGCCTCTCTCCTTATATTATATTGTCATGAATGAGCATGATATATTTTGCGAATAAATATTCAAAAAAATATTTCAGGACGCCGAGTTTGGTTAAAACTCATTCCACAAATAACCCCGGTAATTAAATTAGCTAACAACCTTGTTAAAAAAAGAAATTAATAAATAAAGTGGAATGAGGATCAACGGAAAATGATGATCGTCTATTCATCCGAAGCACTTGGTAAATGACGCTCGTGAGATAATTTAATGGGAACAGTGATGTTTAAGCAAATGGGGGTTTAAATATAAGAGCAGGGGCGGATCAGTCGGCAGCCGTATTTACGGTGGAACCTTAGACAGCGAACGCATCGTGGCTCAATTAATAGCATCCCGGATTCATTTGCCGATTATTTAATCTGGCTATTCTCTGTAGCGCTCTCTGCTCGCTTCATATACCCCCCTCCCCCCTTGATGTTTGGCGTAGGGGGATAACATTTGTCAAACACGTTAGCAGGAGCCCAAAGGGTTGCATTTCGAGGGTTAAATAAAAAAAGAAAAAATAAATAAATAACGCTTTCTGTCAGTCAGGGAAGATGAGTCAAGCAATTCTTAGTGAGGAGTCAAGTCTTGTTGGAGTCACAGCTGCAAAGGTCAGCGGTCAGGCGGCTGAAATGTAAATTATTTCTGCCTTGACATACTGACTGCGCGCTTTTATGCATTATTCATGCTGCCGCCAGATGTTGGCAGTTCTGTTAGAGAGTGAATGGACAATGATACACGCGGCGACGACGTTTCGGATCCTGTTTTTCAAAATCGCACGCCCCGTGCGAACAGGATGAGAACACGTGTCGAGCTGTTAATGGGCAGGGAGGAGACCCGGATTATACAGAATTTGAGCTGAAGCGTGGTCGGAGGTAATTAGGAGACTAAAAAGGGAAATAAAAAGAGATGTTTGGTACCATAAAGGTAACAGCTGTATATTTTCATTTAAACAAACGAAAAAAAACAAGCTTCTTTGACAAACCCCCGAATAAAGAAAATAGCATGGGGCTGTTCACCGATTCAGCACCATGGACAGAGGCGCCGCCGACCTCAAGCGGGACCTTTCTGTCCTCTGCTGTTTAAAATAAACAGATAAAATATTCACTACCGACGACCGCTTTCACCTGCTCGAAAAAACAGTTTTATTTGGATTCAACCCGGCGACTATTGATCACATGGTGTGTTGATCATGACCTCCATGACCATGCTGATTTTTCACTCCTCTCCTCTTCCTCATATTTTGCCAGTTGCCATTGAGTTTGGCAAAGACAAAAAAAAAAAATGGATAACCAAATTATCCTTAATATTTTCCCCTTTCCACATTTTAGGTGAATGTATCAACCCCAACAGGTGGCCTTCCTGTGTAGGGGCTCCATGTTCTCCCTGTGTCTGTCTCTAATAACATGCAGAAGATTCATTGAAGACCTTAAATTGTACAGCTGTGGGTATAAAAGAGTGAATTGCTAAATTTCTCTATATGTGAATGAGCGAATTTGCATGTCTTATATGATGTGTGAATGAAAGGTCGGATGTAAAAAAGAATATATATATATATATATATACATTGTCCATTTCATTTTCCTTATTCAGATAGATATTTAGATATATATACATACATATGTGTATGTGTGTCATTAATTCATTTTTTTCCCTTTTTTTTTTTTCTTCTTTTAATCCACATCATTTCCATGCCTGTGTGAGGAAATTGACTGTGTCATGTCAGTTTTCCGGTGAGCTTAAAAACTCTTGCAGCAAGAAAAGGAGGCCAAACATGGCCGATACCCATTAAGTACAAGAGCTTGTTTTTTTTTTTTTCTTTTTTGCTCAGCAAGGATACAAAACCTACTTTTGTCAGTGCAGTATTTTTTGCCATTGTTAGTTCGTCACTTTCCCCCCTGCATTCCAATTGAATGCATTTCTTCTGATTTAATAAACCGATGTAGAATACTGTCTCTCGCTCCCTGTCTCTCAAACTTGACCATTGTTCGGCACATGTCGGGGACAGATTACGGCCAAAGCTCACACATCCCCGTCGATCCATCACGCTAATGGCCGATGCAGAAGACCAACCCTGAGGTCTCTGGCAGAGATGACTGATGAGGAGGGTGGATCTGCGGTGGTGGTGGGGGGGGGTCCATCTCCACATTTAAATAAATTCTAAAAATGATGCACAGGACTGAAGGAAATAAATTAAGACTGGGTTGCATCACATCTCTGCACCCGTCATACCAGAATCTGGCACGTGTACTATATTGTGTGATAGATGTCAGCAGAAGAACTTTTTTTTTTAATTTATTTTTTATTATTTTTTTGATAAGTGGTTGAATAGTACAGGCACTCCACAAGGTGACATATTATGATTTATGAATAGTTCATTTCTCGGGGACCAATTACTCCCTTCACTTGGACGGATATATGCAACCAGACAGAAGAAAAGGAGGACAGAAAAGAAATATACTGTTGGGGGTTGAAGCTGAATTTCTCCCGCCGCTCCCGTCGACATGAAAATGCACTTTGCCATGTATTCGCTTCTTTTTTTATGTGAACGCTCTCGTGTTCTGCAAGAGCGGGCTGCTGGAACGGCAGAACCAAAATCCACCTCCGCACTCGTCCGTCTCACGCGGAGAACACTGAACGTGAAGGGTCTCTTTGAATAAAAGCAACACTCTGAGCCACTTGAAAAACCCATTCATCGAATAACCTTATGACACTCGAATTTATAGAAGTACAAAAACAGTTAATAAATGTTTTATAAATATACAATGCTTCAAATCTAAGTAGCTGAAAGGGCAAAGGTACTCCTGTAGGTTTTGCACTTATTTTATTTTATTTTTTTTTTAGTTTTCCAATTTCTCCGCATTCATTGTTGGTAACCTTTGCTTGAGTGTGTGGGAAAAAATGGCAAAAATTAGAAAATTGTCCAGAAAAATTAATGATTTCAGAATATTTAACTACCATCGACACACACGCATGGAAACTCTCAAACACAATGGAGGTGCATAACTGGTGTAGCTGGATTGTGGTTAATTCTTTGGATTTTAAGTAGAATACCGTATTCCTTGCAAACAGCGCCTCAAAGGCTAAACCCTCCCATGCGATGACGTGGAGAGGGGAATTTGACCTGTTTGAATTTACATTTCAACAATAATCCATTTTTAGAGGAACAACCAGTACATTCTTGTTCTTCTTGATTTTGATTGGCTGGAAGTGGTGCCGTGAAGGCCAACAGCGGCATTATAATGGTATACTTACAGAAGTATATTTACATTATAATACTGTTAATAATCTAAAATTTCAAGATGACTGCATTCCATTAAAATAAGAGTCTCATACCTTGTAATAACATTATCATAGTGTATGTGTGTGTGTGTGTGTGTGTGTGTGTGTGTGTATTTGCTCTCCTCACATAGTGACAATGCAGACAATTTACATATTTTAGTTTTAATTTTTTTTTTTTTTTTTAATTATGAAAAAGTAATTTCCGAATCTAATACATTCATAACAGATTGATTGCAAGAAATAAGTACCCAATATATATTTATGTAAAATATCATTATGTACTATATGTTATATCAGTTCAAAGACGAATCAGTCCTGTAGCTTATTGTTTCTCTGATAATCTGATGAATAAGCATGTAAATGTCCTTTCATTTAAAAAAAAAAGTGTTTTCTTTATAAATGAATTTAATATTCCTCATCTCATAGTGATCTCTGTGGGATTATTCCGCACCGTGTGATGAAACTGAATTCGAATCAGAGAGAAATAATTGAATTCTAACAAGATCTAACGCAGTTCAGAGCAAAACAAGTTGATCTACAACATTTTGTAATGGATATAATCAATGAACATTTTTTAGAGCACTTTCCATCAAAATGCTGTGCAAGAGGGCAAGCACAGAAAATAGAGAAATAAATAAAGGGTTTTCTTTTTATATATTAAAAAAATAAATTCTCATGAATGAGAAAAAATAAAATTGAATTGAGTGAAATTAAATGACAAACTAAAAAATAGAAATAAATGTGGCCTAAATAGGTAGATAAATAAACTAGGCCAAAAACCACTCTGGACCCATACGTCCTCTCGCAAACAGTTCTTTTTGGACCTTTTGGAGTGCAGTGCACGTGTGGCGGTGAGTCTTTATTTGTACAATTTCATTGTAATACTACAACATAGTAAAGTAATATTTCTGTCACGCCCCATGCTGTGTTTTGCTGAGGCCGACACAAGTGTGAATTTGTCCCCAAGAAATGTCAATTCTTGGGGACAAGGTTGGACAAAGTTACGGATAAAAACAAAAAGGCATGACCTCTCCATTACTCTACGGCTGTTACCGCCTAGACATGACTTGCAATGACTGTTTATAATGCAGGAAAATAAAAAAAAAATAAATGAAATAAGGGAAAAAGACATCATTGCTCAACCGTTTGGAGGACAAATGATGAAGAAGAGGACAGACGCACATCAAGTTAATGACTGGACGATCACTGGTGGTAATACACAAGATAAATGTTCTGATCGCTGCTGAGAATCACTAAATTGAACAAGGAGTGAGATGAGCACTGCAGCTTTCAGACTAATACATCAACAACAAAAAAGAGGAGGTAACTAGGTAACCCGAGGATGGAGAGACATCCTGCCAGGAAAGAGCCGGGATCTGAAAACAGTTTGATTTAGAGGCCAATTACTTCGTTCTCGATCGAAGAGTTGTGCTTCACCTGCTCTCGGCCCGGTTTGAAAAACAGAACTGGGAAAAGGCAATGGGATCAACACACACACACACACACACACACACACACACACACACACACGCATGTAAAAGTTTAAAACCGACATGATATGACCTTTTGAATTTATTTCGAGCCGAGGTGGAGGGACAACACACCGTCAGAGATCCCGGAAACATTTGCGTCAGTGCCTCCGTCAGCTGGTTCCCGTCTTTCTGCCTGCGCTGATGAAATGTAGAAAATTCTCTTTATTTGATGTTAAATCCCTACAAGAAGTTGCTTTGGAAACCTTGAAAAAGGGAACACATGGAATGTGGGAAGATAGAACCCTCACACAAGTGAGACAGTTTTAATCCCCAGGCTCCCTGGTTCGCAACCCAAGATGACTTTCACACATCTTATAAAGAAATACAAACACTGTCATTCATATATACGGACAGTTAAGGGTCTCCGGTGAACATCCTGCGTGTTCTTTGCAGGGAGGAAACCAGAGAACTAGAGACCATCAGCTTCATCTGGGGGCCGACGGACTTGCCTGCTGTTAACTCTGCCTGAGAAAGGGAACTATGGCGCATATCTTGAGCTACTGTTCTGAGGCCATAGGAGAGGGTCATGACCAAGTCCTGCTAGCAGTAGCAGGAGAATCTGGGCCCAGAGTCACCCCACACTGTCCAGAACCTCCAAACACCACAAACACTTCCCCATAGACCATCAGATTGGTGCAAACTCAACGAAGATGTGGATACAGCCCGTGGTTGAGGTGGGCGGGAGGCTCCAGACAATGAGCACCCTCATAATTAGCATCGCAACCGAGAACACACAAAAGCACCAACAGGACTAAATCCAAATCGCCAGGAAGTGAAGGCGGGTCCTTCGAGGTCTTGAAAGGCTCATGGCGTGGGCAAGAATGAGTCTCAAGTCTGCCAAATCCAGGTTTCTGGTCATCAGAAAGGGTAAGGTGGCTTTTCCAGAGGGATGGGAAAATTCCAACAGTGTCTGAGAAGCCAATCAAGAGCTTGAGGGAAGCTCTTCACTGACAACCTGAGGGGTATATTATATATATAGATATATATGTATATGTTAAGCTGATTTATTTTGTAATTTTGGTAATTGTAATTGCAGAGGGCACAATATGACTGAAGACATCACAACACACTCCCACCCTTCAGAATGAAGTATTGCCTTTTCCGAGTGGCGCATGTTAAAACTCTGGCTGTTTGTGAGTGGCATAATACACTATGACATCTTGACAGTTTAATAAAGTTAAAAGGGTCCTACTGGGGGAGCTTCGGATACGTTCCCGCGGATCGTCATGGTCAGACATCTATCAAAGATTTAGACAACAGCGATGTGTGGGGGCGGAAGGATGAGGGGGGCGATCGCGCACTAACACTGATTTATTTAGTGGATCTATTGTGGAAAGTGAACGTCGAGGGACAAATTGCACAGTGACTGTAATAACATTTTAAGTAACTATTTAGAGACAGTTCCCTCTCCTGCCAAAATTGCTTTATGAATTCGAAAATCCGTGTGGGTTTCACACCAGGCCGTATCTAAAAGCCGGTGTTAAGACATTTCGGCGCGTGATTGGCATTTGCATGGAAAACACGGACTGAAACCAGAGTTATACAATATATGTAAAGATTTAATTTCAGTGTCAACCTGTCTCACAGTTAGAAATCTTTTTACCTATCAAACTGACGTGTAAGAGCAAGAATAACCAAGGCGGTGTGTGTTTTGAAAGGTGTCACAAAAAAAAAAATGAAGAAAAACTAGTTTTTAGGGTCCTGATAAACTTTATAAATGTCCATAAATCGTTACCCACTCGGAAGTATTGTAGTCTTTAGTTAGCTGTTTTTAACAGCTTTAATAAAAGTCAACTGCTCCTGCACCATTGCCAGCAAAAAAAGTTAATTCCAAACTAATTTATTGCTGATTTAACGGCTTTAGATTTTTGTAACACGCACAGCTAAATGGTTGCACAAAAGCTTATTAAGTATTAATGATTGCGTTCTGAGAGGTTCTTATCGATTTGCTCTTTGGAGTTTGAGGCTCAAGCGCAAAATACCTGTTTATAAATATGAAATTGATCATCCGATTCTATTAAAGCGATGGATCAGGGCCGGAAGGGATGTAAATTAGAAAAAAAAAATAGTTTCGAGACACACAATTTACACACAATAATCTGATAAAATCAATTGATCAATTTCTTGACAGATCACAAAGCTTGTGGTCAATGATCATCTTGGGAGGCAAGCATTTGTAATAATTCAGAATTTTAACATTATTAAGGTTTAATAAATTAATAATAAATAAATTAATAATACATTTATAAATTTATTATATTTATTAATATAATAAATTAATAAAATTAATAAAATTAATAAACATCTATGATGCAAAACAGATTTTGAAGAAACATAAAAACTAAAAGCAATAAAAGTGACAAAGTGCTAAAAGAAGTGAAATTAAAAATGAAGAAAAATTGAAAAATAAGATTAAAAATGAAATATTAACAATAACAAGAAGAAGTTACATGGCGAGAGATGATCAGTGGTGGCAAACCCTGAAGGGAGCAGCCAAAATTTTAAGAATATTAATAATAATTTTATTATAATGTATTAATAATATAGATTATCATTTTCATGTGTGCTAAATGTATGGAAAGTTTTCACAAAATAAACTGCAGTTTATTTTGCCATTCATTTTTTTCTATGGTGCAAGAGCAACCCAACATATAGGTTTTGTATATTTTTGATATACACCACCCAAGCTTGATAGAATTACTCACGGATTGCGATCTAACAGGACATTTGTTTAAAAAGAAAAAAAAAAAAAAAAAAAAAAAAAAAGCGTCGTTGTTCAAGTATGTTGCACCAAGGCAGTCTTTTCATTAGTCTGTGGATTCGCCCTGGGTAAGTGAACATGAAAGGTTCAGGCAGGCCCGGCTGTGTCTCTGAATAACCTCAGTGTGGATTAAAACAGCCAGCATCTACCAGAAAGTCCAGAGGTCATACTTAAGTCATTAAAAGCATCTGTCTGTGCGCTGCCTTGCTCCCGCGGGTCACCGAAAGGTCTCGTTGGCTGAGGGCGGGTCATTGAAGCCTCGGCGGAGGTATACCCGGCCTACCTGAAGATCTGTAATCTTACAGAGATATTATTTTTTCGCTCTGAAGCATCTCCTTCTCTAAACATTACTGTGCATCGACCGCTCTGGAGTCCAGGGCATTTATAGAAAACCTTAGTGGTTGTCCAACATCCTTGACCTGTGTAACAGCAGCAAATTGGATGCTAAAGAGCGTCCGTACGGTTCACGCATTCACGGCGGTCACGACCTCGCCGTACCACACGGGGCCGCGTGAGGATTCTCTTTACGTTCATTGTGTCCATGCCGAACGCGGCCGTTTATCAAAAATGCACATCCAAGTGAAGATAATGGCCAATTTGCCGCTTTCTGACAGGAGGCTGAAATATTGCAAGGAGTAATGGAACCCGAAGGAGCCACAGTAGGCCGCCCGGATGAAAAGCTGCGACCGGCAGGCCGCTGCATCAATTTCCCAGGGAGTTAACTCGACGCGCCGACTCCTGTCAACGCGCGCTGCTGGTTTGCGGGAACTGCGTCGTGTGTCGGCTCAAAATCACAGAATGCAAACAGAATGCTGGAGAACAGCTAGTTAGTTCCCGATGTCTTCAGCAATTTGACTGAACACACCCAATAATAGCCTATCTTTCCGTAGGTGACCAGACACGTGGCCCGGTTAAGAGACGAGATGTTTAGGTTGAAATGAAGACGTTGGTCCATCAGATGTACAGTTTTTTGTTTTTCGGAGATATAGTCGGACCGAGATGATTTGGACTTTTACAGAGGAGGGATGAAACATCCCTCACTTCGAATCCCAGTTCTGTTTAAAGAATCACGTTCTGAAAAACGTTCTGATTCCATCCAATGCCAGCTGCTCTGTCACATTTTTGTTTTTATTTTTTTTATTGATATTTTTACTGACTTAGTCAATTTAGTTTCGTTTTTACTGTTTCTTTGAAATCAGTCTTTTGTGAGTATATACATATACATGAATAAATATGAATACAAATAAAACGCATTGCCATTATTATTTTTTTTATTGTATTTATTTTTTAATATTTGTATCTTTATACCTATTTTTATTTATACATCTGACTGATTGGACATAACTCACTACCTCTCCTGCACTATCCACTTTCTGCTGCAGGTAAATTTAAATTTCCCGACTGGCGGATGATTAAAAGAATATTCTGTTCTATTAAGATCCACTAGGATTTGAATCTTAAATTCTACTAAACCCACTTTCATTTCAGATGAATGAGTAACGCCAATGTGTCTCAGAATGTAAACCGTGCCATACAGGCTTTACCCAAAATATTACAAATAGTTTACTTTCTGTGAGGGGTCGAAAAGTACAGGTCGCAGTGAACTCACTCTGCAGCGACATTAAACCACTCAGACAAAGCTCATTTATGAGGAAGACCGAAAAAGGAGATTTAAGCGAAGGAGGACTCGAAGATGAAATTTGTCTGTGTGAGAGGAAAAGAAGCAGTGAGTTGGATAGAAGCAGATGATTTGCTGTGGCGACCCCTGCAGAGAGCAGCTGAAAAAATATATGTATACACTCAAGCCTGAAATTATTCGTACCCCCGGGGTTTGTATGGCTGTATATATTCAATGTTCCTGTTTGCCAGGTTGCCGGACCCGCCGCTTTTGTTCTGGTTGCCAGTTGTGGCCAGAAAAAAAAAAAAAAAAAAAAATTAATGTTCCAAAAATACATCTGATTCGCTGTCGTCCCAAAACTGTCTGCACCGAAAGGATCCGGATCAAAAAGAAAAATCAGGGCGGTCTCTCGTTCTCTCACTTCTGTGTTTGGAAAACAAATTGATATAGAGCTGGGGCAGATGGTTTTAATTAATACCGCCTGTGGCTTCAACACGCACACACACACACACACACACACACACACAAACAATGAATGAATGACACCCACGCAACACATTCTCCCTCATACAAATATGACAAGCTCTAAAAACATTTGAGAAAAGGTTGCTCCGTTCGTATAGGTGTGAGGGCAGTCAGTTTTCCCACAACGTGCGCGTGAAGGACGCACACCGTACTTTATTACAGCATAATTACACCTCGTTCATTTCAGGGGTTGGGAAAAAAGTGCAGAGAGATGATAAGTTGAACACAAAGGGGGGTGGAATGAGAGTAAACACTGCACGGAAAGTATTTCTCTGTAATTAATAGAATACAGTTTTCAAGCAGGATGTTTTTTTTTTCTTCTTTTTGATTCCCAACAAATGCCATGCAGAAATTAGAGGTTAGAAAAAATTGAATCTACTTATTCCTTTATTAAATGAGTGTTTCCAGAAGAAAAGGTCAACGACGTGGTGAAGGAAATTGCGCAAATGAAGAGTCGGCACTCCGGTTCTTAACGGGTGACAAATAAAAGCATATTTTACAACACTGACAAAACTAACCTGCCGCATTTTCACTTTACTGTGTGCAAGAATATAATGAAAATCCACAAAAAAATAAAAAATTACAATTTTTTTTTTTTTTTTTTACATTTTGATATCTGACCTACAACCTCGTATCCAGGGATCCACGGCACTGGTATTCCAAACAGACCCTTTAAAAAGACCGTTCTCATTCCAGATGATTATATTTTAAAGGCTCGAGATTTCATGATTAATGAGTCACAACTGAATGTATGTGTTCTGACTTCCACGTATACTCAGCTGACCTTGGCAGCTAAATTATAAATGACCTTTAAATTACTCTTGATGTAGTTGTGACATCTGGCAGCTGAATATTATTAAACTGGGACTACTACTATAATAACTGGTCCAGAGTGAAACCCGGCTCTCGTAATTTCATTCCTCCCGGCCTCTAGGGGCGTAGTTTTTTTTTTTTTTCATATGTCACAGTTTTAGCCAGTATGTGCAAAACGGAAGTGAAGTAACAGGTACTTCCTGTCACATTCCAGGAACTTACAGCCACTTCCTGGTCCATGTGTTTTCACCATGCGCAAAAGAGATGAACTATGTGTCAAAGTTATTTTAGGCCTGGCCAAGTTCTTCATTCACAAAAACAGAATGCAAAAATGTTGCCCAAATTTTACGTTCTTTATAAACGATTTTGAATTATATAAAAAATCCTTAAACCTTATAGAAAAATCCAAAAACCAAAAAATATACAGTTTGATGTCTGAGATTCCTTGTGATCCACCAAGTTAGATCTATTGATTTAATTATTTTCTTTTACTTTCTTTTTTGTCTAGCATTATACATTTCTCACAAAGCGTTAACACTATGAACTTCTGATTACATACAGAATGAATGTCCTTATGTCCTTTGCTTCCTCATCCCCGGTTGTTTCATTGACATTCAATTCTACCTTGCCACGTTTATTTGTGCATATGTATATTTGTACTATTTATGTTAAAAAAAAAAAAAAAATTAAAAAAAGGGTTTTCACCACATGTCCATTTCTATCCCTTGAACAAGGTAGCAAATGTGTGATTGCACTGTCCAGACGTAAGAGCCCCCCGGGTTTGATTGACTGATTGATTGATTCATTCATCTACCCTGCTTATTCTGACTTCAGGGTCAATGGGATGCCGGAGCCTATCCCAGCTGTCACTGGCCGAGAGGCAGGGTTTCGCCGCCGGAGCGCTCACCTGCTGACTGCAGGGCCACATGTAGAGACTTGGAACCATTCACTCTCATTCGCCTTCAATTTTAAGGGTCCCTTTTTGAATCACTGCATGGTTTCCACCATTAATGTACGACCAATCAACCTTTGCACTAAACTGCACACAAAAAAAAAAACAAAAACCTCGGCTGCTACCCTCTCAAATATCAGTCTGTATCCACACACACTTTAAACTTCATGCCTCATAGTTTAATGTGTACTGTTTAATGTAACAGTGCACCTCACTTGCATTATAATTATTATTTTGTTAATTTCATGTCACCGTGGGATTGTGAGAAACATCTTCTCGATTCTTCTGTATGTCCAGTACACGTGCAGAAATTGACAGTAAAGCTGACAGTGGGAGCAAATCGGAGAACCCGGGGGGGAAAACCCAAGAAGGGATCATCTTGCTGTGAGGTGGCGGCGCTACCCGCTAATAAACAAAATCTCTTATTAACAGGGAGGAAAGCCTAATGATCCAAACTGAGTATTCAGCAGACGCCTTAAAAGATGAGAGGAACAAATATTCTCCAACAAATTGTACAAAGCTTAAATCGATCAAAGACGGAGTTTCAGATTTAAATACTGGACTCGGTAAAAACAGAATGTCTGATCTAACGATTATCGGCTTGAGGGTACGGTATGACACGGAGCTTCAGACGGATAGCGGAAACCCGAGCCAAGAAGGGAGGGGATGCAAAATCGGATCATAAAAATATACATGATAAGGCATCTTCAGCTGGAGTTCCAATATACGGTGAATTGTGATTGAGATATTTTTACCGCCTAAATTTGTGGTTAAAGTCAAACGGTCTTGACATTTACGGTCCCGCGCTGTATGTTTTTACGAACTATCACAGTTTAGAAGAGCGTGAGTAAATTGCGAGGCAGATGCGACGGATCCTAAAGCTCTATCAATCAGCTGGGCCCGACAGCCGATCGGCGACAATGTCATGACTAAATTAGATCATCTGTCCTTGTCTGAAGGACAAAAACAGCGTTTAGCACGTGTCTGGGTGCAGTTTTCCGGTCGAGTCCTTCGTTGAAAAGGTAGACCGAGCCGAGGTCCGACCAACGACGGGACACGAGAGAGCGACTCGAGCCCCGTGGCTCAGGCGGGAGACGGCCCGGTGTTCAGCGCTAGATCAGCTACCGGAGCACATGGGGAAAAGATGAAGGAACCTGGTTCAAGGACGGGACATCCGGAGAGGGACTCACATTAGCCCTCTGGCTGACCAAGATAACACACACAGTGACTTCCCAGAGCCACCAGGTTCACGCCATGTGAGGATGTGGCCTTCATTTAAACCAACGGCTGCAGGGCACTGGCCTACATAGGAAGTGTTTGCATAGAATAGCTTTGATACGGCACATTTCGAAACGAAACACGCGACCGTGAGCTTTAAAAAGACGCTAAGCAAATATTGTGTGCGCCGACGTACATTGAAAAGATGTACAAGAAAAAAATGACACTGAAAAAGGGAAATTTGAAATATTGGCCACATGGGGGATAGTGTTCCAACTGAAGGGGAAGTTAAATGTACATTTGGTGAGCTATAGCACATTACTCTCCAATACCCCTGCAGCTGCAGAGGAGACCTCCACCCCCCTCGGTGGCCTAAACCAAGGTCAGCCCCTGGGAGGAGGCTCTGCTGAACCAACAACCTCTCACTGTTTATTCCCCAAGAACCCAGTGGCCACAGCGGCTGCATCCGCCGGGCTCTGCGGCGGCGGTGATTGTCTGAACAAACAGCGGGAGGTTATCCACTCGGCAACGCTCTCCTCCTCCCAGGTGGCTGGAACAAAGAAACAGCAGCACTCTGCTGCGTCTTAGCCCGTAAGCCAACAGCTATCAGAGCACACAGCTTACCAAACAAGCAAACAGCGATGGGCAGACGGCGGCTGATGAATCCAAAAGTGTCAAATAGAAGAAGAAAAGTAGAATTTGAGTTGCTGTATATTTCTGTTTTATATTAGGGAAAAAAAGTTTTTGCTCTGAAGTTTTATCATCACATTGAGGTAGACAGTATTACATACAAAACAGGGCCCAAAAACTCTGGATTTAGAAAAATGACACCAAGGGAGAAGTAAAAAAAAAAAATGCATTGCCTCAACTGACCAGTAGGGGGTGACAAAAACATGTTTTTGCTTTTTTTTCAATGCATGATACACTGATGGAAAAATAACTTCTTCGGCAACCACCTCTGTAAACATCTTTACCTAAGTTTAAGTGTATGCAAATATGCATAATCTATATGAAATATGGGTAATTGAGAGCTAAAGTATGTATTTTTATATGCATTTAACATAATCCCCAATTTATTTGGACAGTTTCAGGCGATGAATTTTGTTCATCACATATCTGCGGGGCTGTTTATATCATCAACGCGTGCAGCTGTCCAACGCAAGAAGCGCCTATTAACTTGGAAAGTCTTGTAAGCACTTAATTGGGTGTAAAAGTAAAGTTTGCATTTACACGGGCAACGCAGAGACACAACGCCTGTGGGCTGTCAGATGGTGGCAGGACTCCTGTGGAGCCTGATAATCTCTCAGGGGAAAACAGGCACAGTCAAGACTACATAACCGCAGCACACACACACACAAAGACATACAGACACCAACACACACACGCAGAGATAGAATAGCCAAGTCTTTACTGTGACAGTCCTTAAATTCAGTCAACAGGAACAGCAGGTTGCTGCTCTATATATCTGTAAGTGTCTGTGTGCGTGTGTGTGTGTGTGTGTGTGTGTGTGTGTGTGTGTGTGTGTGTGTGTGTGTGTGTGTGTGTGTGTGTGTGTGCGTGTGTGTGTGTGTTCATCTCCAACACTCCAGTATTTCTGATTGGTTGACTGGACTGCCGAATTCAGACACATTTGATTGGTCACGTCTCCACTGCCTCCAATGAGCAGGTGAGTCAACTCAGGAAAGCAAAAAGAGTTAATTAGCAACAAGCTAATTACTTCTCCCATACAGAATTCAGCATTTTACATCATCATCACTCAAAAAGGGAACTTGAACACAAGTAGCATTTTCCTGCAGGCAAACTACTTCCTGTTTAACTCTGCAAATGTTGAGTTGTAAAACAGAAAGAGCAAAAAGTAAAATGAAAACGCCACTCTCTCAAGTAACAGCAAAACGTACGAGTCGATGTGTGATTTGCAAGCTTTAACAAATTTTCCGCTTGAAACGTTTCATCCGTTTTGTTTATCGCTTATCCCGCATTCGGGGTCACGGGGGACGAGGATGCTGGAAACTGTCTTAGCTGTCATTAAGTGAGAGATGGCGTACAACCCGGGCCTGCTCAAATTGACCAAAGAGGCCTCGCATGGAGATTTGTAACCTCCCATTCACTCCCTCATTTAGATATCAAGCCAATTAAGGGTGTTTGGTAACCTACTGCGTTTTTCAGCTTGGGGAAGGACACCAAGATGCACGCAAACACACACACACAAACACAGGAAGAGCATGCAAATTCCACACAGAAAGATCGAACCAGGAACCAGGAGTGTTAAAATCAAGCTCTCTATCCAACTGAACAATTAAGCATACATTTTTTTTTTTTTAATTTGATGCAGATAAAGCCATGCTGCATGGGGAGATACAGTAGTCTAATTACTGGCAATCCAGTGTTATATGACCGATACGGTCAATATTCACGATTTATTCGCGATGATGCCAGAGAGGGATGTCATCGTTCGTCCCCTCCCACTCACTTCCCCTTTATGACAAAGCGCCCCCTTTTAACAAGAAAGCGGGGAGGCATCCTCGTTTTTTTTGTTCCACGTTGGTAAATTCATTGACTCACTCACTTTCTCCCTCACACTATCAATTATATTAATAGAATTCCATCGTGGCAGTAATACAATTCCATATATGCTTTTAATCCTCCCAAAATATGTCGACTGTCAAGCGGGACGTGATCGTACGTAATGAGTACGATCACAATAGTAAATCTGGGCATGGAAAGCACATTAAATAGCTGGGCGGATGACTGGCTATTGTAATTATACAGTATGTGTGCTCTTTATAAAGCATGCTCTAATTGGGGGCCTTGAGATTTCAACGGTACAAAGCATCGCAACCAGTGCTGAACCAAAGCCAAATATATGTATATATTTATATAATAGTTTTGGTGGACCACAATGCGAAAGCAAATTTAGAAAATCAAGGCAGAGTGGGATCTGTGTAAACAATGACCACTTTTACTTTCTGCAAGTGAAACCGAGGGATTTGAGCTTCCTTTTTCTTCCCCCCCAAATCTACTTATCTATCCCTTCAAATCTAATTCTGCACTCTACTCCCTGGATTCCCGAGTCTTGCAACAAAAGAAATATTCAGTGCCATAGTGGGGCTGGTATCGATAATTTGATTTCGCAGAACCCCTAGATGATGTAATAACGGCACTTAATATTGCAGTTATCTACTGGAAGTAGAAGAAAACGCCCTTAATCTGTGTGTGTGTGTGGGTGTGTGTGCATGTTTGTGTCAGTGCGTGTGTGTGTGTGCATTCATGCATGACCGCAAAGTGTTCCTGCAAAGGTGCTTACATCTACATTCTTGATCATTAGTCAGTGTTTCATTTTTAGAAATTAAAATGGCATAGGTGTTCATTTTTTGTTAAATGAAAGCCATTATTTTATTTAAATCATTAAAAGTCCCCCCTCTTCCCCCACTGACAGAGGGCAATAGATCAGGAGCAAGCTGCTACTGAAAAAAGTCTCATTAGCACCCAGAATTTACAGTAGAACTCCATCCATGGCAGTAGTCCACATGCATGTGAGCCTAAAAGAAAATCTCAAAGTACAATGTCATTTTAAAAAGAAAGAGGTTATAAGAAGGTGTTATTTTAGTCAGGCTGCACAAAACGACCCATTAAACTTTCATAATTTGAAAGTTTAACATTTCGAAAATCTCGGAGCAGCAAGAATATCTGATCGGCATCCAATTAGCCGAGGGCTAAAACTGGCATTTCTCGCATGCTCACTGGCCGGCCTTCACAAATTTAAGTATAAACATAGACTTCCATTAATTTTGCTTTTATGCATCACGTGCCAGGGAGCAGCTATTCCAAGAAGCGAGCGGAGGCCCCTGATCCTAGAGTTATAGATTCCATTTGGCATCCTGTGCTCAACCTTGGCGTCCGGCCATCCTTCAAATATGGTCGAACTGGCTAACTGGAGTTATCAACTGCTCTTGATATTTTTTTTCCCCGACAGCAATTGATCATTCCCTCAGTTCGATTCACTTTGCAATGCTAGTCTGAGCCGCACTAATATTAGCCACATGACTGATTTTGCCATGAACATGTGTTCCTTCACATGACTGAGCGTCACTGATTGTCACTTCAGACATAACGTTGACTTTAGCCTTGCTTAGAATGCTATCGTAATACTGCGATATCTAAAGGCCTAAATCTGTCAGGAATCCACATCTGACATGGGTCATATCTTCAATCGCTGCTTTCAGACAGACAAACTGTATGCATACATGCACACACACACACACACACACACACACACACACACACATATATATATATATATATATATACATACATATATATATATATATATATATATATACATACATATATATATATACATACATACACACACATATATATATACATACACACATATATATATATATATACATACATGCATACATATACACACACATATATATATATACACACACACCTTTTTTTTCTATATTTTACATTGCGGTTATATTATTTCTATTTTATTCTTTTTCTACTATTACCACTGTTTGCACTATTTATAAGGCTGCTGTGACAATGGAATTTCCCCGTCATGAAATGAATAAATTCTCCCTCTCTTATCTTATCTTATCCAGCTTGAATTTCTTTCCAGGAACTACCCTCTTCCTCCAAGGGAACTTTTTTTTCATTTTGCATTTTATTCCCCGCACTGCAACATTGGCTACATCCGTCCTTATTTTTGGCCAAAATGTTGATGTTCCAAGATTTTCTTCAGTTCATTTGTTGTTGATTCTGTCCATTTTTTTGGAGAAAAAAAAAACACCTAACCAGTGAACACAATAGTTTTTATTTTATTATTTTTTTCAAATGGCACTTCACAATTATGTACCTAATTATTGGTAAGTTTTACTTATCACCAAGCGACTACACCATGAGTTCCTATGGAACTGTAGAAAGACTCAAAATAGGAGCTGAGATGGTTCTAGGAACTGAGATCCGAGCGCCTATGCTTTCCAAATGCATGAAAAACAGCCCAGTTCCTGAAAAGGTACCAGAAACTGCAAAAAGTCCTCCAGTGAGAAAGCAGCTAATGTTAACACATCACTCATCTAACTATATTAGCCGATTCAAATATATATATATCCTATTCTGTGGTGAGGTTCTTTGTTTTGTTTTTGTCATCTACTTGCTGATATAGTGTTCCTCGTATCCATTGCCACTTTTATAAGAAGCAAATCTCGGGAGTGAGATTGTTGGTCAATATCCCAATCAAACTCCCTTCTGTCTTGTCTGTGTGTGTGTGTGTGTGTGTGTGTGTGTGTGTGCGTGCTTCCATGCAGAACAGAGACAAGCATTCAATACAATAATCTCCACTGAAAACCAATTACGACCCTCATTAAAGGAGTCTGAATGACATTCGCTTCATTCTTTCCCTCGGTGGAATTGTCCCTTTCAGGTTTCCTCTGGGGTTTTTTTATTAAAATGAAACTAATTCCGACAGTCATCGCTGGATAGTCGCGTTTTATCTCCGTCCTCTTCATTTATCTTGAATGCCGGCTCTTGCCGCGCCGTTTCCTGAGCAACCACCCACATCCCCTGGGCAGGAAGTTATCAGGCGTCACGCTGAGGCCCGATCACAGTTACGCCAGCGTTCATACCTTCGCAACCGGTGCTAGGGGCTGCGACACACACTCATTTACAGCAGGAAGGATGGAGGAAGACAGATTCCCAGATGAAACACACCAGAAAAAAAAAAAAAAAAAAAAAAAATGAATAAGAAATCCCGCAAATCAGTGCTGCTGCATATGTCTTCACACTGGAATATTTTTCTTACAGAAAATATATATTCACACCTCGGGACTTTTGAATAATATGAAGCGGCGAAGGAAAGGGTTCAGTTGAGCTGGATGAAACATAAGGGTGGAATACAGAGGCTACACGGAAACCAAAAACCTCCCTTTTCCCTCTCCCTGTCAAGTCGTAACTCTCGAAAGTGGAGCAGAAAACTTTGCACCACTTTATTTTACACTGATCAATATCGCACTCATTACCGATAACAGATATACACGAGTGCATCGCTGTAGCCCCTTTTGTGTGGAAATCAATAGCTGGTTTTTGACTCCGTCCCAGCTCATCGGGGCCGGGGGAGGTTTACAGATTCCATCACCGGTGTACTCGAGATTCCCCCATTTGTGGAGCGAGAGAGAGGAATGACGGAAAATCATGGCAGAAGATGATTTTGGAGACAGGACTTGGAAATTACTGCAAGACCAGATACTCTGACAACTAAACAGCCTTCATCAAATGCATCAGTAACTTATCACTCAAACCGTACATAAATTAGTGCAATCAACTTTGGAAAATGTTTCTCTGATGTGTCTTATTATTTGTTATTGTGGACTGCAGCAACCCCCCCCCCCAAACACACACACACACACACACACACACACTCGTGAAAAGCATCTGCATTAAAGTATTAATCATCAAATCAAAAGCCGATACAAAGCAGCTAAACAGAGATGCAATTATCAAACCTCCATGGGAGGGTGACTGACGCCCACGGCGGGGCATCCCGACGTGAAAAAGACTTCTTTTAATTATTCCATTTTTCAAGCTGTTGAATTGAGCTTGATTCGCCTGCCTTTGTGATGCTGTCTTTTCCATTTCCAGGTTTCATTTTTTTTTTTTTGGACTCATTTTGATTCACTGCATGAGGCCAATAGATCTCACTTTGAATACGTCTCCAAATTGATTGAGTCTGTTCTGTAATTGTTAGTTTATTGCTATAATTATCCAGCATTGTGCACTTAACACACACATTTTATATGAATTTAGTGTAACATGTAGATAATGGTTCGGACAAAGGCATTTACATTTGCTGCTCTCTGATTTTTTTTCATGCCCGAGTTGGTAAATAGTCAACATCGCATGACTCGGTTGACTTTTGTTGCCCGACGAGTCAAACGGCGTTTAGATTTGTGCTGGTTTCAATGCTATGTGGATAAAGACATGTGATATTTAACAGAGGCCTTCTACCCCCCTGCGAGACTCACTAGAGCTGCGGGATAAAACAAAAGAGATTCATCCGATAGGGTCCTCAGGGGAAATAGTAATATTTGACCTGTTAGAGCGAACGATAAATGCCCAGCAATCCAGACAGCAGAGTCTTCCTAAAAAGAATTAATTTTGTATGTCCAAATCTGAAACGTGAAGAGAACTTTATACTTCATACTTGTTTAATGTTTACTGTGTCATGTAAGAGTGCACTTTAGTGTTAATTTGCACTCAATATTATTATTATTTTGTTCATTTCATGTCACCGTAGGATTGTGAGAAAAATCTCCTCTGTAGGTCCAGTACATACGGAGAAATAACTGACTTTTTTTTGACAAAAGAATATAACTGTGTGGTGACTCGGTTTACGTGGTGCCGCAGCGGGTAGCTTTGCAACAAGAAGGTCCCTGGTTGGATTCAAACAGCAGTTTTCCTGTGTTTCCTTGTTCTCCCCATGTCTGCATGGGTTTCCTCTGGGTTCTCTGGTTTCCTCCCATGATCCAAAAACATGTGGGAGGCTCATTGGAGACCCTAAATTACACCTGTATGAATGAAAGACGCAGTAGCTGTATGTCTCTGTATTAGGCCCTGTGATCGATCCAGGGAGAATACCGTATCTTGTGATGACAGCTGGAACAGCCACCACAATCCTGACAGTGGGGTAGTTGGTATTTAATGAATAAAGAACTAATAAATTTGTTGGGAATCCGACAGTTTTAGCTTGTTTTGTGGAGGGGATAAAAAGGTTCTACAAACCCTTTCTGAAGACTCAAACACAAAGGCTGAAATATTTGGATTCAACCCTTTAACCCGCTAGCCACCCAACACACGCACAAAAAGAAAAATCATTGATTGGACATCAGATAGACGAGCAGGTGTTTTTCAGAAATCCCCAGTTGAAAAAGAAGCAATGAGCTCATGACGCAAGACTGAATCACTCGGATTAAAAGACTGGCTTTTGGAGAAATTCTTTCGAAAATAAAAAATCTCAAGCCTGATCAAAATGTCAGACGCGTTCTTTAAAGACCGAGACGATGGAGTAGCTCTTAACGCCTCACAAAAATTGGTTGGAAGGATGCGAAAATCACACAAAAGGAACAGAAATAAAAAGTCGGCGTAAAGAAGGATGACATTGTGGAACATTTATTCCATTCCAACAATCGTTTTCTTGGCTATGTATTATATCCACCAGACATCTGCTGCGCACCTGGGAGTTGAATAAAAACCAACAAACCAGGCTGTGTTGCAGGTTCATATTGTCTCCGGGGAAGCTTCATTAAGTCGATGTGGCGGATGATCGTGTCGGAAAATTCTCTAGTCACATCACTTATTCAAATTATTCGGTATCAGCTCTTTCCCCACGATAACACGACTTGCCAAACGCTCTCTTTATCGAGGAAATTATGCACAGCGTATTTGTCTATGAAATGCACAATGCCCGTGTAGCAGAACCACTTGGCAGCTAGAGACCTTCAACCTACTGTTATGTGGTTTATATTTAGCTATTGATATCAGTTTCTTTGACTACAGCTAATTTATTAGCCACTGCCGAGGTATTGTGTAAGAATGCCGATGCTGTATTATACAATTTAGTCTACTGGGACTAAATGTATAACTGGGGCAACAGCCATCCCATCTAAAAGCATGAATGCAAACCGCAGCGGAGATCCTGATCTTCAACCAGGCACAGAGGTCAGTTTTTCATGTTGCGAAGCCGCTCACGTCTCTCTGCACACCGGGGGGTCTACTGATCCCCGGGGTCTTTTTAATGCACATTCGTTTCACAACGCTATCTTCATTGGAAATTATCCACAGTTGGGAAGCAGAGAGCGAGCGGCTGCACGACTCTCCTGTGATCAACCGGCGACTGGTCCTGGACAAACCCCACCCCTTTCTCATTGTCTGTTTGGGATTGGCTTCAGCAGCCCCAAGGACTCTCCGCACAGGATAAGCTATTTACACAATCAATGTATACATGAAGTGCCGTGCCTCAGAGTTGGTTTAAAACATGTCTTCATGAATCAGAATCACAATCCTTTGAATTTGTGACCCATTTGCAATGTTTTTTTTTTGTTTTTGTTTTTTTTCCTGAAGAGCAATCCAAGCACTATTATTGAGCAATACCAATAATCAACCAATAATCAATGAGGTTAGGTTTTGTGATTAAATGAGATGTACTTTGAAATTGTTTGTCAGTAACAGCATAAGATACCAGAAACAGTCGATGACACGCTAATAATATTTTTTTTTTTTTAAATCTGGGGGTACAAAAAGTATAAAGCATATTTACATACTGTAAATATTTACCTCATATACAGCAGGAAATAAAAGCAATGTGCAAAAAAAGTGGGCAGGATGCATTTTGTGCTCTGCTTCAGCATACAGATAAACATCGCTCAAATGCTAATAAATTTCCCTCATCCATTAGGAATACAACTTCTCTTTTCCCCTCCAGTAATGCATTCATTGATTCACCATCTATACCGCTTATCCTGCACTCAGGGTCATGAGATGCTGCAGCCTTTCCCCGCTGTCATTGGTTCAGAGGCGGGGCTCCCCCTGGACAAGTCGCCAAATGGCACACTGGGACCCATATAGAGACATACATCCATTAACTCTCTCATTCGCACAATTGAAGATCTCCTTGTTTTTGGAGTATGGACACCCCACACAGAAAGCCCCCCCCTCCCCCCGGTCTGAATTGACCCAAGGACCTTCTTGCAATAAGGCTGAAGTGCAAAGCACCGCGCCATCCTGCTGCCTCTTCCAGGTTATATCAGCTATAACTAGCATCATGTTTTTTTTTGCCTGTCCCATGACAGCATTGTACCAATTCTGGAGACGTCTCACTTGTGAAGACAAGGAAATAGTTACTCAAAGTCTTCAACAAGAACATTCATCTCATTTGAGCTACAGCTAAATCACCCACGTCATCGGCCAGTGAGAGTACCGTCAGAATAACGCTGCGCCGAGACAACAGTGGTGGGGCACAGATGTTTTGTTGACCTACCGAAAACAAATTGTAGGAGAGCGCTTTGGACACGGCACTGTATTATCCAGGGGGCCTTGGAAATGCCCGTCGGTCAGTGAGGAGTCAGAGGGCATACAGCAAAAGAAACTTCCCATTTTGTTTTTTTTGGTAAAAGAAACCCACACCTGCATGTTGTATAAAAAAATGCAAGAAATATGTTAACTCTAGTGAACATGTTTGAAGGAATTAAGGAAATTTGATGAATAGTAAGACTGGGTGGACACTAATGTACTTTCATACGCCAGGGAGCCGTCTTTGCTTTTGTCTTCAGGTGTGAGGGCGATGAAATGAAGAAGTGCAGCAGCCATTTTTACATGAAATAACTGTAATTTCAGTGCAAATATTCCATTTTCGCTGTCAACATGTCGGAATATTGAGTAGGCAATACAGTGCTTCCAACCCTTCCGGTAGAACTGAAGAATAACTGCTCATTGAGCAGTTTTAAGCACACGTAATCCAGGAAAGCCCTGAGGTGATAGCATTAGAGCGGAGGATGATACAGACTCCCAATGCAGAGCACACTGAGGAAAACACGCAGACGGTGAAATGCATTTTATATGACAGTTAAGCAGAATTATTATCGTTCTGAACGTTTTCTTCATGCATTAAGTCCAAAATGTTTGACATTTTTATAGATATTGTTATACTGTAATCCCTTTGTCTGGAAGAGCATGAAGAAAAAGCCCTGGGTCAACACTCACGCCCTTTTCCCTCAACATAAAATGAAATGTTAAACAAATTACACAGACCTGAATTGTATTTTGATCATTTTTTTTAAATAGGACCCACTAATTCTATTCCAGGGCCAAATTAAAATAGAATCGTGATGTTCTATGTTGTGATAGGCGATGAAGTGATGGGCAGATTTACTATACAGGATAGGAAAGCAGAGGGGCAGATGGTGGTAGATTTTGCAAAAAGGATGGAAATGGCTGCAGTGAACACTTTTTCCCCGAAAAGAAAGGGACATTGGGTAACTTATAAGACCGGAGGTCAGAGCACGCTGGTAGACTACATCTTGTATAGACGAGGTAACCTGAAAGAGATCAGTGATTGTAAAGTAGTTGTAGGTGAGAGTGTAGCCGGACAGCATAGGATGGTGGTTTGATGGATGACTCTGGTGACAAGAAAGATCAAGAGGACAAAGGCAGAGCAGAGGACAAAGTGGTGGAAGCTGAACAGGGAGAAATGTTGGATGGTTTTCAGGGAGGAGTCGCGAAAGGCTGTGTGTGGTCAGGGAGAGCTTCCAGATGATTGGACAACTACGGTTAGTGCTATCAGGGAGACAGGTAGGAGATCACTTGGTGTATCGTCTGGAAGGGAAGTAGATAAGGAGACTTGGTGATGGAATGAGGAAGTGCAGGAGAAGCAGTTAGGAAAGAAGAGGTGGGACATTGAGAGGACGGAAGAGAACAGACAGGAGTACAGGGAGATACAACATAAGGTTAAGATAGAAGTATCAAAGGCAAAACAAAGGGCGCACCATGACTTGTATGCTCAGTTGGACAGTAAAAAGGGAGATAATGATCTATACAGGTTGGCATATCAAAGACATAAAGATGGAAAGGATGTACAATAGGTCCGGGTGATCAAGGATAGAGACGGAAATGTACTGACAGACGCTAGAAGGGTGATGGGAAGATGAAAACAGTTCATTGTGGAGCTGATGAATGAGGAAAATGAAAGGGAGGCAAGGGTAGAAGAGGTGACTATTGTAGACCACAAGGTAGTAGAGATTAGTAAAAGTGAAGTGAGGAAGGCATTGAAGAGGATGAAGAACGGAAAGGCAGTTGGTCCTGATGATATACCTGTAGAGGTTTGGCAGTGTCAAGGAGAGGCAGCGGAAGAGTTTCTGATTAGATAATTCAACAGGATCTTAGAGAGTGAGGAATCCTGAAGAATGGAGACAACTTGTGACGTGCCTATTTTTAAGAATAAGAGGAATGTGCAGAATTGTGGCAACTACAGAGGGATAAAGTTGATGAGCCTTTCAATGAAGTTATGGAAAAGAGTAGTGGAAACTAGAATGAGAGCAGAAGTCATCATTTGTGAACAGCAGTATGGCTTCATGCCTAGAATGAGTACTACAGATGCAGTATTTGATTTGAGAATGCTAATAGGGAAGTACAGAGAAGGCCAGAGTGAGCTACATTGTGTTTTTGTAGACCAAGAAAAGCATATGACAGGGTGCCAAGAGAGGAACTCTGGTATTGTATGAGGAAGTCTGGAGTGGCAGAGAAGTATGTTAGACTGGTACAGGACATGTATGCTGGCTGTAAGTCAGTGATGAGGTGGGCTGTAGGGGTAACAGAGAAGTACAAGGTGGAGGCGGGACTCCATCAGGGATCAGTTCTGTGCCCCTCCTTGTTCACAGTGGTGATGGATAGGCTGACAGATGAGGTAAGACAGGAATCTCCATGGACCATGATGTTTGCAGATGACATTGTGATATGTGGTGAGAGCAGAGAACAGGTTGAGGAAAATCTAGAGAGGGGGAGGTATGCGCTGGAAAGGAGAGGAATGAAGGTTAGTCACAGCAAGACAGAGTGTGTGTGAATGAGAGGAACCCAGGTGGAACGGTGAGGCTACAGGGAGTGGAGATATAGAAGTTGGAGGATTTCAGGTACTTGGGCTAGAAACAGTTACAATGACGAAAAGACCGGAGGCAGAGCTAGAGGTCGCAGAGATGAAGATGCTGAGGTTCTCTCTGGGTGTGACCAGGATGGACAGGATCAGGAATGAGTCTATTGGAGGAACAGCATATGTTAGATGTTTTGGAGAGAAGGTCAGAGAAGCCAGACTGAGACGGTTGGGTCATGTACAGAGGAGGGATTGTGAATATATTGGTAGACGGATGCTGGAATTGGAGCTGCCAGGCAGGAGGTCTAGAGGAAAACCAAAGAGAAAATTTAAGGCCCTAGTGAGAGAGGATGTGAAGGTAGTTGGTATGAGAGAGGAAGATTCAGAGAATAGGGTTGGATGGAGAAGGTTGATTTGCTGTGGCGACCCACGAAGGGAAAAGCCGAAAGGAGAAGGAAGAATATGGAATATGCACATATAAATCTTTTTGTCTGTGTTTCTGCATTATGAAAGCATACTTTCTCCTGATTTCGATTTGTGACTTATTGAATGTGAAACATCAGGTGTTTGCCCTCCTTTTTATTACAGCGGAAGTTAATGACTTTTGTCTAAATGTAAGAAAATGATTTCCATTAAAAAAAAAAGATTGAAAAAAATTAATTCAAAAAAAATATATCTCTTTCTACTCTTCCATTAAAAAAGTAATTTATTCATTAATTATCTACTCTGCCTATCTTGCAGAGAGGGTCACCGGAGCCAATCCCAGCTGACACTGGGTGAGAGGCAGACCTGAACCTGGGCTGGTTACCTGTCAATCACAGAACCCTCATAGAAAGACATTTGCAGTTATGGAATATTTCGAGACCTTGATTATTTCCTGTACGGTTTGAAACCTAAGAAGGAAGCAAAACAACCCAGAGACAAGCCACGTCGGGGCCGTGCAAACAGAAAAGCCCCGCGTCCGCCAAAGGAATTCAACCAGGAACCATGAGGTGAGAGAGCAGACCTCTGCACCACCCGGCCGCAAACGTTTCCCTCAGTTAATCATTTTCACCAGGAAGCATTTTCTTCCACCCGAACCACATCCTTCACTGTCTGCGTTACCTTCACCCACGGTGAACAGCCATCATTCTAAAAGCGGTTGCCAGGTGTCACCTTCAACTTCTCAAACTCTCTGTTGCACAAACAAGCTGCGACGGTACATTCTGGAAACTTAGAGGAGAAAAGTTTGATGCGCAGCAAGAAGTAAATCTAGTCAGTAGTTCAGCAGTTCTGCTGGTCATATTTTGATTGTGGGGAAAAAAAAAAAAAAGTTGACATTTATACAAAATGTGGCTGATGGAGGTAAGCAATGACTGGCTGGACAATAAAACATTACAAACAATCCCAAGTGAGGAGGCCAATGTCTTTATAGTGATAAAAGTGATAATCCACAGGAGTGCTGTCCATGAGGGAGTGCAAAATTTATTTACTCGTTTATATATATATACACACAGTTTATATATATATACACACAGTCCTGTGTGTGTGTACATATATATATATATATATATATATATATATGATTAGAATATTGTGATAAAGTTATTTATCTTCTGTAATGCAATTAAAAAAACAAAAAGTACTTTTTCATGATATTCTAATATTTTGAGATAGGATTTTGGAGTTTTCTTAAGATGTAAGCCATAATCGGCAATAATAAAATAATAAAAGGAATGCAATATTTCAGCTGATTTGTACTGAATCCAAAATGTATGACATTTTGTTTTTGTAATTGCATTAAGAATAAGAATAAGAACCACTTTATTTATCTCGAAGGAAATTGTTGTGCCAGAGTTTCAAGTAAAACTTAACAATAATAAATAACAGTGGGAAATTGTATAAACAGTATAAAAAAAGGGGGGGGGATAAGAAATACAATAATACTATAAAATGGTCCAGGTAACAAATCAAGGCTATTATAGAAGATAAAGAACTTTATCACAATATTCTAATTTTCTGAGACAGTCCTGTGTATATATATATATATATATATATATATATATATATATATATATATATATATATATAAAACTCAAAAATCCTATCTCAAAATATTAGAATATCATGAAAAAGTACTTTTTGTTTTTTTAATTGCATTACAGAAGATAAATAACTTTATCACAATATTCTAATTTTCTGAGACAGTCCTGTGTGTGTATATATATATATATATATATATATATATATATATATATATATATATATGTGTGTGTGTGTGTGTGTGTGTATACATATATATATATATGTATATATATGTGTGTGTGTGTGTATATACATATATATATACATATATATAGGGAGAAAGAGAGAGAGAGAGAGAGAGATATTCACACAGAAAGATGTGGCACAGAAACATGTTATACTTTTAAATAAACACATAACGGTAATATCCACAAATACATATTGGAAATGCCTTTTTCCCCCCAAACAGTGCCTGTAACACGGCTCTTGAAAAAGATCAATAATGAATAACACAAGGGAATGTCCAGCCGTCCATTTTCTATCCCCGCTTTGTCCGACTGCAGCTGATCGCTATCTCAGTTTTCCTCCTGCTCATTAAAACCATTAAAGTCGTCTTCTTCAGTGTCAGAATTGAACAGCCTCAGAATTTCACAGTAATTTCATTGGTGTGATATGGGGCATGTTTTGGTGGGATGAAGGCTGTTGGCCCAAAAAAAAAAAAAAAAAAAAAAAAAATCCTAAACTAGCCGCATCATTGTTTAAGCCTCATGGTTCAATGTTTGTGAAAAAGTAGGGGCTTATAGTCCGGAAACTATAGCATAGTCATATTTATTGTTGTATTGCTGTGACAAACAAATTTCTCCTATGGGGATCAATAAAATAGTATTATTTTATTATCTTAAAATAAAACAAACATGTTTTCAGATGGAGTGGGCAGATTGGCACCTGTGGTCCTGATTGTCAGAGGTTTGAACCAAACCAGATGATCATCAGACCAAATGACCAGTCATCCACTTGTGAGCCTTTTTGATGGACACCATTACATCGATTTTAAGTTCTCACTTTGTGCTAATTCAAGGAAAAAAATAAATTAATTAAAGGCGACGTGAAATTTTACAAAGTTTGAATAATGAAATAAAGACTGGATGTAAACGATTCAGTCTCTGCCATCGCTTTTTCTATCTCCCAATCTAAACCACTTCGCTATTCCTTTATATGGATTTATAGCCCGTCTGACACAATGTCCTTTTTAAGATTTACAGCGAAGAAGATGCAACTTATCAAACAAAATGAAACATTGGATACCAAAGCGGCTATAATAAGGAGTAAGAATAAAAAAACAAAAGAAAAGAAAAAGTCAGTCTATCTTTTTTGGCTCGTTGGTCCTCCCAGCCTCTCGCGCCGCAGAACAACAAACAACAAGGCAAAGTCCATTTCTAACTCTATTCTTCAGATGTTCTTTTTCTTTTTTTGCCGTAACAAATTCACATTATACAAATGTCTTCATAAATATTTATCTTCGCTCTACTCCCGGGTTTGCCCGTGAAAATTATTCAAAAACAACATCAGAATCGTAATGCTGGTCTGCAGCTGGACCAGAAAGGATGAAATATTGTCCATGTCCGATGGAATATTCATGTGTGGGATTATTTATTTTTCCCCGTCTCCCGCAGTGTCATTCCCGAACTGCGACGTCCTACTGTATATCACGACAGAGACACGAAACAGCAAACAATGTAATCCAGAGAGATTTTAATAAAAAAATAAAAACTGAACACTGAAAGCAGTGCTTTCTTTATCTTGATTTAAAAATTCCCTTTTTCTTGCCGAGGCTAAAATAATAGTGCACGTTGCCCCGGTTGATTAGCTCTTGGGATTAAATTCACAAAAAAAAAAAAAAAAGGCTTTCGGATTCAACACAGTTTCCCAAATAGGATCCTGTGTGATGGGTTCTTCCCTCTTCATCAAGTATTAAACATTTATAAATGTGTCATTAACAAACTGCATTTTCGTAAAAGGGGAGTCAAAGGGGAGGTTGCCGTCCACACTGTATAAATAATAAAGATTTTAACGAAAGGCTCAAGTGAGGGGTGTTTTATTTTGACACCGGCCCTGATTCGCCCTGCATCACGCGGGGGCCGTTCGTTTTTTCCCTGATCTTCCGCACTGACATTTCAAAACATCTCCCACGCTTTACAATTATCAATGACATTTAATTTGACACAACCAAATGTTCACCACTCTGGATTTAATAAGTTAATATTGACCTACACATGCAAAAGTATATGTGAAAGCTTTTAACCCGGTGGTAACACAACATAGTTTCAAGGCTGGTTGCATGACGAGATGTAAATACTCGACAAACTCCCGGCCTTGTGCAGAAACTTCATCTCTCTCAGCGTTCTGAGTCAGAACCGCTGAGCAAAAGTTGTAATTTTAAGCCCCCCCAACACCCGCCGCCCTGGACTGTTTACCCTCGGGACAGATCATGTCTCCTTTCCGGTCAGCAAACTGGCCAGTGTTGCAACGGCAGAGATAGCCCGACTCGGAGTGGTAACAGCGGCACCACCAAAATGGTTTTGTTCGCAAACAGCTAAACAAAGCTGACGAAGGGGGTTTTGTTATTTGCCGACACATCAGTGACGCTTGTTCCAACGGGCCGGCAAAAAGACATCAACATGATGCACCTTCACTGCAACCTCCCACTGCCATTGAAGAAAAATAGAGTAAATACTGTAATGTCAACAAATGATGATTAAACAACGGTGAAAGTTGCTGAAAACTGTATCTCTCAGCAGCCACCGAGTCAAATGTAGCCCGAGACAAAAAAAAAAAACAACTAAATCCCTGTATTCCTGACAGGTTTATACGGTCGGTTAAAACGGCAACAATGTTCCGAAGCTGTGATAAAAGAAGCTCCGCTTTTTGGTGGTCCCTCCGGTCCCCTCCTAAGAGAGGGATGATCTCATTGGCTCCAGGGGGCGAGCGCACAGACGGTTTTGAAAAACATTTGGAAGAAATGAAAGTAGAACACCACCAGCGTTATTTGCGGTGTGTCTGAGATGTATTTTGGCAACCATGAAACATTCATTCATTGATTATGAACGCCACTTATCCGCCGCGCAGCAGCCAATCCCAGCTGGTGCTGGGCGAGAGGCTGGATTCAACCGGGGACCGACTGCCAATCAATCACAGAGCCACAAATAGAGACGCACAGCCGTCCAGACTCTGGCATACGAGACAATTTAGGAGTCTTTAATTAGCCTGATGGCGTTTTTGGAATCCGCGCCGGCCAAGATAGAAATCACAAATGCAGGAAAAGTCCTGAAAGATGAATAAGTTATATCTCGAGTCATTCGAGATTAAGTCACCGAAGTACCCACTCGAACATTTTGTCCGTCCGGGTACGAAGCTTCGGGTCTTTGAAAGCCGTTATCGGAAGGAGAAATACGAGGAACAGGAAGAAACATGTTCATCATGTCCTCACTTGGATAGCAACCATTGGTATTTAAGAATATTCCCGCAAGTTCACACACACATACACGTACTATATATAAGCAATTGTCAACACAACCGGCATCTCATTTCAAAAGCAGTGTCTGTTTCTTTGGTGAATTATCATATAAATAACTCTGAATGCTTATCAAGCCCCTCTTTCAAAGACCCCGCGGATATAAAGGGTGAGAAAATGAAACAGTATACCCTGTTCTTGTCTGGGAACTAAAGAAAATAGAGGAATGTCCATGAAGATTAAAATATCCCTCTTTCTCTTACCTACAGAACTGCTTTGATTTCATTACTCAGGTCCTCCCTCAACTTTTAGCGCTTCTCACTGGGAGCGGAACAGCTCGGTTTGTTTTTAACCCTTTTTTTTTCCCCCTTCGATCTATTTAGTCACCAACGAAGGTGCGCAGTTCCCAATGTTAGTCTCCGACTCCAAAATTCCCTGATTAAATGAATCCAATCACTGAGCACGACGCAACGATAAACAAACTCGGTGATTATAGCCGGGAATGATTTACCGTCAGAAGTTGTAATCTGACCGTATTAAATTTGGGGGGGCGCTTTGAATTGAGCACTTGGGTACAACCCAACAGGAGGGCCTTCAATGAACCTTATTTACAAGCTTTTTGGCAGCGAGAAGGTGGATATTCCACTGAAATGAAGCAACATTTTTTTACCTGACAAGATTGCCGGGAGGACCACCGGGGCGCCGGTGTAACTAATTGGACACGGACCACGTATGAACATATGGGAGTTGTAGTGGTCTTGTTAGAACGGGATACACAGAAGATTTGGCTGTGAACGAATAGCATTGATGGCACCGGCCCCTCACTTCCTGTCCACATCGATAATGCGGGCTTATAAATCAGCAGCTGATAGAGTTGTGAGACGACAGAGTGCTGGACAGCAACAAAATACACCACTTCATCACAAGGTACTTTTAATTATCATTCATGAGTTTGCCTTTAACCCGCGTCCCCTGTTTTTTTAAGTCGAGCTTCGCCTGGCATCTTTCCTGGAGACTCATACACCGACAATATAAAAAATAAAAAAAAAAAACGTAGGCATTCATTCAGAATAGGCTTTTGATCAGACCATTCTGGGTCATGCAACACAGAACCCAGAGGAAATGTCTGCAGGTTTTTTTTTTGTTTTTTTTTTAAGCAAGCTCCGTATTCATATAGCCAAGAGCTGGTGCAGCTGTTCCCTGGTCCAAAAACAGCCAAGAAGATAACCATACCTGTCCTGGGACGTTGTGACTTTTGCAAGATTCAAGCACAACGTTCCTTTCAATTTTCCATCCATCTGTGCTCAAACTGGCACCAAAGTGCACAAAGGACAAAGTCATGTAAGATCAAGGTCGGATTTCAAGACCGCAAATTTTAGAACGCGTTCTCACTCCCGGTGCATCAACATACCGACATATTAGAACCCCTTTCTTGTAATTTTTTGCCAAACCAAAGAGCGTCACGTTTACATCAACATCTGTATCCAAACCTAACCTATATGAAAGCGGAGTTTGTTTTTTTTCCATATCGAAGTGAGAAATTGCATTCCTGCCCTGACACTGAATCCGACGATTAGACGAGACGATAAATGACGAAAAAAGGGGCGCGTATGAGAACGTGTGGGATTTTACATTTCACCAAATAGTGGAAAACACAGTTACTTGTCTCGCACATAACAAAGAACCTTATCCGTATGTTCCAGTTTAAAGTTGAGACTGTGCCATTAAAACACCGTCCAACACAAACCAGACTCAATTTGCATCAATCTTTTCTCAGAATTGCCGTTTTAATTAGTTAATCCCAAGCTGTGGTCCGGGCTCCTTCCGTCCAAGAGGACTGGGAATTTAGTCAATCCAATAATCAATATTGGTCATTTCAGTTACAAAGCAAGCATGTGATTTGAATTTGTACTGACAAGTGTTTAGTATTCATGGGCCGTCATTCATTATTAGGGATCATAGCATCATCCCACATGAACAGACTGAATTATTGCAATTTCTCCTCGGAGGAAACACAACCCGACAATCGCGGGCCGGCCCGTCGTCTCTCTGCGCTGCCGAACTGGTTGTGACTGGAGTCTCCGATCTCATTCATTCCTCTTTTGTTACAGCTTTACAGCTACAGAGCAGCAGCCGGAGTGTTTTATTAGTTTCTATTAGCCCCCCCACCCCCGCACACTCTCTCTCACACAATGCCAAGTGTCCATGGAAAAAAAAATATGTTGGAAATGCTGAAAAAAAACAATGTGAAAGGCAACTTATATTGACAAAGCATCTGATTGTAAGTGATGACCGGCTTTGAGAATTCCATTAAGCTGCTGATGAGACTTCACCTGATAATAATGATAATAATAATGTGATCTCAGCGGGAACGATGTGAAAACAACATCTGAGCTTAGAAATAAATAACAGCACAATCGAGGGGACAGAAAAAAAAAAAAAAAAAAACGGAGCCCAATCACAAACACCCACAATCACGATCACACACCTGACAATCAAAAAATAAATTGAGTCTCTCCTGCAGGTACTGCGGGATTCACACGGCTCGTGGAAATCAATCACAGTCAATCAAAAATACAGCGAATGCAGAGCACAAGGATGTGAGATTACATGGGAGGCGGGCTGGAGGTCACATTGGCGCCGGCGCCGTAATCTGGAATTCAGCGCAGCCTTTCGGCGAGGCAGCGGAGTGGATCATTGTGACGAGCCGTCTGTATCTCCAGCCGGCGCTGACACATCTTCCTCCAGCGCTGACTCGACACCAACATTACTCGCGTAGAATTTTGAATCTCGAAAAAAAAAAAAATGGGATTTTGGTGGCCGGAGGACATTTGAAAACGCGTGTGAAAGTGAGCAAGAGAAGAGGATGAAGACAGGAAAAGACCACCTGAAGCATATTAAGGCTTATCAGCATTTGCAGCAGCACGGGCTTTTCTTTTGTCGAGTAATATTCGGCTCCGCGATTGCATTCGCTTGCTCTGGAATGTTCTGCCGCGTCAGCAGTCATACAAATGAAACCGGGTCTCACATTTTGCTTTTGACCTTTCGACAGGTGCGAGTGCTGAAACCGAAAACTGTCGGCGACATTATGCTGAGTTTAGACGCGCCGCCCGTTGCGAGCGCAACGAGAACTGCCCATTTTTCAAGCAGCCGAGACACAGCTGATGTGCCACCTGTAATAAATATTCCGAAATCGCGCACGGTAAGGAATTCGGAGCCGAACTCCAGAAGTAATAATATTATAAAGTGCGGGTGCTTTATAATTGGCTGTTTAGGGTAGCTAAAGCTAATCAGGAAATTCATTCACTTATTCTGCTTATCCTGCAGTCAGGGTTGCACGTGCGCTCGACGT
Source organism: Fistularia commersonii (assembly GCF_037954325.1). Lineage (NCBI taxonomy): Eukaryota > Metazoa > Chordata > Actinopteri > Syngnathiformes > Fistulariidae > Fistularia > Fistularia commersonii. The sequence goes on from NC_141286.1 coordinate 8,344,348, forward strand.
TCGGTCACAGGCCCCGAATATAGAGCGCATTAGCTCGCAACGTGGTAATGAACTCAATTTATAAGTCTCTAACAAGACATATTGATGGTGAAAATTATCTATTTTCTGTTTATTTTTCTATTATCCATGTATTTATTTCAATTGATTATTTCTGTTTGTCCAGTACTCTATGTTGAAGATCTCGATTGAGATGCCGGCTGGAGGTGATCCGAGCTGGTTTCCGGTGAACAATACGCTTCAAAACTTATTTTATGACAGAGGCCGCATCAATTTGAAAAGAGCGCGAAGTCAGAGGTCAGGACTCCGTAGCCTGTACTTTTTTAAAAGAAACATTTCAGAATCTCGATCATTTATAACATTGCGGAATAGATGATCTGTCGCAGTGAGGCAGAAACCAGCGGTCAGAACCTTTTCCATAATGAATAACAAGCGTTCACCCTTAGAAACTGAAAATCAAAAAGTGACCAAACTATCGAGGCTTTATCCTCGCTGGGTGATGTGGTACAACAAAGCGGGAAATGTCAGACCATAACTTTAATTCAAAATAGACAAAAAAAAAAAAAAAAAAAAAAGAGTTATTTAACAACATATCGTGTTCTTAAAAGATGAAAATCTTTGCTAAACTGCGGGGGGAAGCGATTAAAGACGAGTTGCTGTGCCGCCGAAATGCTCCCCGCGGGATTTGATGGCGCTGGGAAGATGGAGAAAAAACTCCAGCACGGTTAAAGCTTCACTGAACCACGGCATTAGTCTAAAATTGGATTTATTCGGCACTTTGATTTGAAGGTCTTAGTCTGCTGGCAGATTTTTTTTTCAGAAGCTGCATTTATAGTGAGCCTAATGAAAAGCCTAATCATTAGACAAAACAGGAAAAATATATATATTTTCATTTTACTTGGGTCGATGTTAAATCAGTCAGACCTGATCTGATTGAGACCAGCCTTTCTCAGGGACGGTGGATCTTCTGATGACCAAGCATCTCCCCACACACACACACCTCATAGGTCTTCACCATTTTAATTCCGTCCTGTCCACTTCCACTTACCAAAACTTTATCTATTACTGAGGAAGGCTAGTTCCGTCCTGGTGGGTCCCGTAGACTAAGCGCAAGCGGTGGGAGATAGAGAGGATGGTGGTAGCAAAGCGATCATCTCTGATGAACAATGCCTCCCACCCCTTGCAGAACATCATTGCAGCACTGAGCAGCTCCTTTACTAACAGGCTCCATCCCAAGTGTGTGAAGGAGAGATTTCACAGGCCCTTCCTGCCAACTGCTGTTCGACTATTTAAATATCCGGCTCTTCTCTCAAAAGACTGCTTTTTCATTCATTCATTAATTCATTCACTTTTTCATTCATCTTCAAACTCAGACGCTATGTGCTACTACTGCACTGATACTACTACAAGCATTGCTGCTATTCAGGCTAGTCGTCATTTTTGCACACGTTAATACTGTTTATAATGTCAACATATTGTTTAGTTGCAACTTGTTAACACTTTTTATTGCTTATTTTTAGTTTTCTTTTTTTTCTTGCACTGTCCACTTTCTGCTGAGTGGTTGATATTTCCTCTCTATCCTTCGATTCTATTAAATGGTATTACACTCATCCCCAGTTTCTACTTTATGAAAAACTCCAATAAGACCAGAAGTCGTCAATGTAAAACTAGAAAAAGCCACTCTCGTTTTTTTTTTCTTTTTTTAAATGAGCAGTTTTCCAACTACACCCCCTAGATATTATTCAGTTTATCAAATACAGAAACTGAAACTCGCTCTTTACTATGTTGATCTCTTCCAACTTCTGATGGAAACATCTGTCTCTTTACCTTATAAATAATTGGACCGGCTGCGCTGTTTGCATATGTCGGATTTCAGAGTCCCCCAACTCCCCACCACCCCGGGCCTGTAGCAGCCGCCTTCTGCCGCCAAATACAACACGACCGCCTGGACGCAGCACGTTTGTGGTCTGGACGGCTTAACAGAAAGCAGATTCCATCCTATAAGCTTCGGCTATTGGGCCACATCCTGAAGAAGACGTCAATAACACGCATGTTTATTCTTTCGAAGATTTGAAAGGACGGTATTTACATACTGATTTATAGGCATTGTCACCTCAACCAATCACAGAATTAGAGCCTTACACGCAAAGGGTATTCAAGATAATAGAAATATTTGAATATTATAAAACACCAAATCGCTATTACTCCAATCCAATAGATGGATTACTGATTACCCCGCCACCGCTGCCACCAACACCCTCTCTTTATCTAATGTGTCAGCATTTGTTGGCAGTCGGTATTTCCCCATCAGATTAGTGCAGAGCCACATGCTCACTGAGCCACAGAGGCTCAACAAACTGAGCTGAGAAAACATTGATTTACTGTATCATCAAGTTTAGCATCACAACAGCGTCGGCAGACCGCACAATTAGCAAACTGACAAACGGACGGGAGCCATTACTGCCGTTCGGATGAGACGCCTCCAAAGGTTTTTAAAAGGAGCTCTTGAAATCATATATTTGATATTAAGGACAAAAAAAAATGAAGCGCGCTTACAAATGTGTCAGATCGACAAAACTTTGATAATTAATGAAATCAGCTAAATCTGGTGTGTTAATAAAGTGTTGGGGGAACCCAATAATAAGATTTAAATTAGTTAAATGATACAGTAATATCGCTACATTGTGACACACTCAAGTGAATTAATTTTTCAGCGTGCCACATTAATGAGCTGATCTGTAGATATTTGCTCTCCGGAGAAGGATGATAGAGTTTACAGACAGGGAGTCTCACTCCGATACGAATATATAACTAAGTACCTGTGAAATTAATGCAAATTGAGAGGCAATTTGACGCACTAAGATTTCAGGTTACTGTCTAAAAGCAAGTGGAGGTCCAGAACCTCGCCTTGTTTAAAAAACAAAAAATTTAATTCTGCAGCTGGTCTCGGGGACCTTCCGAGGATGGATCTTTCAGACGTGCTGTAACAACCAGAACGGGTGTTTGGTGTAAGTATTCGAGGTGTTTATCAAGAAAAGGTGATACGGTGTCAATTTCACGGAAAGTCTTTTGAATCAGAACAATTTACATTCAACAGCTTGGTTTTTAAGGAGGAATTAAAATCAGACTAACTGCCAAAACAGAACAGGTCTAATGATAATCTTCACTAAACTAGGAGGAGGAAATCACCCAAATTGCCCAAATGGAAGTGGAACGATTGGTTGATGTGTCTGTTATAGTCAGAGCCATTGCAGAACTTTGACCATTTTTTTTTTTTCAATCAACAGGACACCAGGTGGGAATTCCTACGGTTGTTATGATTTATTAGATTAAAAATACACCTGTGCATGAATCCCTGCAAAGAATACATTGATATTATCTGATTGATTGGTGTCTGAACCTATTATATGAATCACATGGAAATCCTGTACAATTAAAATGCCATGGCTATAATATCAGAAATGGGCACATGGATTTAATGAAAAACAAGCAGTGCCCCCCCCCCCAAAAAAAAGACCCCATTTGCAAAGCTGTGCTGAAACAAATCACTATAAATAGGATTTTTTGTGAAACAAACATGCACATAGCCACCATCTGGACATTCGGTAGATATCTATTTGACTCAATGGAAATTGCGTTACAGTCTCTATTACCTTTGATTTGTGTTGAGAATAGCAAAAAGTTTTATGGCATCTAATAGTAAAAAAATGCAATGTAAGGTGCCATTGCTTGTTTCACACAAGCAAGAGTATGTTTTTTTTTTAGTTTTTGGTTTTCTTAATTTTTTCCTTCAAATTTAAATTTCAGATTCCTCCAAAAATCCATCAGGACCTGGTCACATACAAGTCCTGACTTAATCCAATAGGAAGATGTGAGTTTATGAAAAGGGGCTGAAAACCCCAATATCTTAAAGAGGAAAAGATCATTTGACTGCATGATTGTGTGAGCTGTGGAAGCTGCGCTACCGTCCCATCACCAGCAAAAGAGGCCAGATGTCTCACACACACACACACACACACACACACACACACACACACACACACACACACACACACACACACACACACACACACACACACACACACACACACACAAAGGGCTCCCTCTGTGCCGCCACATCTGTATTCAGATTTCCACCTCCCAAAGCCCCTTCTAGCTGGGGCATGTAAAGACCTCTCCGCAAAGAGTGACTCCAATCGGTTTGATTCACTGGACCTGTAAAATTGCAGATATTCGTACAGCTTGATGGTATTCATATATATGTTGTTCGATGTGTATCAATTGGAAGACACAGTCCAACAAATTTGAATGGGTCGGATCAAGTCCAAGTTCACCCCGACTTGAAACAACAAATATAATCTACGTAATGTCTATTCAGTCTATATCCTCTTCCAAAGCTGAGGCAATTAAGACTAGCAACTTTTACATCCATACATTTGCAGTACATCCATATGTCATTGTGGCATCTGGAGTATTTTTAGTTCACGGTTGTGTTTCCCCCGCGGCGCGTTCTCGCAATTTTTTTTCCCCTCCGGACGACAGGAGAATATGGATGGCGCGGCGCAGCTCCTTAATTACGAAGCTCGGGGAATATTCATTAGCATTTGCTGTAGGTCATCCTCGCAATACGTCCAAAACTAAAGCAGCGGCTGCGGACATTTGTCACTTGAACAACACTAATGAAAAGAAAAAATATTTTGTCTTTCCCTTAACATAAAAAAAAAAAAAAAAACCTCACAAAACTATGGCTCTGTGTTGGATTTCCCTTGATTGTAATTGTAACCATGAAGCAGCTGAATACATAACAGCGGGTAGGTCTTCCTGCTTAATGCCACTATTTCCTGCCCCGTGCACTTGGTGGGTAAAATTCCATGGATCCAGTTGAGCACTATCTTTTCTAACCCCTTAAAGAAAAAAATATAAAACAAGAATCCCACTATGACCAATGGCAGAGCCGCACTCACCGGGTGGCTTTGAATATAAACCAGGATCTCTGGATCTCTGGTTGTTTGTGAGAATCACGGCTAAATTCCGCTTCCTTTGCACAGCTGAGCTCTTATCCCGAAGGAGTCTGCCTTATCTCAGTTCTCGACGTCGCCCCCACTGCAACTCCCCCTTCAGAAGTGAAATTGCTTACATTTTTACTGGAAAAAAAAAAAAAAAAAAGTGTGAAGATGTGAGAGGATTAGTGTTGCAATCAAGTGACGGAACAAGAAATTAAAGCTTGAATATGTAAGTTGTGTCCATTCTTCCCCCCATAATGAACCCCAACGTGATCACGTCCTGTTGCGACAAAAAAGAAATGAAATTGAACCAGTGGCCGCAAAAAAAAAAAGACACGCTTCCTCGCAGTAAGAGCGCATCCCGGGAAATATAAAATGCCTGCCAGTAATGGAAAATTGAAACAGCTGGCCGAGGAGGAGAGCAAAACTGGATGCCAATTTCTGATTAGACTTCGTAAGCATTATTTTCATCATTTATAAGCCACAAACGAGTAACGCCGCCACAGCAAAGCCATTTATTTCATCAAGAAGCCCCATGCAATGGACCACTTAGCCACTCGCGGTACATCTGCACAGAAGAATTGGCTGGAGACTAGATATCAGCCTAATCTGCCCTTTTTTTTTAATTATTATTTATTTATTTTATTTTTTTTGTATTTTACAGACCGGATGATTCGATCTCAGGATTCTGCACTGGTCTGCAAACACACACACACTGAGTCATTAGCACTACATCAACTGCAAAGACCGTGTCAAAGTCTATGGAAAACCTTTTGGAAAAGGGTTTGGATTGAACCCATACTAATTTATATCAATATAGCAAAGCTGTATGTATTATCTTATGGCTGGCTGAATGAATAACTTGTATTGGCAATTTAGCCATTTTGAGTAACAACTGATTTACGTCTGAAGCTCTGCAGTCAAGACCAAAAGCCGTTCACCGACTAAAGATGATTTTTTTTTTTTTTTTCTAATAATGAGCATGTTGATATTGCACCATAAATCTGCATAATGATTTGCATCTTCTCTCTTATGTTGTCCTTTACGGAGTCGTGATCTTTCTGCTCGGCTAGTTTTTCAAATAAACACAAGCTGACCCGGGGGGGATAGTTAAAAAAAAAATAAATCAGAAAAATCAGACATCTCGGGATCCTTTGGAGATGGTGAATTTCATGCATGTGCTGTCAAAGCCATTTGTCTAAATAAAACATTTTCTGTTGGATGAAGTTGCAGGGTATCTGCTCTTTTTGGAAGATGGTGGCGATTGTTTTCAGGGAATAAATAATTGCGCGTGTATTTGATCAGTGTCCGGCAGTCGACGCCGCAGCACGGGGAAAAAAGTTCCATGTCGATCTTCTGCTATTATATAGGTTCACCTCACGCTGGGATAATGATTTATTTGAAAAGAAGGGAGGGAGGAAAAAAAAAAGATGAAGACTGTGAAGACTTCTACTCGTCAACAACAACAACAACGTTGTCCCTCTGTGCAGGGTCCATGACGGGGACAAATGTGAGGTTTTAACATTGATCTTTTCTGTCCATTTTCCGTGCCTGTGCGGAGATTCAATATATCTGAATCTGGCAAGTCATAATGGATGTTTACTCCTAATTGCCCAGTGTTTGTCCGTTCTTGGTGCGCGACCAAGATGCTCTTTAGCTCAGGACATAAAATAATGGAGATTTTCTACGTCTGCCTTTTCACAGATATGTACCAGTCCTTTCTGAACCTCTAAATAGCAGAGATGGAAGCGGTTTAAAGAAATGAGAGCATGTTTTCTACAACGGGTTGGTTGTTATCTTGTTTTTAATCATCCTCCCTCTCACTGTGAAGGTGATGTGCCACTAATGAAAATTACAAAAAGGCAATTTGTCCTAATTACTTAAATGTAGCCATCAGGAGAGAGAGACGGCCGCGCAGACAAAACACAAATAACAATGTGAGCTTCACGGCGGTTCTTCAAAGAGCTAAGTTTAAGTAACGGGAGAACTTTCGCTTTGTTTCAGCGCATCCATCTCATCGCTGAGCGGCGGCCGACAAACTTGACACCGGTGGATCACGCAAAGCGAAGATGGTTAAAATAAATATCCGACGTTGCGGTGATCACAAGGGACTGATTTTCTGGAGGAAGGGGGGAAAGACATTTATTATAAGGAATGATGATGGACTTTCTGGTTCAAATTCTAGCGGACGAAAAAAATGCTTAAAAAAAAGTTGTCTCCTAATTCGTATTGCATCCAAAGACATCTTGCAAAAAAATATGTTTCTTTTTTTTTCTCCTCACAGTAACCTCTACATTTAAAATAAAAAGGTTAAGTATTTTCATAAAAGCACTTTAAGAGATCCTCCATAACGTCCCAATCTCTTCAAATTGACGATGGAGAAAAATGCTTATTATACAGCAGAATATGTAGGAGGACAAAATGTTACAATGATGAACAGTTATTTTGTTATAATGGCTTTAAAAAAAAAAAAAGCTGCTAGAACTGAATACATTGGCTGCATTGGAGAAAGTTAAGGTTTCAGGAAGTCAAAATTTTAATTTATGATCACTTAGTGTTCGTCACGCTCCCATCATGCCAGCACAATTTTGGGAAAATGAGTATGAGACGTGTATTAATAACACATGGATAAAGGAAATTTGACTCAAGGGTACAATCTTGCTGTAGCATTTATAACATGAAACGATAAATGTGCGTGGAAAAACTACATACCCTACTTGAGCAGATCTCTGCGGTGCAACCAGTCAGATACCTTTAGTCACGACAGCTACAACTAAGTCTTATAATAGAGTATTATGGGATAATAAATAATGCATTGGAGGGCTGGGGTTTACAATGCTCTGGTTGTTTTAATACAAAAATCAGGCAATGCACGCACGCACACACAAATACTTATAAACACATATACATATATATATACACACACACACACACACATATATACACAGTCATGGCCAAAAGTTTTGAGAACGACACAACCATAGAAACATCTGGCAAACACTTAAAAACCTTGAAGGAACAGACCTTGTGAAAGTGTAACACACACACACACGCACGCACGCACGCACGCACGCACGCACGCACGCACGCACGCACGCACCTCAAAAGGGCAAATAAATCTCAGCAAACTGAATTCTCTGTGAATCATTCTGCAGAATCTACCCAGTCAGGTGTTGTCTAACACATGTTAATGAATAAATGTACAAAATAAGCACAGCCATCTCTGCGTGCCTTCTTCTCCCCCACAAGCATCCATTCAGTGCAAAACTTTTGGGGAAAAAAAAATTAAAAGGTCAATGGAAATAAATGGATGCAGTTGCTGACACATTCCACCACAGGATATAAATCATATGTATTCTCTTTGTTTATTTTTTCACCCGACGGAAGTAATTGATTAGAGTTGGTGAAAGTTTGGTCTTAAAAAGAAATAAAAACAAATCTGAAATAGCACATTTCTGCACAAGGTTCAATAAGATGTTTGTGTACCTCTGGTACTGTTAAACATCCTTTTCCCCATCAGATAAAGGAAAATACTAGGTTTCTGATGAAGTTGTTGAAGACACATCCAGCAGAGGGCAGCTCCCAGACTGTGAGGTTCAATATTATGGTTTATTACGATGCTGAAATTTAAACAGGGAGTTTTAAATAATGATTAGCGGGGGAAGGAGGCGCTGATCCCCCCTAATTGAAAGTGCACTGTTACGGGTATATTAAGTATATTTGACTGAGCATACTCATGATAGGAGGAGACAGCCCATAAAGAATTTCATGACTCTAGTTGCTTAAGGTGGAGTTTGTTTAAAGTATTACAGACAGAATCACGGTATTTACATCTTCATCCTAATTTGTAGAAAATACAACTGATTCTAGCTTTAGCACCAGAGAGTTTGGTACATTGTATAGTTTTTTTTATTTTGTTTATTATATTGCATAGTTTGGTACTGGGACCAGGAAAGTAACTATGATATTGATTGTTAATTGTGGATTCCATTTTTCGTCAATGAGCATTGACCATCACCTGGGTCCGAGGAGGGAAGACGGTCAGCTGTTCCAACAGGCTTCGCACGACCCTCCCACATTCTGTCTTTGCGTGAATGTAGACTTCCCGCTTGCTGTCACTTTTTGATGACAATATTATGATGCTGATCCCTTACTAGTAGAGTTATTACAAAGGATTTCATTTCATAAAGTAGAGAAATATCCATTATGATCAACAAGGATCACTAAATATTCTCAGACCAGCATGTGACCGTCACACCAATTGTCATGGCTTATTCAGAATCAACAATTATTCATGAGCCATATGTATATATTTTTTTTTTTATATTTCATTGAAGGGTTGGGGGGGGGGGGTAAAAGACAAAGGTGGGTGTTCAATCCCCCAGTCGTCCTTTAAGTCTTAAATGCAAAAAAAGAAAATAAGCCCATCTCAATGATATCTTTATGTTTCCGAAGCTCTTTGGATCGCTGAGGCGGAATCCCTGACAGCTAAAAATATGTCGTAGCTGTCGAAGCGCAACCTACTGTACTCCCCTCTCTCCAGAGAGAAAGAGAGAGAGAGAGAAAGACAAGGATGCTTTTATCCGACACAATGGAATGTAAAAACTCAAACCTGTCATTGTACAGGAACACCCAGTCGGTGACTCGCCTCAGAGGACCCTAACGGAGAAACCTACACGTCGATTCTGATCTTCGATAAAACACTCATGTTGCTTTGTGTGTTAGTGCGCAAAGAAGAAAAAGACAAAAAAAAAAAAAAAACGGTCCGCCCACACAGCAACATTATTCCATCCCACTGACAAGCCAACAGCCCGCATACACACATCCCAGATGCGGCAATGAAAAATGGGCTACAGGTGGCCCACATCTGCTAGACAGCTATTGGGGTGGGAGCTGGGTTAAAGATGAGGGATTTGCATCTTGTAGCATGACTTCATTGGTACCGTTCCGACAAAAAAAAAGGAAAAAAATTGGGAAAAAATAAAGATATGTCACTTTTAAATACAGCCTGTCGCGGTGCTGTGATCACACTCTCAAGACTATTTGCTCTTTATGAGCATGTTCAGACTGAATGCATCGCTGTAGGGCAATTCACATCTTCACCACCCACTGTGAAGGGATAGCTATCTGTTATTGGAACATTAATAAAAAAACAAAAATGAACTTTTGCTCTCCTTCCGGACAGGAGGCAGGAGATAACTGGTATCGGAATGATAGAAATTAATATATAACGGGGTTAAACCGAGACTTCCTGTCCTTTTCGGTTGCTCCATTAAGGGGTCACCGCAGCAAATCATCGGCCTCAATCCTCTGCAGTCTCTTCTCTCACACCCACAAACTTCATGCCAACTGCATCCCTTCTATCTGACAGTAATTAAAATAAGCAAAATATGAGCGTACAGCGGTCCAATCACAGACCCATCGGTGGTTCTCCAATGGCAGGGGTCTCAGGGCCCTTGGAACAATATTTTTTTGGCCCCCTGCCTGAAATCAAATCTTTGTGTTAGTGCGGACCGCGTGTTTTTTCTCACATGCATCTGAGGGTTTTATACAGTGGGTTTAAAAAAAAGAAAAGAAAAAAAAACGGGCAAGGAAAAAATGAAAAAGGAACTTTGCAATAATTTTTTCCTTCAAAGTTTGAATACAAAATTATTTTTTGATGAAAAAACTCTAGTGACATTGTTAAAACGATCTTTTCTTTTTTCCAAAAAAAAACCAAACAAACACAAAAACCATAGCAAAACTAAAAAGATTGACTTAATAACCAGAACAGCCACCGCTAGCCCATTAGCCTTGTAAACATTATACCCCCTCTTATACATGCTACCCATCAATTTTCTAATAAATTCTAGTGGCAAATTTTCCCACAGTGACAAAATTTTCTCTTTTATCTAAATAATTCTCTTAGGGTGTAATTTCATAAATTCTTGTTTAATATTCATTTTTGATACTGATTTGTCATGTAATTTTTAGAGGAAGAGTTCATGACAAGATATATATATTCGAATTATAGATTAAAAAATATAAGATTTTTATAATTTACCTGTTTACCTCCTTTACACTAAAATAAAGGAAAAATTTGGACTTAGTGTTACTTTTAGGTAATTTTACTGGTCCGGTCCCCTTGACAACAAATCAGGCCGTATGTGGCCCCCCAACCAATATGAGTTTGATACCCCTGATCTATGGGAAGCTCATCTCTGATGCAATGAGCATCTCCACTCCCACCAAGTTCATGTTGGCGTGCAACTAATGATCAGTTGGTCAACAAGCTGCGCTGGATGAAGAGACGACCAGACGATAAATCCTGGAGCGCTCAACTTATTAGTAATCATCATCATCATCCAGCCGTCAGAGACGGTTCTCAAAGCCACAAGGGGGCACCATCAAGTGCACATGCAATCACCATTACTCTCTGAAATGATTTGATTAAATAAAATCAATAAATGACTTTTATTACGGGATTCAACAGGATGTTGTTTATTTATTTCTATTGAAGAAAAGTCATTTTTCTATGATTTGGGAAGAAAAAAAACCTGGGTTCAAGAAAAAAAAAAAAATTCGGAGTAAATATGAGACATATTTCAGGAGCAACTTGAATTCCCTTTCAAGCTGCGAAACCCCAAGAGAGTAAAAATATGCAGAGAACGGGATAAAAATGGGATGGGGGAGGGATTAAACCACCAGTCTCACATTAGACTGACATTTGTAATGTTAGTACGCGATGTGGGGTGGGAGGGATGGGGGTATAATGTCAAACTAACTTGTCGAAATCTTCTTGTCTTCTTATCTTGTCAAGTGGGAAGTTTCCCCAATATAATGTCAGTTCCCACGACAAACAGATTTCACCATGACCTGGATGACTGAGAACCTCCGCAAACATGTCAGACTAAAATTGACTCCACGGCTATGACAACGAGAGGATGCAAAAACAAAAAGGTCAGCAGACTTGATGATCTGGATCAGTCATTATCTTATGCAAAGTCATTTATTTCATTCACTCTCTTCACTCGTCTGGGCAATTTAGGATCTCCGATTCCCCGCTTCTCATGCCTGCAAGACGCTCAACCCCCATTGGTGCGTGGGTGTCGAGGGGAATATGATAAGTTGATGTTCTATGAAATGTAATAGGGGTAAAAAAAAAAAATCTTGACCTTGCCTCCCACGCACACAGGCGCACACACTTCATGCCTCCCCTCAGCTCTTTAGTCGTCTTGCAAAACCCCATCATTTAAGAAGCGGGTTGAATATAGTGCACAAGGTAATGAGCTGTCGGGCTTCATAAAGCTATGTGATCATGAGATACCCAACTAGTGCAGCCGAACAAATGCTCGAAAACCCCGTCTCTGACATTGTGTCCGTTTTGCGTGACCGAAACACAACCAGTTCCGACATTATCCCGAGGCTACAGATCATAACTTTTATTCCCGATATGTTCAACCAAGACATTTCTAATCCTTATATTGTACCGGAGCGAGACAACAACCTGTTCACCGAGCCGCTCCCCCCCCCCCCCCCCCCCCCGCTCCGAAAATAAAATTGCCTGGAACGGACTCGGCGACGAAAATCATTAACCGCTGACGAAAAACTACAAACGCTTAAAAGAGCAGAAACAAAGTTCAAGGCTCTTCCGAAAGTCACGCCGTCTCCTCTCTCTCCCTCCCTCCCCGTTCTTGTCTCTCTCTCCTTCATACTCTCGCTCTCAGCCCCCCTTTTCTCTCTGACACCTCACACCATCCAGGCTCCGCGCCAGCATCACCACCACGCCGGCGTTAAAAGCAGATCCAATATGCTTTGTCAGGACACGTGCCGATCTAGGTAGCGCGTTTGCAAGGGAGGGGCGGCTGATATTCAACCCCCGACTTCTTGAGACTAGCCAAGTCAGGACGTTCTGACCGGCGTGACCTCGGGGTCAGGCAGGAGTCGAGATTAAAAAATAAAAAGACGACTTGGAAGGACGGGTGTTTTTTGATTTTAAGAGTGGGATCTTTTTGCAGGAGGGGACGTGGAAGCTGCGTGTCCAAAGAGATGAATTGGTTTGGATATGATGCTCAGCCAGAATCAGGAGCACGGTCTCTCACCCTGACTGCGGACGCAAGTGTGCGTGTGTGTGCGTGTAGGGTTGCACTCTTTACTCAGGCATTTTCAGACAGCACCAAGTAAGGGAGAGATGATTTTGTGAACGTGTCCGGGTGACAGCTGCGAGGCTGGCTGGGACAAGAAATGACAAGAGCAGCCTGTTGACATCATCCTCCCATTCCCGCGACGCCGCGCACGTCTGCTGTGCACACGCAAAATTCAGGAGAACCTGCAGGAGACGCGACGTGCTTTCTAAAAAATGATGCTTTTTTTTTAATATTATTATTTGTAAATCAAACATCTAATGAACCCCCTCTTTTTCCCCTCCTCTCTCCCTCCGCCAACTTTGCACTGCGTGAGTGGGGTGTTCGAGGCTGGACGTGCGTGGGGTTGCAGTCACTCTCACGCCCCGGGGACGCGTTGGGATTTCATGGATTTTAGGCACGCACAACGCGCGGAGACCCGTGGAAATCTCAGGAGCGCCTGAACCCCCCTCCCGCAAAATAAATTAGAAAAAAAAAAAAAAAAAAAAACATTTCAGACTGCGCAATCCCCTCCCCACTCCCACGGTGAAAGTCGCAGCGACTTAAAAAGATGTGAAAGAAAGAGTAAAAACGGGCGATCCTTGCCTTGGAAGCCGAACAGGAAGGCGAATCCGGGCACCCAGATGCTGTAGATCCAGAAGTAACGCATGGCGTCCTTGGTCGGGTCCAGCAGACCAAACTTGGTATCCGGCCGTGGGTTCCTGGCGAGTTTTCTTGACCTCGAAGAGAGCTATCCTCCGTGGGGGGTTGGCGGTGGAGGGGGGTGGGAACGTCACAGAGAAAGAGCTCGGCGGCGCCAGCTGAGAGGAACCACGCAAGTGTCGGAGAACCGCGGAGAACTGGGCTCCTCTTGTGGAGCCGCCTGCGCCGGGGTGTGCGGATGTGCCCTGGCCTCTCCTGCCATCTAGCGTTTTTTTTGGGACAAAAAAAAAAAAAAAAGTAGAGGAGAGTGGGTGAGAAGTCAGTGAGCGCCCACACACACACACACACACACAGCAGTCTGGTCACTTAGAAGCAGTCTTCAAAACATACTCAAGTTATATCCCTTTTCCTCTGTGTGCTTCAAAAAGTAGTTTTCCATCTGTCAGCACTGAACAGGTGACATCCACATCAGACGCCGGCCTATTTCACACAAAACCAAACCAACTATTGTGTTGTGATCACCGTCGCCATGGACCCCCTTATCTGTGTCCTTATTTATTATTTATTCTTGTTGTGGAAACCCCGTTCCCGCCGTTTGTGATCTCGCCAAATAATTCTGCAGATCCCAGTCATTTTAAAATAAGCCGTGTCATCAAATATTCATTAATGACTGCCGAATGATTTGTAACATATGAATAATTAAAAAAGAAAAAAAAAAAAAAAAACGGGGGTCCTGTTTGTGTGTGTGCGCTCAAAGGGTTACCACATGGATAAAAAGACCCCCCGTCCCCCCGTCCCTTGGATCTTGCGGGATCGGAATAGACGACACCCGAGCTGAACTTGAGATTTCCCAGTCGACACGTCTGTCATTGTGAGCAGCATTTCATCTCTCAAGTATTTCCCCAACACCTTTAATATCTTGCAAACCAGGACAATATCCGCAGCTGGATCAGAAGGCGGCCTGTTGTTCTGGCGGGTGTGATAATGCAAATGTGTTGTCACCACACTGTCACTCTCTCACACACACACACAGCAATGTTGAGGATGTGTATGGATTTCAAGATTTGCATGATCACCCCTACATACACATCCCTTAAAAAAATAAATAAATAAAAATAAGCCCAAATCCTTGTCTAACGGTGTCAAGCTGTCTAATATGATCATTTTCCTTGTGTCAGATTCATACAAACCTCTTCGGACAAGTTTATATTCTATCCCAAAGTCCACGTTTCAATAGGTGCTCATGATTCAAAGCGACAAAATACTGGGTTACAAAACGAATCCCAGTTTTTCTCTGCTGAGAACAAACCGGCCCCAGGGCTGAGCTTCTACAATAGTCCTTTCAAAGATATAAATAAAAAGCCTCAAGGCTGTTTTGAATTGTTTATTGTAGCAAATAAATTTAATGAAATTGAAAAATAACAACTTCAAAAGTTCAGCAAAAGTATAAATGATGGCCCTTTTAATAGCTTTATTAACATCGCAACCTGGCCTTCAGAGAGGAGCGCAACTGGAATCCAGAATATCTTCCAATTTTGACTTAGATCTCTGACAAGTTGTCAAGATATTTGGTGAGGAGCCATCAAGCGAAGAAAAATTAAATAAGCAAACAGCTGGAAAAGAGATATCTGCAGTTTTTCAACATCAGTATATATACAGGACTGTCTCAGAAAATTACAGTATTGTGATAAAGTTCTTTTTAATTGCATTACAGAAGATAAAGACAAAAAATACTTTTTCATGATATTCTAATATTTTGAGATAGGATTTTTGAGTTTTCTTAAGATGTAAGCCATAATCAGCAATATTGAAATAATAAAAGGCTTGCAATATTTCAGTTGATTTATAATGAATCCAGAATGTATGACATTTTTGTTTTTGTAATTGCATTACAGAAGATAAAGAACTTTATCACAATATTCTAATTTTGTGAGGCAGTCCTGTATACTTGAAGTTTTTCTGTTTAGTGTTCCTTCCAAGCAGTTTATCCCTCTAAAGTCCAGAGATGCCTGAATACTGCGAGGGAAATCGCAAAGAACTGCGCGTCAGTAAGCAGAACAGTGCGGCATTGCCATTTACAAACGCTCATTAATGTTGTATGTATCCAAGCTACAACATTCGTACGACCTCGAGAGGCCGCGCTCGTCTCGAGGGATATCTTTGGTTTACTTTTCACCTCGTTTCAACATGGCGTGCGAAGGAATTTGAGGCGTCACCCATTTGCATATCACCGTTTCTTCTTTTAAATCCTCTCCCGTAGATAAACAAGCTCAAAGCTTCCACGAAGGCTTTTTAACCAGGGGGTGCCAAAAGGACGTGAATGATATATATATATTTTTTTTTTTTTGAAATGCTTAATAATGCATCAGGTGTGAGCGAATGGTCAAGCGCGACTGCAGGGGCAGTGTACCGAGGCGGTCAACATTTTACGCGTGTTAGCAATAGTTGGGAAAAATTGCTGGGGATGATGTGAATTATTTAAAACAGATAAAAAAGTCTGTCACTCAGAGAGTAAGCATGCACAGCCTGCTTTAAAAGCACAAAGACCATGTTAACTCCCAAACTGTTTTTCTTCCGAGGATTAAAAAGACCCACTTTTTGTACAGTCTTCAGTAACTGGGATAAAATGTCTGTTCGAAGTCAGTTACATAAGTAAGTGACCGTATTTGGAGCCGCTGATGTGTAAGCAATGATTTTGATATGAGGATTCTAATCAAAAGTCCTTGTCCAGATAGACCAAGCTCATCCTTTGGTTATAATCCTATCTAGTTTCTATCCACATTGATTTTTGAGCACATCGTGACACCAAAAACAAAAAGACAAGAAATTCAGTTTGAGCATTTTTTGCTCAGTCACTGAGGCGAGACAAAACTATGACTGAACTTTTCCCATGAACTTCTGCTACTTTTGTTGCCATGAATACACACACACACACACACACACACACCTCCAGCCAGCAACTGAATAATCAGTTTTTCAATAAAAATTTTGTAAGAATAATTCCTTCATAGCCACATCAGTAAAAACCTAACTTACCTTATGAATAATAGTGTGTATTACATAAATATATTTTTTATTGATTTCGAAAGAATACTTTATGTTAACTTCCACCTTCTCAAACTCCACTTTTATTCTTCTTTTTTCGGGAATTTTTAGGAAAACTAACGGATGAAAATGTCCTCAATGGGAATTTGTTTTGCAGATAATGTACTTGCATTTGGGAGTAGTAGCAGTTCTGGTGGATTATCAGTCATACTGGGATCTGATACCTGACAGATTGTGATGCAACACACACACACACACACACACACACACACACACACACACACACACACACACACACACACACAAGCCTTGTGCGATAACTCTGCAATAAAAACAAACCACTCGCCATGTTTCCACATTGGTAAGCTACCAGTGTCGGTGCAGGGATGAAGTTGCCACAGCAACCCACAACGGGATGGTGATGTCTGAATACATCAAAACTGATCATTTACGAATACCATCACATACGGACAGTACTAAGCGTTGAGAAACCAATTTCCCAAATCTGATTTCCCTGCAGTCTGACAGGGCCTTTCATTTTCCCTCTTCTGTGTCATTACCGTACATTCTGCCGTATATTATGGGGTGGCACGGCTCAGGGGGTTAGAGCAGTTAGAGTGCTCGTCCTCTGAACAAAACATTCCTGGTTCGATTCCTTGTTCTTCCTAGCCTGTTAAAGTGTATTTGAGCAAGAAGCTGAACCCCTAACTGCTCCACTGGCACTGTTCCTTAGCTGCCTTCTGCTCATGGTTCATCCATGATGGGTTAAATGTGGCGGTCAAATTTCACTGATGTTGTGCTTTATGCATGACTTAACTGGACTTCTTTCTTCTGTCTGTTTGGTAACCAGTGATGCAATTCTCATTCGTCCCCAAATAAAGGCTGTGGCTGAAAAGTTTGTAAAATACTCATTATTATCATTAGAGTGAGCGTGGGATTGTATTTAATGATAAATCACCTCTGTAATTTCATTTCTGCATGCTGAATCAGCCTCGGAAGGGGCTATCACAGAAAACAGTGCGTGGGTGTGTGTATGTGTGTTTGTGGCGGGTCCCTGCAGGCAGGCCTGACAGCAAACACTTCGCTCTCACAACTACAGACAGGTTAGAGTTTTCAATTAACCCGCTACGTGTCTCAGGTCCGCGGGAGAAAGTGGGAAACCCAGAAAGAACCCACACTTCTGCTCAGACAGAGCACAAGGGCCTTGGCCTGCTGGTTGGTTCAAACCTTGAACCCTCTGTCTGTGGAGAGACAGTGGTAAACACTGTCCTCCTGTGCTTTCTATTAAGAACAACCACCCCCTTTCCCTCTGGGTGCAGTCTGACTCAGAACCATAGGCCAAGCGCAGTTTGTAGTTCAGCACCATGGACAGCGCCATTGCGCGGCACCCGTCATTTCAGCACCATGGACAGCGACACAACTGCGCGCTTCGCTGAAGTTTATATTATATTTACATTATTGTCATTTTGCAGACGCTTTTATCCAAAATATTCAGTCACCAAAGATCCAAAGTATAAGTAGTGATCACTCTACCAAATAGCCATCTCAAAACCATATACAGACATTCATCTCGTTTTTTTTTTTTTGTTTGTTTTTTTTTAGTTCAGGACCGTGGACAGCGCTAGTGTCACTGAACCCGCTTCAGTGTGAGGTTTCAGCACCATGGACACAGCCTGCACTTCTGACTGAAAAATAAATTCTTATCCCACGGCAGTGAAAGAGCTATTCAAAAGCTAAGAAGTAAAATGATAATGATAGTAATAATATTTTTTTATTTAATAATGAAGTCATACCTCAAGTATACAGTAGAGACATATACAGATTCAAAAATGCTAATTTAAAAGAAGCAATAAAAGCGAAAACCTTGTCAAAGTAAAAAAATAAATAAATAAATAAAATGATAATAAAAATAAGAGCAACATGGGGTAATTAAACCCTGTGTTTTTTTTATTGTGTTTTTTGTCACTCGTCTAATTTTCCCCTTCTTCACAATCGCCGGCTGATTCCCTCGCTCATTTCCACCTTCCATCGGTAACTTATAAATCATGCAAAGCTCTTCAATCTAGTGAACTATTAAGCAGAGAATTTACCACAAATACATTTTGCCTGGCCGCTTGCTTCTCATGCCCGTTCTTCTGGAGATAATGTCAGGCTGAGTTATGGTATAATAAGCAGGTAGAAGAAGGAAGCCCCCCCACCCCAACCCATAAAAGAACAGCTAAACGGGGAACATCAATTAACACCGGTTTACACCTAGCTGAAATGGCAGCACAAAAGGAAGCGAAAGGGACGAGTGGGAATTATCAAGAAGTCGAGGCCAGGATGTTTTGGTTATTTTAGAAGGATGTAAATATGGGAGCGGGGATGTGGATCTTATAACGCTCTACCACAGGCACCTGCAGCTTTATGAGCCAAACAGGTCTAGGATATGTGCCACATGAGGGATCTCACTATTTTCCTGTTTTGGGCCAACAGCCAACACATTGTCCAGTCTGCTGAGCAGGAGATTGGCTGTCAACTTTCCTTGAGGAAAAAGCCCCGGTGTCAGAGAGAGAGAGAGGAGGAGGGAGACTGAGGATGAGCTGCCGCCGCCGCCTGCTCCCCAAACACTTCATGCACAAACCTCCCTCCGGGCTGTGGAACCACTGCATTATGTCACCGTGATGCCCGGATCTGTTCGGCTCCTCTTTCCACCTCTGAGTTCAGAGTTTATTCAGCAGCCTCCCCGCTTCTACAAAACTCCCAGGCTCTTTTCATCATCTGAACTCTACGTGTCAAGGGCACCTGCCAGCACAGGTTTTGTGAAGGAGTATTTCTGATTGTGCGTTGACTTGTTTTATGAATGTAACTGAGCACTAAAAAGAAGAAAATAAATCTCCAAACTTTGTTTGAAAGGTGAGTGATGAAAAATTGTTAAAAAAAAAAGATGAGAAAGGAAGCTTCAACTTTGTGTTTATAAAGATTGGGAAATGAGACAGGTTGAACACCTGGAGGGAAACAAATTACAAAAGCTTTGCAGATGGAGGTGGATTAGAAAAAAAAGTGGTTGCTGCCTGAGAGAACAGCTGGAAGTCAAGGCAAACTGGAAGAAGTCAGAATAGCTACTGAGCTGAAATAAATGCCAGAAAAAGTAACCTTTAAAAAAAAAAAAAAAAAAAAGACAATAAATAGATTGCACCGCTGTGCGTCTGCAATCTGTCTTCTGCTCGAATAAAAGTTTAAATAAAAGTGGGGAGAGGCAGGTACATCTAAATATTCACAAACCTGAGAAAGAAAAAAAAAAAAAGAAAGAAAAATTAGCATTGCGCTGAGAAGACGCCAAGTGAGTCTCGAGAGGGGGCTCTAAGTACGCAGCTGCTTCTGCTGATCACTTTTCCCTTTTGAAAAGATCCTGGATTTATTCTCGTTAAGTGCTAAAATCTCACCCCTTTTTCCTGCGACTTGAACAACCAAACAATGGCGACATCCATGAAACTATCCTTCCAACACTTATATTCTGGAAAAAAAAAAATTTCGACCGCCATTCACTCCTGGTACTCCTCTACACCGAAGCAATTATTCTTTCTGGAAGACTAAAGAAATTTTTACATGTCGTACCTGACACTTCTTTGCTTATTCCTCTGTACAAATATAATCAAAACATAGTGATAAGGTAACACAGAGATTGGAGCAAGAGAGGGAGAAAGAGAGAAAGCAAGACAAGCAGCAATAAAAATAAGAAAAGCAGGAGGTGTTAGTGGTCGTAGCCGGCAGCAGGGAAAGTTGATTGCGTGAGATGTGGCAAAACCTTTGACGTGAGCATTAAATGTGATTCCATCAAGACACCTCGACGCTTGCTGTTCCCTGAAATGCAATCATACTTTCCCAACCTTTGACATAACTGGAGGCTTTTAAATAGAGGACTGAGGCTCCGCCATTTAGAACAACACAAAGACTCTTTAGTGCACTCCGTCAACATCCATGTGATATTATAATTTATTATGATATCAAATATAATTATAAATTAACATAATTTATTAATCTTTTTAATTTTGAGATATTTCCAAAAACAAAAATACAGGCGCAAAACCAAGTTCATAGACTCTTGAAATGTAAAATCAGGTACTTTCAATCATTCTAACTGCTAAGAGCAACAGTTCTTCAAAACTGAATGCAGGTAATATTTGAATGTGTTCCAGAGTTCCCCCTTTTTCATGATTCAATTAAAAAAAATAAAAATACAGCACCTGAACAAGGCCAGATATGATATCTACAGATTTTATGTTTCATCAATAAGGGCAGCACGGTGGTGAAATGGATATAGTCTCCGCCTCATGACAAGAAGGTCCCTGGTTGGACCTGTGTGTGTGTGTGTGAGGTTAAAAAATAAATCATTAACTGTGACACTTTTACCAAACCTATCTGTCCACTTTAAGTCCGTTTGACTCTCAAATCCAAAGAAATATTCAAAATTTTCTTCCAGTAAAAATCCTTAGTTGTACCACTTTATGTATCCTCACGTCTACTCATATAATATATATAGTTTAATAGGGATTTCTAGAACTTTTTGAAGGTTGTGTGCTAAAAAAAATCTTTATCTGTTTTTACCAGTTCAATGCAATGATAAAATGCTTCTCACAGCAAGAGTGAGACCACTACTTCTTTTTCTCTGACTTTTCTTCCACTCGGCAATTTCTTAAGAGCACCAAAGCCACCCGCCACCCCCGTCTCCTCACATGCACATATGCACACACACGCGTGCTATCAATTATATCTTGCATGAATCACGTGTCAACATTGTACTTTCTACATGCGGGAAATCCCTCAGGCAGACGTTTTTCTTTTAATTTTTTGGGGGGGAGGGGGTTACAGTTATATTTGTGAACAGATTTCCTCCTAAGTTAGTGAAATAAATTGTAGGGAATATTTTTAGAGATCGATTTGATCTAACTAAAGCATCCGCAGAGAAAGAATTACAACAATGAACAAAATAAAGTAGTCCGTGAATAACAGACGGAGGTTATTATTATATCACATCTAGAATGAAATGTCATACGACAGCAGCTTATTTCAATATTAGGAGAAATATGTATTAAAATCTAAGCTGAAGGAAAGCCCTAAATAGAGCTCCAAAATCAGCACTCTGGCGTTGAGTGAACAATTTCCCTGTTAGCTAGGCTAATGCAACAATTAAAGAAAAAACTAAAAGTTGCGTTGAGGATCTGTAAAGTAGGTAAAGAAGACATGTTTGCGGAGCTGCTGTTTTACAGTCGGATGGAGAAAAGTCTTAATATGTTGCCATGACTAGCAACATTTGGCGAGAGGCAGGATACACCCTGGACTGGTCGCCAGGCAATCACAGGGCCACATGCAAAGTCACTCACTCATTCGGGGCAATTTTCCAAATTTGTTTTTCCAATTAACCTGCTGCATGTTACACTGTGGGAGGAAATCGGAGGAAACCCACGCAGACACGGTCCCCTCGTCGGAATCAAACCAGGGTCCTTCATGCTGTGAGGCGCTAACCACTGCGCCGGTAACATCCATACAGGACTGGTAAATGAATTCAACAGATTTTTGTTTCTAAATGTGTATATAAATATATATATATATATATACACACATGCACACACACATATATATACACACACACACACACACACACACATATATATATATATATATATATACACACACATATACTGTATACACACACATATATATATACACACACACATCTATATATACACACACACATCTATATATATATATACATATACATACACACACATATACTGTATACACACACACACACACATATATATATATATATATATACACACATATATATGTGTTCAAGAGGAATTTTCACTTAAGGAAACAAATATTTGTAGAACACAGAGTAACTTGAACTTTAACAATCTTGAGCTACTTTTGAACTTTTTCTTCCCGAGGTGTTCTCCTCCTCAACACATCACTGTGCTAAATCACTTCCGCCCCCCCCAATACTCCACTGATTCTCTTCCAGATGGACTGCGCTGACCTCCGGCTTGGCGGGGTTAACAACATCCATAGAAGCTCTATGCCTCTATCAGACTGAAGAACAACACCGCCACGAAACATACCGCTGTCTTTTTTTAACCTTCACTTTCTTTGAGTCCTCACTCCTCGGGGTCTCTGTCGAGGTCACTGGCAACCGTCGCTCAAAAAGAAAGTCTATTTCTTTGTCGCGGGTTCATTTTATGAATTTAATAAACAAGTGTAGGTATGAGACAAACACCCAGTACTCTTTTTGATTAATGTAAGTAATGTAAAGTACTGAAAAGTAAAAAAAACACAACTGATTAATTATCTTTTTTTTCATTTGCCCTTTCACTTACTGTCTAAAGATGTTCTTTTTCTTCATCTGCCTCCATCTAACCTGCTCCTCTTCACTCAGACCAACTGACTTCATCTCCTCTCTGGTCCTCCTGCCCTGCACTTCCAACTACTGCATCTTATTCCCTCGGTTGAAATCAAAACAGTCTCTCCCCTTTAGAGGTCAAAACCATCTCAGTCAAACTTTATCTCCAGAACATCAAACATGTGCTGTCCCACTGATGGATCCATTCCTGACCCTTTCCATTCTCCTCAATGCCACTGTTTCTAAACCAGACTACACGGCTGGTCTCATCACCATCTTGCACACCTTATCACTCTTATTGCACATCACAGCTGACACTTTTCACTTTCCCATTACAAACTGTTTGCACACATCAGTCTAAACATGCACAAAAGTCCATAAATATTCTTGAAAATCCTGTTTCTCCATTTCTTGGTAAGAGTCATGTTAGCCAAAAAAAAACACACGTATTTATTTTTCTATGGAAACTTCATAAAAAAATTGAAAAAAAGCCTCATCTCAAGGACATACAGGAGGAGTCAAAAAAATATAAAATGAACCTCAGTCATCTGCCAGGTTCATGTTAAAATTTATGATTGTGGAACTGCGATGGAAACGGATCCTCCAGCTCCTTCCAATGGTGAGAGCAACGGGAAGCCGAGCAGACCGCAAGAGGTGGAGGTTTCCAATTAATCTGCCCATTTACTTACTTTGCCCTCTCACTGGACTATGACTTATAATAGATGTGACAGGGATGTAACAAATATTTACATGCATACTGATCAAAATGACATTCATAAAGTTTGCATAATGGAATTACTGACATTCAGCGTCTCCAGCGAAAAGGGCTCATGACCTACAGGTTGACCTTTCCGTCTCCCTTCCCCATCTCAGCCATCTTGAGATGAAAGACCGGGATTTTATTTATTTATTTGGCCCGCCCGGTGCTGCCAGAAAAGCTGAAGGAATTGCAATCAGATACGACTTTGTGCAGTTTGCTTTCAAACTCCTGACTTTTCACGTGATCCATCGACTCTGGAAAAAAAAATCAGGTAAAAATGCCGTTTCTTTAAACCACGAGGTGAGTTTGTGCGAAATTAAGAACGTCTGTCAGTCAGCGACATAAAGACAGAAGGAGTCTGTGTTACCGGAGGAAGACAGCCCATGAAAACATGGATGTGGGTAGAGATCGCTGAGAAACAGCCTTGCTCCTTCAACCCTGGAAAACCTAGGCTTGATTGGCCATGTTCAGCTCCACGCGCCTGCCCCTGCCGGGAAATGGGTTTTCTGCAATTTTTTTTTTTTCCTCCTCTCCCTCTTTCATTTCTTTCCCCACTTCATTGCTCAGTATGTTCACTTCAGCACAGCGGAAGGTAGTTCAGAATCCTCACTACATAACACAGGTCATTTAGAGAGAAAAATGAGGCCCCTAAGGCTACTAGAAATGTCACGAGAAACAATACTTTGCTACCTGTACAAAAAATAAATTCAGGAACTCTGTGGGGTAGACTTTTCCTTTTGGGAACAAAAGAAAATGAATGTGATGATTGTGAGTGGCCATTCTTGTAGTTCAAAAAAACAAACTTCAAACAAGTAGTTTGAAACCTTGCAACCTGAAACTCAACAAATCAGTGTTTATCTATTAATCACAGAATAAATGTTATGAAAAAAAACAAAACAAAAACGAAGATTTGTTTTCCCATCAGCTTGAAAAATTAAATATAAACCCTGAGGCAACCCCCGTAATTCAACCTGAGCTCTCACAAGGTCGTTGATTATTCACTTTAATTATCACTGGAAGCGCACTCCACATTCAGAAGGTACGGTGCCATCAGTCAAGCAAAACATTTTTTATCCATTCTTTGCCAGATCCCTTTTTTCCCCTCATACGTCTAGACAATCCTGTGATTCTGTGGAAAAACCCAAATCCCAAATCAGCAAGTTCTTTTGCTCAGTCACTCATCATGATTGTAATTTGTCCCTTTAAACATGTGCTTTTAGTCCTCTTTAATTAAACCCGAGCTGACATCGCCAAGCCGCGGGGTTGGAAAAAAAAAAAAATAATAAGACCAAGGGAAAGGGCAACGATATATTCACACTAGGCCGTGCACGGTGGCCCGGTAGATTTTAAAACTAACGTTGCACAGACTGACTCGGAGAAGATGGGAGCCCTATTTGCAAGATTTGTCATCCCGTTTCCTGACTCCCTTACCACCCCCGATGGAACTGCACTGCTTGCCCATGTGGTTTTAGCTCGAATTCATGAGACATTGGCCCAGTATAAAGCACGGTGTGGGAAAA
This sequence comes from Fistularia commersonii, assembly GCF_037954325.1. Classification (NCBI taxonomy): domain Eukaryota; kingdom Metazoa; phylum Chordata; class Actinopteri; order Syngnathiformes; family Fistulariidae; genus Fistularia; species Fistularia commersonii. The sequence goes on from NC_141286.1 coordinate 8,369,820, forward strand.
AAAAGGGTGGATTTAAGAAAGCCGGGGGCGCCGTTACTCAATATGAGTGAGAACGCCTCGCAAATTTCAATGCTAGAAGCACGAGTTAACCCGCGGGAGGAGATGGTCGTAAAGATAAAGATCAACTCCGGAGCTCATCTGCCCCTGAAGGTGACCCTCGGCAAAAACGCTGGAGGGTCATCACAGTCTGGCTACCAAACCTGCCAGCCGTCTGCTCCACGCTCCCAGTGCATTCAACACAAATGAGTTGTTTTACATGCGATTAAATCTTAAAAGGTGATTTTTCATTTTTAAATTCTCATCTATTCAGAGAACAGTCTTAACATTTCCCATAAAGATTATTAGATTTTAAATCAATTATACCCATCAGGCTTGGAATTGTGCATTCCTGTGGGGCCTGTCCCTGGAGGGAAAAAAAAAAAAAAAAACAGGAAAAAAAAAAAGGCAAGCTTTCTGACCTCTGTCTCTTAGGATCGGGGTGTTACATTGTTAACTTTTCAAGCATTGGAAAGTTTCTGTGAGGAAGTCACGGCTAAGCAGATCATGCAAAACAGTAGCCATTGGTATTGAAGAAAAATACACTCACAGGTCAATTGCTGGGGTCGTGGATTGGACCCAGCTCCCCGATGCTCGACCACTTTAATCTGTCCGGGTATGGATTTGTGAAGATGGGTCCGTGAGGCCGGCTTGTCCGTCATAAAATCCCTCCTGTTCTACCACATCCCGAGGGCGCTCTACAGGGATGACTGCGATCATATTGTCGAATTCAAGATCTCAGTCTGAGTTTTTTGGCATGGCGCGTGATCCTGCTGGAGGCACTGCATTATTCCCCTTAAACGTTGCAGACAGTCCAGACTGTCCGGGGGACGTTTCTCTCTCAAACCTTCTGTTGTGCCCTTGTACAGCCTTGCAAACCTCGTTTGTTACAGCTGACAGGAGCGGCACCCGGTGCGGTCCACCTGCCCGTCTCTGCTGGGTTCCACGTGCTATCAGCTAAAGTTCTGCAAACTTTGGTAGAAGCGAGCACCTTTTCCGAGTTACAGTTGCCTTTTTATCGTCTCAAGTTGTTGAGAACTCTGGTTGTGGAGCGCTTTAGCTGCTGCTCACCAGATATCACCCCTCTCTCTCCTGGCCACTCTGTAAACTCTAAAAATGGCTGTCTGTTAAAATCTTAAAGTCTCTCAAAGCTCTTTTCTTCCCTTCTTCTGATACTCCATTTTGAAATCCCACAGGTGGTCTTGCTCACGTCTACCTGGCCCGACCTACTGAGTTACTGCCTTGTGATTGGCTGATTCGGTGTGGGCGTGAGCAAGCCCTGCACAGGTGTGCTTTCGGTAAGAGAGGAAGGCGTTCACAAAACACACAATGCGGTTTTGTGATTGCAGGCTATGCTAGTTTTTTTATTTGAATTCTGATACAGACGCATCATCCAAAAGTGCTATTCATTACAATAAATTAGTGGTACTTTAAAGATTTGGGACTTAAATCAAAAAAATAAAAAATAAATAAAATTCTCATGCACTGACAGTCAGCTCGGACACCACTTCGAAATCAGAAAAGACTCCCTGCTCAGGAAGATTTCAGTTCTTGCAACACCGAATTACACCGGATGTCAGTTTGAAGATGTTTGTCTGCCCAGAAATCGACGGCTGAAAAGTATAATCCTATTTATGTATTAAAAATTACAGCCGCGTGGCGGGGAAACTGAATTATTGAATTCACAGTGACACATAACTGTGGTGTTTGGAAGAAAAATAGGCAGCAGCTCCGATGGAAAGCAGAGAAATGACTCCTGAGCTGCAGAGGGAGAATATTAACCTGTACGCTCCGAGTAGCTTTGCTCACCAACACACACACACACACACACACATGCACACACCAAGGTTGGGGTCTCGTGTGAAATAATGAGCCGCAGCCGAAGGACCATTGCACTTTCTGCCTTTTCACTTCCAAAGGTCACTCCTGTTGATCCCTGCAGCAGCTGCGAGGTTGAGGGAGAATAAGTGAGTGCAGATGGGGGGCTGAGATTGGAACCGGAGCCAAGAAGACAGACACAATTAAAATGCACTGATTAAGATTGAATTAAGACAAGTGTTTTGTTAGCTGCCAGATATTGCTTCTCTATTCAGCTGAATTTAAATAAGTCCATTACCACCTTTGTGTTGTAATAAATGGTTCAGCAGTCACTGATTTGAGCACTTATGATGGGATGTGAGCCTGAATTTCTTAGCAGTCTTCACTTCAGGAGGGGAGGATTGTTTCAGCTGGGAGGTGCAGGAACATGTAAACAATGCCACCCAGTGGTTCCTTGGAGCAGACAACTCAGTGTCTGTATCATTACATAGAAGTGTGTTTGTAGTAAATAAATATATTTAATGTGTTTGGGTATAGCATAAAACAAATTTGAGAAACCAATATGCTTTGCATATTAAAAATCTCAACTTTTTTCACCAATCAAATGATTTACTCATTACTTCATTCATACATCTTGCATTATCTATACCGCCTATCCCGTTATTGATCCGGGACCGGTCAATAACAACCATTCACTGTCTGGGCAACTTCAGGTCTCTGGTGACTCCACTGGATGTTTCAGGCTTTGGGTGGAAACTGGAGAACCTGTAGGAAACATGAGGAACATGGAGACTCCACGCAGGAAGGCCCCTTGTCGGGAACCAATCGGGGACCTACTTGCTGTGAGGCCAAAGCGTTAAAAACATCACCCCCGAGGCGTGCTGAAAACCGATGATAAACTCATATGTAGTGTTTTTGTATAAAGTACTTTCATATACATATATGAATGAAAATACTATATATGATTTTAAAATATGTATTTATATATTCAGTACATATATGTGTGTATGTATGTATATAAATGGACATACACATAAATATACACACATACACAGTTGAAATCTTTAAAGCTAAATAATAATTAACATTTCAGCATAAAGGTGTACTCACTATGCCCTCTTTAGCACCATTTAGATTTATAGACATCAATACTGTTTGTACAAAATCTTCCCACACATTCACAGAAATGAGATGAGACGCTGATTACAATGTATTAACAATATTTATTCACTACATGTTCCAGTGTTATTTTGTTTGTCCTACTTCATTTCAAACCAACAGTAAGAACAAGATGTATTTCTTTACATATTTACACCAGGGTTTGGTCAATATCCATCTTTATACACAGTCCATGAACCACCTCATGCACCAGTGTGTCAACTTAAGAGACGCCGCTTTCTTCTTCTCCATTGATCTGGATTTAACACTGAATATTGGCTTGTTTGGTTTTTGCTCCTTAAAACGGAGGGCAGAGAGTCACGTCACGCTCCCTGCATCACTGTTCTCTCGGCAAAGAACAAAAACCCAGGGTCTCGGAGGAAATCTTCTCCAAAGGGGGGGAGGGGGGGTTACCTGACCGGTCGGACATCATTTGGAAACACCAGACAGACGGATGGGTTGGGGAAGGAAGACGCAACCAGAATTGTGGAACATCTCAGATTTTTTTTGATTCCTGATTTTCAGCAGCGGTACATCCAGATCTTCCTGACTGATCTAAACCGATACCTGGTTGCAGGGACTGATCAGGAAAAAAAAAAAAAAAAAAAAACACAAAAATGAACTCAGAAGGGAATTTGATCAAAAATAAATAAAGAAAACCTCTCAGGATAAAGAATTGATCCAGGTCTAGATTATCAATAACACACTTGGAATATATTTATCAATCTTTCTTTTCAACGTCCATGCTTTAAACTGAAACAATGACATCTTTTTAAATTATACCTTGGCTTGTATTTATTGCTCATTTTCTGGGTTTAAAAAAAAGTAGAGTTTATTTGGCTCTGTACCTCTCTCATGTAACACATCTGGTGTTTTTTGATCAACATCCGTCTCTTTATAAATTGCAATAATGATTAACTGCCGGACACGGTGTGAGAAACAGACATGTAATACTAAAAAAAAAACATAAAAATAAATTGATTCATTTGTCCCAGTTCTAAAAAATGGCAAAATAGTACATTTCAATAAAAGCTGTGGATTTTTAATATGATAGTGAAAACAAAGAAAAGAAAAAAAATATATATATACTGCGTTTTAAACTCAAATATTTGCTATATCAAGTATTGCATGATACTGAGCAACTATCTGTGTGGCGCGTTGAGTTAATGCACAGTAAGACGTTTTTGAACCCCGCAAAAGTTCCAACTGTTCATCCACCCCATAAATTTGGTTAAAATATTAATATAGCAGGTTAAAAAAAGAATAACAACAATAATAATAATAAAAATAAAACACAGTGACTTTCCACCAAATACAGCAGAGGTGTGAACCGTGTGGCCGGCAGTGTTAAAAGAAATGTATCTACCTTGGATGTTGTCTTAAAATGGCAATACCCATGACAAAATGAACGCATTAAACAACCCACCCCCCCAAAAAAATCCCTTCATTGAAATCAATAATACTGTATATCGAAAACCCAATACGCTGGCTAATGTAACAAAAGTTAAGACACGTAAGTTGTGAAATGTGTATCGGTCAGTCATGTCTTTTTGTTGATGAGTCACAATCTAGCCTACTGTTGTAAGTACAAGTATATACAGTAGAAAACAACAGGTGCTTGCCTTTGTCAAGGGGGAACCCAAAAAAAAAAAAAAAAAAAATCACCTTTAAATATATATATTTGTTTCCTTTATAAAGCATTTAATTTTATGAAATAAGACATCCTCTCACATCCACTTCACCTCAAAGCAGCATCGATTTGACTTGAGCCAGATAGGAAGGGGGGGGGGGGTCAGCAAAGCCGTCGACCGCAGCCTCATCCCCTCTCTCAGTGTGCGGTTCTGAATGGCGAGGGGGGGTAAAGTGTTTCCTCTCTACTAGACGGTAGTTTCTGTATAAAATTCCTCTGAAAAGTGCAAAAACTCAATCAAAATGTTTGCATTCAGTGACGTATAGTATATAGTGTAACGTATTGCACCCAATAAAGCCCCCCTACTCTCTGCGCTTCTAAGGCCATGTCAACCAATATCATAAAAGTCTATGTACGTTCATCTCAAGTTGATCCCCATAAACACTTAAACATTCACTTTATCTTTTTTTTTTTTTTTTAAATCAATGCATAATTATCGTCGCTGCTATTAGGATCAATCTGAAGAAAAGAAAAAAGAAGGGAAAGGAACAAGATGGACTTAATTTGTTGATCCTTAAATAGGGAGACACATGCAGTTGCAAGGAGAACCAGAGAGCTCGCTTCAGTCCAGGGGTGAAAATGCCTTGAGCCATTTCCATTTTTTTTTTTGTTTGTTTAAAAAAAAAAAAGGAAAAGAACTCATGGCGTGTCGCTCTATCTTGAAATCTTGGAAAAATAGTCCCACCGCCGCACCCGTGAAGAAAATCCAAGCGTGGTGTTTTTCACAAAGTCCTCACCTACAAAACAAAGGGTCCCTTCCCCCGTCGAGGAATTGGCATTTGAACGAACTCCCAACTCGTTTTACGATAAAAACCTCGTGACATGTAGAAAGACACGTTTATAAAGGGCAGCGGGCTGCTTCAGCCCAGACTCCGGTCTTACGTCCTCACTGGGTTTTCAAAACAACACGACCAAAGAAGAAAAGTCACTTGATGGACACCCGTCCCCCCTCTCCCACCCATGAAATCAGACTCTAAACCAGCGAGCCCGCTCTGCTCTGGGCGGGCACCATGACGGGCACTGCCCCCATCCGCTCCAGCGTGGCCTGGCTGACGGCGTAGGAGTGCGTGTGCTGGCCGTGCGCGGACGTCACCACCGGCTTTAGGCTCACAGAGCCGTTGCTGCGCACCATGGTGGGAGGAGACGGGGCCGAGTTCGTGGTGACCACCAGAGTCTTGGGTGGCGGGAGGGTGTGGCTGCCGTTGGCGAATGACGCCGTCGTCGTGGCCGTCGGCTGCGCGTGGCGGGACAGTTGGACCGAACCTGGCGCCACCGGCGCCGCCGAGCTGTGGCCGTGACCTGGATTCTGGGACTGCCCGTGTCCGTGGCCGCCGTGGGCGGCGGTGGAGAAGGTCTGCCGGGTGTCTCCGTTGTAGCGCGTGTATGAGTTGGTGTCATAGTTGGGTTTGGGGTTGTGCCAGTAGCGGCTGTTGTAGGTGTTAGTCGATGTCAAGGTGTCGTTCTCCGAGGACGAGGCATCGGCGTGGAAAGCCTTCACGGACGACGACCTCTTCGGAGGAAGGTCATCTTCTCTGTTGAGGAGACGTTTGAATATAAAACCAATATTCACAAGCCTCGGCTGTTTCAACAGCCACTTTCCTTCAAGGACTCATTTCAAATGCTGCTAAGGGGAAAACGAATAACTCTGTGATGATCAACGAATTTGTACCTTGAACACTTTGTGTTTTTTTGTGTTCGTTGTCATTTTGAAATTCTACTAACATTGTCTCTGATCAGGAGATCTGGGTTCATTTCATTTTATGTGAACTTATGTTATTATCGTTATTATTGTTATTGATGCCATTGTTACCGAGTCGTCACTCTCTCTGAGTTTTACCCATTTGTTTAGACAGTTTGGTAAAAGCGAGAGAGAAATTAGCAAGAAAGGTCCCAAATAGGGGGATAAATTTTCCCTGAAAGAAAAGGTAAATCGACTCATTATTAGCAATAAAATAAAGGAATTATGATAATAATTATAAATAAATTAACAATGGCATGAATAAAATAAAATAGAACAAAATAAAAAAAATAAAAAAATAAAAAAATAGAAGAAAATAATTTGAATCAATAAAATTAAAAAAAAAACCTTTTAATATGTTAAGTTAATTTTTACAAAACTTCAGATTACCGACATTGAGTCTTGGACAAATTCAAAATTATCTTGTATATTTGATCTTATTTTTTAAATGTTAAATGACAATGAATTTGATTTATTTACATAAATAAACAAACACATAGATGGATGGATGGATGGATGGATGGATGGATGGATGGATGGATGGATGGATGGATGGATGGATGGATGGATGGATGGATTGATGGATGGATAATGTGATATTTAGGATTTAGCCACTATTTGTTGTCCATACACTAGAAACTACCAGCTCTGGACACGACGGACAGCGAACGCTGACCTGATCTCATTAGGGATCTCCTCCTCGTCGTATTTGTTCTTATTTTTCCAGTAGTAGAGTGTGACCAGCACAAGGAGGGAGCATATGATGACAGCCAGGACTCCGGTGGCAATCGTCCCTGCGATCAGACCCACGCTCTGAGGCTGGGCTACAGGATGGAGTAAAGGAAACACATTTAAAAATGATGTACAAACTTCAGATGACCTTCAGGCGCAGAGGTCGCCTGCATGTTTAAAAAAAAATAAGTCAGAGACGGAATCGGCTCAACCTTCTTACACCCTCTGACGCTAAAAAAAAAAAAAAAACGACACTCCGCTCGCTGTTGATTTTCTTTTCTTTAAAAAAGTCTGCCTTTCTCTCTGTCAAACTATCAAAACTGTCTGACCCCGCGTGACCCAGACCAACTCTTCTCCTCCTCTCGTCTGCTCGGTGTCAGAATGTTCTGCCGTCTGCAGGATCTTTCCCTCTTAGCCTTGTAGGGTTGCGTTTGCTTTTTTTTCCCCCCTCCTTCTATTTATACATCCATCTGACAAGCGTCTTTCCGGGACGAGACCTCTGACTCCATTTACGTCTGTCAGTCCAACCTTGAGAAAGGAAAGCAGTCCTTCCATCTCCTAATGCACACCCGTCTGTATGACAGCGGTGAATTATTCATGCATACAGCAGAGTGGGAGCGGCGCGCGTCGGAGGGAAACTTACGCGCCACGACCTGAAGGTTGAGCAGACAGGTGCTCTTGCCAATAGCGTTGCTGGAGGTACACTGGTAGAGTCCTGATGTGCTGGTGCTGATGTTTCTCAGCGTCACAGTGCCCTGCATCTGGTCTGGAGGACAAACAGGAGCCAGGATAGTTATTAAAGGTCTAACAAGTGCAGACGCACAGAAAAGATGATTCCTCAAGCACACCAATCCGATGTCATGGGTATTGTCAACAGAGCGGTACCCAACATGTACCACTAGATGGTACTGTAAACCATTTATTTTTAAAACCTAACATGAGGCGCAGCTTCTGGCTCCTCTCTTTCTACCACTGACATCAATGAGTTTAACACGTTCACACCAAAACTGCATGACATAGGTGACATAAGGCGGGTACCCACGCTAACTTCGGAGAGATGAGACCAAAATCTCAGGTATTTAGGATACAGTTATCATTTGCATTAATGCAAACTGTGATTTTTGGATTGAAATCTTTTGGGGTTATAGCATGATGACCAATCAGAAGTGTGGGTTCAGTCAACTTGCAGATATATAACAAAAGAAATCCTCATTAATTGTTACTTTTACGTTCATTAAGAGATATGAATATTGCGACTGCATTTATGACGGGACAAGTGTTGTGCCTCTATAGGGTTCAGTAAAATGTTAGTGGAACAAATAGCCAGCGCACGTGACTGACCAATTAGCAGCTCATTTGAATGCATGTCAAATGAGCACGACGCCGAACGCATGTATTAAACATCACATGAACCACCTTAGAGGTCTAATTTGCAATTTTGATTCAGTTTCCGGTTTCAAAAGCCGCGTGACATAACAAAGCCTTCAAATTTGTCATGATCTGACATCTGATTTAATTACTATCGGCCTCTAATTAATCACGGCGTACACACAACACAAGTATTTGATGATGAAGATTAGTTATTGTGCGACGGGCACAGCAGGAAGAGAAAAGGAGAGTCCACCACAGTAAAGCTCTCAGATGCTGAAAACCTTCTACCATGCTGGTTTGCAGCGGGGCCTTTTTTTTTTTTTTTTTTTTTTAGAGGGTGAAAAGTCACCGCTTTACTCGTTTTGTCCAATTGCAAAAAGAATAAAAATCCAAGTGAATGGACTGGGAAGGTAAACATGGGTGTTCAGCATGAGAAAGGAAGGAAAAGAAAAAAAATTTAATCACACCAAAAAAAAAAAAAAAAAAAAAAAAAGCATGATCACGTTAGTGGCTTACTCATTTTTGACACACCCACACACTCTCATCCACAAATTTTCATTCGCAACATCCATTATCACCCCTTAGAAGGATCACAGGAAGGGGGGCGTCGGTTGAAGCCTTGACATATGACGGGTGGCGATGATGGTGGGAGTGCAGTGTCACAGCTGCTCTATGTGTGTGAGATTTACCAGCAAAGGTGGGGCAAAAAGGAACTCCGATGGCCAGCTTGTGTCTAATACCTTGCATGGCGTTGTGCGGGAGCTTGGGCAGCGCGTCCAACTTCTCCCAGGAGTAGGACGGGGTGGGAATTCCTTCATCAGAGCTGCAGATCAGCATTATGTCACTTCCCACATCGAGGGTACCCTGGATTCGACATGCTGGCACAGAGGGAGGCACTGACAGATGGAGAGAGTAAGTGATGTCATGTTAGCCACTTAAAACTATATCAAATGCGGAATTAGGAAAATCTATTTGTATTATGTGCCCTTTTCTGTGGAGCCATCTTCATTCAAAGTCAAAGTCAGAGTGCATATTAACAATAAAGTGCACTGTCACATTAAAAAGTCAACAAACTATGAGGTATGAAGTAGAAAGTGTGCGCAGATACAAACTGCTATTTGTTTGTTTGAGAGTTTTTTGTTTTGTTTTGTTTTGTTTTTACAGTTTAGTGCAAAGGTCCGTAAGTAGTACCATAATGGTATGTGGTGCAATAACAGCATGATGTTTTTCTTTGTGACAGTGCAAAGTAGCACTGGGGACACACCCTCACTTTGTTTTAGAATAGGATAAAAAACTTTCTCTTTGAGAAAGCAAATAGTTAGGAGCTAAGCTATGTTGCCATAGGCTTACTATACTCTGCAAAGGGTTGTCCCACGATGGGTCCCTCCCTCTCTTCCTCCCACTCTTCCCATTCTATCTGCACTCATACGCCTTCATCGATGCATAATAGTAACCGCACGTCTTCACCCGTGTCCCCTTGCTCTCACATTTCACAAGTTCCCGGGGGGGCGCGGCTTGATCTTCCACAGCATCTCGCCAGGCACCCACCATTGTTAATATTAAGCTATTATATTATCATGTCAGTTATTACCATGTAACTGCTAGTGCTACCGTTGTTATTAGCATGAGAACATTTGTGCAAGTCCCTCCTGATCTCTCTTTCTACCGTAATTGGTCGAGGCGGACGGCTGCCTGCATTGAAGGTAGTGTTTCCTCACCGCTGCCAAGGTGCTCGCTCGTGGGGGGGAATGTTAGGTTTCTGGAAATAATTTCAAAAAAGCCTGGTCCAGTCCTGATCTACACGGAAAGTGTCACCAGACAACTGCGATGAGATTTGCAGCCGTTTACATAAAATTAGATGTAATATTGTGCCTCTTGACATGAATCCTTCCTAGGGTCGCCATTATTTGCAGATTATCTGTGGTTAAAGTTGGTGTGAGAATCATGTGTAAACATATGTAGGGCTCTAGTTACCCAGCACAGTGAGGCCGATGACGCCAATATTGCGCCCCCCTCTGTCAGGGAGGTTGTTGACCAGGCATTGGTACGTCCCCGTGTCGGACAGCTGGGTGTTGTTGATGAAGATGGAGGCACTTGTGCTTGGCATGGTGGCCACGAAGCCCACACGGCCGTTGAGGTGGTTGGCGAGGCTGAACACCTGGCCGCCCTGGTAAATGATCACCTGGATCGGAAACAATCAGAGAGGGAAGGGGAGGGAATGGGAGGGGAGCGTAGAAAAGGTAGGGGGGAAAGCAGAGGTGACAAGTTACGGTAGATAGTTAAATGAGGAAATAAGCGTTTTCGAGAGAGCTCATCATAGAGATAAGATATTCATCTAAAAGAAGGTCGAGGACTAGACAAAAGGATCATTGTGGACGTTGAATATTTTGCAGTCTAGTAAAGAAAAATCTCACTAGAGGGAGGCCAAGTTCTACTGTAAAGTTTGGGGACCACTGGAGGGAAGAGGAGGGAAGGGAGTAAACACAACTTAACAAACGGAGGAATGTTGCAAAAAAAAAACACATTTTATTTGCGTCCCTTTCCAGTTCAGTGAGTGGAGAACATAGTGAAAGGGGGCTTTCTGCACGGCTCTTCCGATAAAAGCATGCACTAAATGGTATGCATAATTGAAAACGTTTGATTTCAAAGCGCAGAAACGGCAATCTGTTGAATCGAAGCACGAAATCGAAGAGCGATTGTGACCAGAAAAAAAAAAAAAAAAGAACGGGTGGCCTTTTATTGTGACGAGTAACCGCTGAGGGAGCCCTCGCGTTTTTATTTGCACTTTTTCAAGGACGGGTTGTCTAAAAAGTGACTCCCAAGCTTCAAGCTTGGGCCACATGCAAAAAAATAATAAAAAAAAAAAAAAAAAGAAAACAAAACAGGCCCCTCAGCTGGGCCAGCACAAAAGATGAAGAGGAGGCGCAAAAAAAAAAAAAAAAAAAAAAAAAAAACACCCGGTGGCGTGCACAGGCACATAAACCCAAAGCACGGCCTGGGAGGGGTGGGGTGGGGAGGCAGAGAGGCTATTCACATTGGTGAAAAGAGCCCTCATTTATCTCTGCAAAGGCCCAACTAGGGAACCAGTGTTGGGCCCGTGTGTGTGTGTGTGCACGTGTGATTTTGTGATTTTGTCCTCCGCCGCTGCTTAGCGTTTGTAAATTGCACGGCTGCAATTTCCTGAGTGCAGCGCGCTCGCTTTGTCCTCTTATGTGCAGATGAATAGGCAGCTCCTCAGCTGTGATGAGAGGCTGCGACTGCATCTCGAGCGCGTGTCAGCGCGGATTCATTTACTTGTGGGAAGTGTATCAGTCGCCAGTTACAAGTGTGTGTGTGATTACCCTGCAATGGCGCCTTGTCCATCCCCCCCCCCCCCCCCCCCCCCCCCGCCTCCCCACAGGACGCTAATACCTGTGCATTATCTGCCTTCGGACTTCACTGTCGCTGCTGATCTGCGACTGGCACCTGGATGACCCTACTCTACACTCCTGATGACCTAACAGTGTAATCTGTGTGCGCGGTGAAAATGATCCAATCAATTTGCATCACATACCCGGGTCTGTTTGCGTGGCCGCGAACGACCGGGGGATTAAAAAGGTTCCCGACTTGACCTCCTCTCGCTTACGCCCGTCGGCGCTCTTGCACTCGCTTTTCTTTTATTTCAAGAGTCTGCCGATGGACAGCGGACGAGGCCAATCACGCCATGACGTGTTTACTACGCTGAAATTCAACTCGGCACAGTCGATTCGCTAAACTGTGTCGGTTCTAAATCTATGCGCGTATAAATCAACTCATCCTCTCGCGTGACCCGCTTGGCTTTGTCGCTGTACGCGGCGAGAAAAGGGGTCATGGCCGGCAGTCAGATGGCTGACGGCCCCTAAGATCTCCGCTGGCCTGACTCTGGATGCTCCGCCATTGGCCTGGCGCTAAAACCTCTGCAACACCCCATCGTACCGGGAAAAAAAATCCTCTGCTATACACTCCATCCTGGATTCACTAAACTATTGAACCCCGCCCCCCATAACCCCTCTATCTGACCAAAATGTAAGGATCTGTTGGCCACGGGCACAAGAAATACAGCCATCGCCTAAATAAAGCCCGAATAAACCTCTAAAACCCGCACAGCCTCCCTTCAATTTACTGTCTGTAAGCCGCCAGTGTTATCTCTTTCTATCCCCTGAGACATGTTCTGAACAATATGGGCCCATACCCATCTTACTCACTTTAAACTGCTGTTTTTTTTTCATGATTTAGTCCATGAAGCGCACACGGCATGTGTTTTAGTCTGCTGCCAACTATTTTTTTTCCCCCCTTTTTGGTACGCTTAGGATTTTTTTTTTTTTTTTTGGCATTTGCCAGTCGTGCATCAATATTTCCTTTTTTTTTTTTTTTTTTTTTTTCCATTTACTCTCATTTACACATCCGGGCAGTTCCTGGTCTCCAGTGAACCCCCTGCATGCTTTTAGACTGCGGGAGGAAACCGGAGAACCTGGAGGAACCCCACGCAGACACAGGGGAGGACATGCAAAATTCACACAGCCTGAATTGCCTGAATCAAACAAGGGACTCACCATCTTGTCACCTAGTTCCAGTTTATTACTGTTACTTATTTTCATTTTTCTTATCCCGTGGTGCAAAATGAGGGCTACGAAAGGTTCACACAAGAATGGCACGCTACGCTGTGAGGACTGACAGCCTTGGATAAACCGTATAAGATAAAAATCCACCAGTAACTTTGTTCTAGATGAATATTATCTTCCCAGACATTATTTTCAATCATAGAAAAATGCTTTTTCCAACGCGTGGCCGACTTCTGTTACCAGTCTCATCAATTTCCCTTTATGCTTAGTGTACATTTGGTTTCCAGAAAGGCGAGGCTTGGTGACACTGATGATTATGTAAATACGATGTCGGGAGTGGGTTTCTTAATAAACTTCATCTATCGCTTGGGCAGAAGGCAGAATGCATGTGTGTGTGTGTGTGTGTGTGTGTGTGTGTGTGTATGCGTCTTTGTAAACATTCTCTGTTGGGGTTCAGGGCAGGATCACAAACTGATGATCTAAAATACTATGACAGATGTTCTCAATTACAGATTAACATAATTTCTGCACCGCAGATTCTTTTTCGACCTCGATATTGTCACAGCATCGTTTCGCTCGGTGCTGCAGAATTCCACCATCATCGACACTTGACAGAAACCGTGAATTGACAGGTGTCATATATTGACTATAGTGCTTTGTTAAACTTCTCAGCTACTTTCATTATTTGTGATAAATATTCCAGAAAGAGATTTAAGAGGAGAAAATAAATCGCACCAGGTTAAACAACAAGTCCAGAGTGGATGAATAACAGTAAACAACACTATCAAGGTGTATGTATCGTCTGTCTGAGTGTTTGTATGTGTGTGCATGTTAGTAATGTGTGTGTGTGTGTGTGTGTGTGCGTGTGTTTAGCGGGATTACCTTGCACCCCGCAGGCCGGAGTGGGGATATTTGAACAACAGCATGGTGGTCAGATTAAACACACAGACAGCGACATATGAACAATCGCACACCTCAGCGAGCCGCACGCCGACACCCTGTAATCTGGAGCTCAAGTCATGTAATCAGAGTGATCAAACGGGCCGACAACCCGGGAAGTTTACTGAGCCGCAGATTTGTAGCGCGGCGTTATCGTTACTTCTCAGAACGCGACTAAGTGCGTTTCATTTTAATCTCATACAGCTCAGACCGAAAGTAGGTGCATTTTATCGGAAATTGAAATTTGGAACCGGCTTTCCGAGCAATGAACGTTGACTTCTAGTGACCGGATACCGCTGCTGTTGAATATTTTCACTTCAGGTTAAATTAAAGCTCAAAATAAAAGCTTTTTTTAATTTCAGCATCCAAACGATTCTGCTACAAGCTTATCTCCCCAAAAACACAGCTAGATAAAAGCAAACAGGAACAAATCATCATTATTATTATTGATTACTAAAATACACTACTGTTGACTTAAATACATCACACAATTCAAAGTTTGGTACGAGGTGGGATGAAAGAGCTGTTTGTCCTTGCGTTGAATGCAAATATGTGATTGCAGCATTTTTCATTTTGAGTGTGTTTTGAAGTGTGTTGCTCTTGACAACTTCAAGAGCAGCTTCAGCAACAGATTCATAAAACTTGAAAAAAAAAAAATGTCTGAGGGAACGATATAAAAAATACTTCTCCTGCCACAGTTGACTGTACAGCTCATCAACCCTGGTCAAATCTGCCGTATATATTTATGTACAGGACTGCCTCAGAAATCAGAATATTCTGATAAAGTTCTTTATCTTCTGTAATGCAATAACAAAAACAAAAATGTCATACATCCTGGATTCATTACAAATCAACTGAAATATTCCAAGCCTTTTATTATTTTAATATTGCTGATTATGGGTTACATCTTAGGAAAACTCAAAAATCCTATCTCAAAATATAAGAATATCATGAAAAAGTAATTTTTGTTTTTGTAATTGCATTACAGAAGATAAAGAACTTTATCACAATATTCTAATTTTTTGAAACAGTCCTGTAAGTGTGTGTGTATATATATGTGTATATATATATATATATACATATCACATGCATGCAAATAAAGTATGTACTGTATATTTAAAATTCCCATTTTGATACTGATGCTATATCCACCTTACTGTAACAATCTATCTATCTATCTATCTATCTATCTATCTATCTATCTATCTATCTATCTATCTATCTTCCCATCCTTCCAACTCAAGATTTCGGGATACTCAATTCCAAATCTTCTCTCGTTCCCAAACCTTGAAATTGAGGTTATTTTGTCCCTTTTGCTGTCGAACCCTCCAAGTTGTTCACCAGGTGCTGTTGCCAGTCATGTTTACATGAATTGTTTGTAGACATCAGAGGGTTCCACAGGTAAGTAACAAATAAAACACTGCAGAAAATCATTAATTGTGCAGGAAGATCAAATTATTTGATTAAAAAAACAGATCGTTATCCAATTAAGATCATTGAAATGCTACAAGTGTAATTCTTCTCCCATAAAAATTCCATTAATTTCACAGGATAAAAAGTGTTTTTTAATTCCTTTCTCTGTATTTGAGATGAGTACTTTTTCGATGACACCGATCACGTGACGTTAACTTGATGAATTATGAACAAAGATAAAAAAAAAAACACTCAACCTCACAGTTTAAGTCGATCGAAGTGTACAGTCAGAGACGTCAGATATCGGCATTGAGGGGAGAAGAACGATCGGTCTGGGGGATCGATTTAAATCACAAGGCCAATTTATCCTTTGCAAAATGAAAACACTGCTGACAGCATAAATGTGAGACTCAATGGAATGATTTGTTTCTCTCATCCATTCTTATGAAAACCTGTAATTGACTTTATTTACTCCCTTGCTTTAACGGTTTCAGCGCTGCTCTTCCTCCATTCATAAACAAAATATATGAAGCTCCCAGCTCATTAAATTATATGGCCCTATAATGTGGACTCAGCCATGTGAGCTCAGGGGATATAAAACACGCCGCTACTTCTTGGAAAACAAGGCAGGAATGCGAAGCGAAGAGCACACATGACCCAATCGCCCGCCAAAAAGTAATGTTTGTAAAAGTCGAAGAATCTGACGGATACCGTGCAATCGTGTTTCACGTGTGGCATTTTTATCTGAACACGTTATTCAAATTCGAGCAGAGCGAAAGAGCGCTGAGTGATCCGCGAGCGCTTTGTAAAGTGCTAACACAGCCTGCGAGGGTGTGCAAGTGTACAGAGTTCTCTTCAGTAATTCTTAATGGCTTTTAGCGTCAACTGTAATCATTTATGACATTCTCTTCCTCTAAAATGACCTTGTGCTTGTACTGCCCCCTCCACGCCGTCCCGCCGCCATCCCTCTTCTCCACGCTTTTTACCGACGCTCGTTTTTTTTTTCATCCGACAGCTCCGACAAATCCATACTCGTGTCCTGTAGCAGAACCCGAGTTTGTACAGCCTTTGTTTTATCTTTGTGTACAAATCATCAGCGTCATTGCACATGCTTGTATATCTATGATAAACTATTTGTGGCAATGCACACTTAAAAACGTACGTGCATCGGTGCACTCGTTCCCAGGTACGCATGCACTTAACTCCATTTCCGTCGTGATGCAACATAATGTAAGCATGTAGCATCACGGGTCAGCCGTCGGTGTCGGATCATCGCCACCCCCATCATTGCTTAGCTGTCAAAAGCATTTTTCCTATAAGTTTCTCTACGTATTATGGTCTTGCGGTTTTTGGTGTCCCAGAAACCTTTTTCCACAGGTGTGTCGATGTGTGTTGTATGCATTTGTGGATAAATGGGTGATTTTACGCTATTATCACGGGCTCTGCTTGCATGCGTGTATGTATGTATGTATGTATGTATGCATGCATCCATAAACACAGAAGATGTATATCAAGCATGCGGATCTGTGGTGTGTTTGAACCAGCAGTCAGTCAGACGGTCGTTTGTTTGTGCACCGGTGTGAGTGTGTGTGTGTGTGTGTGTGTGCGTGCACGGTGAGAACAGCTGCGATATACAGCCTGTCGTGGGCGTGAGGTAATTAGTGCAGAAGATGATTGTATTATTTGGACGGCCGACCAGCGCTGGGGTTCAAAGTGAAGGGAGGCAGGTGAGCTTGTACAGCCTGCAGCTGCATGTTAAACAACTCAAATGGAATTGCACAAGTCCCACAAGAGGGGAGGTGTGGGGGGGGGGGGGGGGGTAAGATAAAGTGAAGGTGAGAAAAAACACACAAAGAAATTAAGAGCAGCGAGCCGGGAAGGAGAAACGGTGAGAAGCAAAGGAGATGGAACTAACGCTCACGTTGAAAAACTAAACACTGAGTCACGAGTCATTTTTGGACATAAAGAAAAGTCCTTCAGAACCCCTACCCCCCCCGTAACAGGTTATAAACCGGACAGCGACGGAAATGAGATGAGAATGGACATTCCAGCAACCTCTACACCTATATATCTCTAGCACCTAAAGCTCGGGTGTAACTAATATCCCAAGAGGTGCGTTCAGATGCACCGGAAAGAGAAAATAGAGTTGTCTGCTAAAATTTGCCGTTAGTTAAACACATTCTGCATGAGTCACGTAAAAGTTGCAACAGATTTATGTCATTTATGAACGCACACATTATTTGAATGAAGCCAATTAGATCTCAGTTGTAGATGCATGTGGTGGATGGGTGAAGAGGAGAAGGCTTCCTGTAATAAATGCGACGCGGAGAGAAATGTGCATCTGATTGCACCGCAGGCGACCAATCAGAGGTGAGCCTGTGCCTCCCTCCGTCTGCTCTTAAACTGTTGACTGCTAGAAATAAATCCCGAAAGGTGAGTTAGCTGTGTGCGCGGTGTCTCATTAGCATCGGTGCAGCGGTGCTTTTTGTTTGTTGAATTTCTGTGCGCCGGCTGGCGATCCATCGGCGGTTGTCAAAATCCGCGTGAAATTTTGCCCACGAAACACTTTTTATCACGGTGGCAGGGTATGACATAAATCTGTTGCCATGGCGAAATACATCACGTGATCACCAACTTTTATAATGGTCATCAAAAACAATCTGAAAGAGGACACAAACTGGACGCCTTAAGTTGATTGGTCAATTTCACCTTCGGCTCATCGTTTAAATTCAAGCCGCTTTGCTGAATATCGCTCTGTCGTGGTGCGTGTGTGTCCTCTGAGCTTCTCTTTACGCTGTATCTGAGCACACCTTACTGCGGATCGATATAAAAGTCCTTTGTACCTGTTTCGACTGTAAAGATGGCGGCGGCGCAGCCATCCACGTGATGCGCATACAATTAAAAATTAAGTTAGATTCATTTCAAAAATGCGCTGATCTCCACATGTATTTACCGGCTCCGTCGCCCCGAGCGCTCAGGCACAAGCGGAGGCTACTGTACCTGTTCCGGCTGGTTGGCGTTGGACAGCGGGATCACCATCCAGATGATGTTGAGGTTGTTGAGAGCAGCACTGGTGGTGAAAGAGCAAGGCAGGACGGCTGCTTGGCCGCGGGCCACCTGGATGCTGCTCTGGGACACCATCACGTCCAACGCCCGTACCGACACTGCAGGAGGAAGGACAATGTCCATGAGTGTTTGCAAGCCAATCCGGATGAACGGTTTAAAATCCAAAGAGAAAGACAGGAAAGGGAATAGTTTACCAGTCCCTAATAGGTACATCATGTAGGGAGAAGCAATTCCGGCAGCAAACTCCGTAAACTTGCGATATTTCGCAAAGTCATGTATAGTCACAGTATGCGGGGGGACAAACATGATTTTGTCTGGCGCTCTACTTAAAAAGCTCTGAGAAGCTGAAACGTCGAGACCCCCGCTGTGAGGGATGGCATGAAATATGGAGCAGATAAGTGAACGAACACGATAGGCCCGTCTCTTGAGTTATCCAACCCGCCCCCAAAAAAACATTTTGCTCCTTGCAGCTTTCATGGGAGCGCACTCTATATCAATACATACTAAATGAACATGACAAGTGGGGATGGTAATGGGTATTTCGGATGTTATTTGCTGGTCTTTCTGCGTATGTGGCGCGCTATAAAAACACGATAGCTCGCTGTTCGGCTTATGTTTACAACCTCGGACTGCGAAGCCACTTCCCTCATCTGGACTCAGCTGTCAGCTATCGCAAACTCACGGAGATAAATGCAAGCGTGCAGAAACCTATTTCGAGACAAGCTAAAGACATTACGTCCGAAATTAGATTAGATCTCCCCGCAAAGCATGCATCCATGTCCAAAGACCCCAACAGAAGGTCGTCTCATCTCCACACTGTGGGGTGGATGATGGCGGTGATGCGATTACAGGTAATTGATCATGTCCCTCTGAATGGTCTTTGTTAGTGATAACGTAAGATGATGATCTTGCCATTTCTACAAATCAGGAAGTACGGATCAGACTGAATGACGAGTGCATGCGTTATTAAGTCACATTAAATGCGATTTTCCCCCACATGCTCGATTGGAAATTCCCGCCAAAATTTGGGTTTAGATATCATTGTGATATTTCAGCTGACAGATTGCCCGTCATCGTTCCCTGTCAGTCGGCAACCGGCCGGACTTCTCACGCTTTCCCTCCGAGGGCGGACGGCGGAGGTTGTGCGGACTCGTGATAGACAGCGCTAACGCTACTTCGCACAGTTTGATTTATGGGAGATGTGTACGAGCCATTTCGCATTAAAGCATCATATTCCACCAGAATTTCAATTTTATGGCTCGCTCGCTAAATTGCTAAAATAATTACACTTCTGACATCAGACGGTTTGAGAGAAAGCTAATGAGCAACCATTAACCCTCATGACATCCCCAGCCCGTCATAATATATTTATATTTCATTGTATTTCTTATTCTTCCTCCTTCCTACTATTATCTATTACTGTTACGTTTTTGCTTGAAACTCTGGCACAACAATTTCCTTCGGGATAAATAAAGCTGTTCTCATTCTCATTCTCTCTCATTCTCATAACAAATAAAATAAATAACTCTCTCGCAGGTCAAATTTCCAATCCGACCTTCTTTTCTCTGCAAAAGTACAATCACCTGCTCTTATTAGTCGAGACAACGGCAAAGGGTGGGGCGCTGATGCCAAAGGTTACGCACTTCGGAGAACGTGCGATCGCAAATGAGATCAGTTTTTTGTTCTCGGGAAAGGGAGGAGGAAAAAAAAAACAAACAAACAAATAAAACAAGCCGTCCAAGACAAGAGAAGCTGGGAGGAGCATCTTATCTCTAAACCTCCTCCAAGGCAGCAGCCTCTCAAGCCCACAACAGCTGGAGGGCTCATTTCAAAACACTGGATTAGGAAACCTCTGTGCACAGAGGCTGTAAGCTCCCACAGCCAAAGAACACGCATGCATATGCCTGAACACACACATAATAAACAGCACACAAAAGTGAATTCAAATACAACATAGGCACATATATTGCACACATGAGGGTCGAACACACCCAACCCGCTATCATGAAAACACATATTCTCATTGCGATGTATATCATCCGTGACATGACTGATCGCCCTTTAGGGACACATCTGAGAGGCAGATGACGGCGCACCGACCGTTGCTTGGCATTGCCTCATGATTGCAGGCTCTCCTGCCAAAGCTCCACGCCAGCTCTTCGGTTTGACTCTTGGGGCATCCGGCACATAACCGGCCTCCAAGAGTGAAGCGTTCCACATGAGGGAGGGCTGGCTAATGAACAGCCACCCAGAGATCCCCACAGCGGGGTGGGGCGACACACCTGCGGTATATTAGTTGCCGCTGGAAGGAGATCATTAATGGTTTCTCAGGGAGGAAATAAAACATATATATATTTTCTGGCCAACCAGTAAGAGATGATGAATTGTAATCCGTGCCCGGATCAATTATAGACCGGGTATGACTTTCAGAAATCTAATATGATTGAAAAATTATATTAAAAAACTCATCATCATTATGAAAATTATGATAATTAAAATAATCATAGGCAGCAATTTGCTCATTTACAGTCTATATTTAACAGTGTCAATATTGTTGCAGATTTTTTCCATCTTAAACAGAAAAGGCCAAAAGACAAACGAGCCCGGATTTCCCGATATATCATTGAAAAAAAAAAAAAAGAAATACAGCGTGAACAAAAATCCCAAAAGCCCAATTTGGATATTTTAGGATTGAAGTGAGAATTATGTTCGGCCTCTTTGTGTCTTTGTCACATCTATAAGCTTAAGACCCATTTGAGGCCATTATTTGCTGTTTCTTATTTGCACTGGGTTAGTGTTTTCACCTCACAGCAAGAGGGTCCCTGATTGGATGATGACAATGGGGCCTTTCTGTGCAGCGTCTCTGGGGTCCCCAGACTGTAGGATCATCAGTATAGATAACAAACCAACGTTATTTGTGCTTTTAAGACTTTCCTTGCCGGTTGTCTTTGCCACAGTCTGTTTGGCAAGAAGTTCAAAGGTCATCCTCAAGCGTTCATGACGAGTGGGCGAGAGGCTGTACTAGATGGCCGACCCATCTCCTGGATTCAGACTTTTTTTATGCTTCCACATTTTTTTTTTTTTTTTTTTGTCTTCTCCCGCTCTCATCTTTTAATCCCAACCGCCCCCGAGGGGTGCAATCCATCAGCCGGACCCAGACCCCGCTGTCTGACTGAAAGAACAGTCCGCGCTGGTATTCCTTCAAATGACCTCACGACCGCCCTCAGTGCTGCATTTGTATTCCTTGCTCTTCCCATTAAACGTTTTCAAAATGGTTCTATGTCCCATGGCATTTTTTTTTCCTGAGTTTGGAAACAAAAAAAAAAAGAAGAGAAAAACAAAGAGATGATGGCAGAGGAGATTAAATTTGCTGGCGTTGGTTCTATTGTTTTCTTATTTAGTTTCTCAATTTTGAAGTAACTATTCTGTATTTATTTATTTTTTTAATTCATTTTTAATACTTTATTTCACACTCATTTTTGCATCTTACCCAACATGGGCAGCCACCGAGTGGCCACCGGGGACGGTTACGGGTTCAGTGTCTTGCTTAACAACACCGTAACTGTACAAGAAAAAGCTTGAAAATCAAACCGCAAACTCTGTGTTTTAAGTAAAAGGCAGAACAGATCGACCTTAACATTGTTTCCACGGCGACATCATGTCTGCATAGGTACCCCAGCCTCTTATGAATAGCAACACTTTAGAAAATATGTTTGGCGGATTGATAGATGACTTAAATAGATGCATAAAAAGTTTATCTGAGCCTGTCTGTCACAAAAAAAAAAAAAAAAAAAAAATTGAGCATGCAAGACTTTAAAAATTGCAAAGGAGGGACAAATGATTAAATGGGAAGGAACAGAGAGGAGAGCTACATTTTCCAGAGAAGGTGAACTGATAGAGTCCCTGCAGGCGTTGCTGGCAGTCGTGCAGCAGTGACGGTCTACTTAAAATACCTCTTTTTTTCCCTCATTGTGGAGCCAAGTGTCAAAACTGCTGTTGATTAATGTATGAGAAAACCATACACCTCAGGGAACACGGATATCTGTGTATGTGTGTGTGTGTGTGTGTGTGTGTGCACGTACTTTACACATGCTTGTGTGCTTACTCACTCCGTCAAAGCTAAGGTGCAACCATGATGGGACGGAACAAATGCAGGCGGAATACAGTGCTTCCACTCTCACCCGCTCTCTCTCACACACACACACACACACACATACACACACACACGGTTGCAATATTCATGTTACCTTCCAAAAACATAATATGTTTACAAAGTTCTCACTCTAAACTCAACCCTGGTTTCCCAACCCTGAGGCCACTCGGTAGCTTCACCCTGAAGGGGCCTTTTAAATTGGTTCAGCATTTATCCCGCAAAAGTTCACAGACCCCACAAGTATAGCGGACCCCGGGATTTTAGACAACACACCCACACACACACACACACACAGAAATCCCTGCCTGGCAAGTCATTTGCATCCTGCGTTTTTATTCATGTAGCTCTTTTATTCATAGGCCTTACTTTTATTTCAGTTTCAAACAGATGCCCCTGATGCTGTGATGTGATGAGCCTCTGGCAGAGCTTCACTGGGTGGGCTGGGAGGCGCACACACACACACACACACACACACACACACACACACACTTAGACGCACGCACACATGCAGGCACGCACACTCTCTTACAGCCGCACACACACACACACACATTGAAAGAAGACATATAGTCATCTGTTTAAGTGTGATGATTGATGGCGGTGCTGTGACCTGACTAGAGAAACACAACACAGCGGACGACAATCTTTATAAGAAATAGGAATATATCTTCCTCCTTTGACAGATTCATGTTGCTGCTCTTTGCAGAAAACAGCAAACTCATATCCCTCCTGTCTCTGTTCTTGTCCAAAACCTCATTACTTCCTTTATCTCCAGCAGTATAAGTTAATATTCTTTTTTTTTTTTTTTTTTTCAAATCAGAAGTTTAAAACCTATTTGTTGGCCGTTTTCTTGCACGGCAGCCGCCTATTCCCCGAGCGTGAGACCTCTTAAGAAGTGAGAAGGAAAAGGGGTGAGAGGGAGTGATGAGAGATCGAGCATAAAATCATGTATCCTGCTTGAGGCGTGACAGTTGGCGGTGCTGATCCCATTTCATGTTTAATCTGCGTCCTTTTCAGAATTTTTTTTTTTTTTTCTTTTTCACTCAAACATCAATCTGGATTGCTTTGGAACCCTGACCCCCTATTCTAAACTGGAAAATGTGACGCAAGCAAACAAAAAAACCTCGGAATCAAATTGAACCGACGGATTGATTTGACCAGAGCGCGTCATTCTTCTCCCAAAAACCCAAGGTTTTCACGGTGTCCTCTGAGGCGAGCCGACAAAACTGACGGCCGAGCAAAACGTCCTCCACAAACCCGGCTGCTCGGTGGCACATCGGCGAGCAACACGCCAAAAGCGAGGAAAAAAAAAAAAGAATAAACATGAGACGTGAATGAACCCGGCTTCCGTATGGATTTGGTTTCAATTCTTGTCAGAATCTTGTGTCGTGGCAGCTGGACTTGAATTTCTTCATTCATGACGTTTCACCTCTCATACAGGAGGCTTCTTAATTTCTAATGACCTGTGGGGAGTTTCCGAATACAACTACCAGGGTTTTGGGCGGGTTTAGGTTAGAAGAGTTAGAAGAGTTGATCGACAGAAGCCTGGTGGAAGGGGGTTGTTATACTAATGGGGGTGTCGTTTGTTTGGGACAAGGGAGCAAATTTTGGGGATTACCTGGATTGGATTGTGATTGGAATAACCGAGACCTGCCCAAAACCCTGGCAGTTATATTCGTAAACTCCCCCCAGGTCATTAGAAGTGAAGAAGCCTCTCGGATGAGGGATGAAACATCTTCAAGTGAAGAAATTCAAGTCCTGTTGCCACGATAAGAAGATTTCGACGAGACATCACCATGAACCTGATGACTGAGAACCTCCACAGACCAGACAAGGGAGTGAAACCTGCAGGATCTCATGAACCGAGGCTCACGTGGACGTTACCGGAGGCTGATTCTGGTGGTAAATCTTTCCTGGTTGTGTGGAGGGTGCTGGTGGGTCTGGTCCAGGTGTGCAAATCTGTCTTGGTATTGATCCCAGTATGGCGTTATACATTTGTGAAAGGGCGTGTCTGAGGCCCCCTCCTCTGTTCAGAGATTTTTTTCTCTGTTTCAACAAAGATGGCGTCTTTGACTCCTCTCCCGAACCATCAGTCTTCTCTGGCCAGAATACAGACACTGCTGTCTTCAAACAAATGGCCCCTGTCCACAGGTGTTTGTGGACCTCGGAGTCCTGTCCTGAAGTGGTGGCTGTCCTGTGTTGGACCGTCCGTTGGGCCTTCAGAGGTTGTTTGGTCTCCCCAAGACCGAGGCACACTGCCCGGAAGACCTCTTGCCAGCTCAGATGTAATTCTGTTTCGCATTTTAGACTTGGGCACCGCAGCGACTAACGCTCCCGCTACACCTAAAGAAGATCCGCGATCGGTTTCCAACAGGAAGGCCTCCAGTTTCCCTCCCACAGTCTGAAAACAGGTTCATAGGAGGCCCTAAAGTGCCAAGACGTGTGAATAAGAGTAAATCGTTGTACGTCTCTATATGTGGTCCTGCGATCAACCGGTCCAGAGTGACCTCGCCTCTCACCCAATGACAACTGGGATCGGGTCACCTGTTCCCCACTCTCACTAGAGATCGTCCGCAACCATCGTGCCTCATGGTGTCCATCACCACTGCAAACAAGAAGGGGCCAGAAGCTGATTCCTAATGCAAAAAATTGCTGATAAGTACAATTGAATTTCTGCAAGATATCCTGCAATGCATGTTCTTGTGATATTAATGTACGTGCACCGTGAGTTTTATCACACACCTGTTTCCCAGAGAAACAAAATGCCATGAGTTCCATCTTCGGCGAAACAGTCCACCTATTCAATCAGGCGCAAGTCACTAAATAAACAGCCTAAAAGAGACGCCAACTCCTCTTCGTTCTCAGGAATGATCCCAAGCTTTACAATAAGTCTCTTTAAACACGGCTCATAGGGAAAGTGCCGTAAAAGGGTCCTCATTCATATTTCACAAAGACGCAAATCACGGCGCTTTCTCCGGCGAACGCAAACCCCCGGCTGCACAACAGAACCGCATGAAATCTGAATAAATTAACCCTCCTCGTTCGTCACGCGCGCGCCACGGTAAAACACCGACGTGAAAGGAGATGGAGCGCAACAAGTCCGTGTGACGGTTTATTTGCGGAAAAGATTGTAAACTTCCGATAAAAAAAAAAAAAATGGAATGACTGAAAAAAATTAAGTCTCATTGCGTGAGAGATTACAGAGGGTCGAAGAGAACTCAGATCATGATGTCAGCCCAACGTCTGCCAGTGATTTTGCGCAAATGACATTGTCAAGTTAATTCCTTTTCCCCTCCTTTTCTTTCATTTCCTTTCCTGCGCTCTCATCTCCTCTGCCCTGACCTCTCCTGTCCTCTGCCCCGCTCTCCTCCCCTCTGGCCGGCCTAGCAAACATCCAGCCCAGTGAAAGGGCCTGTAAAATCTCCTGCTCATCCTCCCACTCATCCCCCTGCCCAACCCGTCCCAGATGACCTATTAGCCACCGCAGCCAAGTCTCTAACAAGGCTCAGTGTCCGGCCTACACGGACTAATACTCTCCCATAACCTGCCCTCCCCGAGTCAGGCTGGCCCGTCTCACCGTGTCCTACTACTGTAAACACCCGGCCCTGCAGCCTGGGCCGCTGACCGAGATTTCTGCAAACCGGGCGACGAAACAAAGCGGGAATCGCTCAAGGTTTCTTTTTCAGGAACCTAAACTAGTCGCACATGAATAGCGTTGTCATCTGGATTAGGTACACAAATATACACAGATGTGCACATCACATGAGCGGCATCACGACCCGGCGTGTCCCTCGTGAGACGGAGGCGGCATGTTTGCAACGCGGCCACTGGGTCTGGTTTTTGGATTTCTATTTATTTATCAGCCGAATAAAAGACCGATATTACTAGATAAATGCGGCGAGTCTTCCGAGCACATTTCATGAAAGGGGGTATTTCAGCAACGGAATGCGGCGCATTCAGGAAAAACCCCAGCAGTTGTAATTTTGAATATGTGCATGCATGAAAGGACGCAATTTAAATTTGTTGAATTTTTTTTTTTTTATCATACGCTTTCTACCGTAAGCCAGGGGGGCTCGAGACCGATTGCTGATAACGAACCAGTGAAAGTGTAAATGGGTGATCGGCGTTAAACCGGTGCTTTGGGCTGGGTAAAGGGAGCGAGCAGAAGGTTAAAGTAGGCCACTGCCCTCGTGCACAGATAAGCCTGGGCACTGGAAGACTCCCGCTAAAGCAGCAAACAGATGGCTCCGCACATGCAGCCCTGGACACAGACAGACAAAAAAAAAAAAAAAAAAAACATCTTCAGTCCACGAATCACAAATATGGCGCCCGAATCTCAAACAAATTTTACTTGCTTGCAAAATAAAAACTGAGGAGGCAGACTTGGATCCCACCCCCTCCTGAAGAATTCACCACTTTCCCGTCAGCACCTGACCTTCGGATGACTCTGTATGTAGTAATTCCTATTTCTGGCAGACTTACACTTTTGGCAATCCAATCCATCACAAAGTCGGTGTGTCAATCAAACATCCTGGTGAGCAGCGAGCTCCGCTGGTCAGGTGACGTGATTTGCAAAAGGGGTTCAGTTCCTTCACTGTTCAGCAGCTGCGATTGTTTTTTTTTTTTTTTTCACTAGATGACGAAACATTGCTTGGTTAAAAAAAAAAAAAGCTCATTTCGCCTGGTTAAGTTAAAATATATATATATAAAACAAATAGCCCTGCAGTGATTAAAGGGAGACGGAACAAGAGGAATTCAGGAGATGATACTTTTGATACTTTTAACTCTCATAACCGGGGATCAAAAGAGGAAAAGTTATGACGTAAAAAGACTTTAACTTTGGATGAAACTTCAAAAAATGAAAACTAATTTCGTCAGAATTATGAAATCGCTAGTCAAGACTTTGACGTAAATAAGGATTTTAATTATGTAGTTTTGTAGAAAAAAAAAAAAACACAGATCAAGATAAAAAGACATCATACGGGAAAATCCTTCGATGTAATTGGAATATAAAAAAAAATAAAAAATGCATTTCTATAAAATAAAAAAAGGAAAATTCCGGTCTGTGAAAACATCACAGGATCTGATTGCGTTTGTTTTGTTTTTTTTTGTTTTGTTTTTTTGTAGCTGTGGTTCTGGGGGCACACTTTAGACATGTCCTGCATCATCACTGGAATTACACGTCTGCAGGTGAGGCCACTTCTGGAGCGTCTGCACAAAACCAGTCCGAGAAAATGCAGTCCAAGCGTCTTCGTCACCCAGCCAACGGATAATACCTGGCTATTCTTGGAAGCGGCACTTAGCCTGCAGTTACCTCGTCTGATGCCCCTCACTTGGTAATTGGTGTGTAGGTAGAGACTGTTCTTGTTTGAAATTATCCAACACGTCCGTTCTATGTTTCACAATCTCATTCCTGTTTTGATTGTTACTTCCTGTCCTCTCTCGCTCTTTCTTCCATCAGCTCTGTGAATAAAAATAGGGATTTGATGACACCGGTCAGGTCACCTGAGAAAAGTGGTGTTCCTGCAGGTGATCCGATGAGTACAGTACGGGGGAGGGGGGGAGAAAAAGGACGCGTGATAATTCATCGCCTCTTCCGAGTCCCCGGCGCGGCTCACCTTGGCGACGATGAACCCTCGCTCAACTCGAGAAGGAGTCGAAGCGAATCATCCGTGGGGAGAGAGCTGAGAGCGTTTCTGAGTACAATATTTGACTTTTCTTATTTCAAACCCGGTTTAATTTGAAGGGAAATTTGCACGTTGTTTCCTCAGATCCGTGCGGAAGGGAGAGGGGGCTTGGAAATTACAGAGGAAGTCTGACTAATGAAGGAGCCGCTTCGACTCCACACGTGGATGTTTGTGAGACTGAAGGTGCGTCGCCCTGTTGACTTTCAAATGTGATACGTGTGTGTGTTCAATCTGTTTTTTTTAAGCAGAGCTGCATACCGGAACAGGCAGGGGGTTACAGTACAAATACAAAAGAGGGGAGGATGTTAGAGTCGAATATTTGCGCTCTATGTTTACACAAAAATAA
Organism: Fistularia commersonii; assembly: GCF_037954325.1. Taxonomy (NCBI): domain Eukaryota; kingdom Metazoa; phylum Chordata; class Actinopteri; order Syngnathiformes; family Fistulariidae; genus Fistularia; species Fistularia commersonii. The sequence goes on from NC_141286.1 coordinate 8,398,547, forward strand.
AGGCATAATCTTGTTTCATAGCAGCGATTCAAATGAGAGAAAAAGAGACAATATAATGACATCCTATAGGTCGTAACAGCAACAGACCGGTTTTCAAGCAACGTTTGTACAACCCAGAAAATTACATTTTCCTTCATCTGTCGTCAATAATTATTTGTCAAGAGTGAATTATAACTGTGAGTTGTGTTTTTTTTTTACTTTCAACGCAATCCACGTTTTTCAAACAAATAAAGAATGGCAATGCATTCCGGGAGATGTTTTTTATGTCAATTTGTAGACATGCAAAGAGGTAAGGTATTAGATTTTTATTACATTAAGTATATAAGAAATGGCATCAATTTAGGAAAGACTTCAAGGTTTACATCTATTGAGCTCATATGCACTCACTGCCGCTTATTGACAACATATATTTTAATGTTATTTATGGGTCGTCTGCTCTGTAAAATATTCACTTCCCCGTTCGGTCCCGACCCTCCTCGAGTGACTTGACGTTGTGTGATGGGGTGACGTGAGGAAATAAATATATACATAAAAACTATGTCTATACACTTAAGAGTTACCAACAGACATAAGACTGTGCAGTTGAGCTGTTAAAACCCGGATATTATCCTGCTAATGCACTTTTACACCCAGGGTATGGACATTTATATAATTATATAAAATAATATATTAATATATTATAAACCATGACTTTTCAGGTTTGAAGATGCAGGATATTTATATCCAGTTTGTGTTATTTCTCCCCATCTAGCAATACACAACAATCCATTCTTTGTTTGCCAAGTGTTACATAAATAACTATTCAGTAAAACTTGAAAACAAGCCCCCGAGTGCAGCCATGAGCTGCTGTGTGACCAGCATGAATGTCACAGCGACCAGAATATAATCGGAGACTGAGAGAATTTGTGTTGGGTTGAAAAGAGGAAGGAAAGGAAATAGTGTGTATTGCTAACAGGCCGGATCGACAGCTACCTTTGCTTCCCGGAGACAGCAGGATATCAGTCAGCAGTCAGTCGGACAGTACAAACAACAAACGTTGATGTACAGAAACTAAAACAAAAAAAAAACATTTGCTTCCTCAACGGAACTGTCACGTTTTCTCCTGCGTTTCCCACAAACTCCTATGCAATAAAAGACGGCTACCTTTTGTCGAGAACTTGTCTCCGCTCTTGAGTCAGCACGCCGTTCAAAGCGGACCCCGCCATGATATATGGACTTATTAGGGGAGGAAATGGCAAAAAAAAAAAAAAAAAAAAAAAAGCATCGATTCGATGCAAAATCCATTCTAATCTAATTCCAAAAACCTTTTGATGAGATTTGATTTCTGGACAGCAGACGGGATGTCCAGCCTGATGTATTATATGAGACATGGAAAATATAGGAAAAAATAATGAGACTTGTAATATCAAGACAGGTTGCGGTTCTAAATGGACAAGATTTATATCTTTGACTTCAGACAGTAAGATGCTCTTTGGAAACCATTATATGCGGAGTAACTTGCATGCAAATGAAAACGCATCAAAAATTATATTTTGTAAAGGCCAATACACAAATAAAGGAATCCTGATGAGAAATGGCATCTTATAGGGTTTTCTCCTAACAGATGATATGTGGACATCTCCGTACTGGAGTTAAATGTGTTTGCTTTGCATATCATCTACAAAAGAAAGCAAATCTACCACATTCTTCCTCTTCCATTCATGTCTCACATCAACACTGATCTTCTGACACCGATAAAATATCAGCAGAAGCCCACGATTGATTTAGCAAAGTATGGCAAAGTTCTACCGCACAGCAAGGAGGTCCTCTCATCCTCGAGTTACCAACAGACATAAAACTGTGCAGTTGTGCTGGCATCCTCGCAGAATCCACAGGTTCAATGGCCATATGTTTCTATACGTCCAGAGAACAAGAGGGCGAATGGCTGTATGTCTCTGTGACATGCGGATGAGAGGATGACTAGTTGTATGACTCTCTATGACCTGTAAATAGTTCTGTCTCCATATGATATGTGAATGAGAGGGTGGATGGAAGTGTATTGCTATAAGTCATGTGAATGAGAGGGTGAAAACTTGCATGTCCTTATATGCTCTGAAAATGAAAGAGTGAAAAGTTCTGCCTCCATTTGACACCCAAATGAGAGGGTGAATGGTTGTATATCGATGTTCGGCTCCAGTGGGAAAGGCCCCTCCTGCAACCCTGGGTGGATCAGCAGTACAGATAATGAATATATTAATTTTGTGATCAAAAGTCAAAAGCATGCAGGTAAGTATGCGGGGAGCCTTGACCTTCCTGTCCTTCGATGCCTTTCGAGGCGATGACGGACATGACGGTGTTTTCTCACCTCCCCCTCTCTTTCCGGTCTTTAAATCGGGTTAAACACCCCCCCCCGCCCCGCCGCCATTCCTCCCTCGTTCCGCATGCCGGTCATGTTTACATCCCTTTTCATTCAGCGGGAAACTTTGCAACACACACATACACACACGAATACGCCACTCTCATTCTTATACTATTCAGCAGAAAAAGAGGCGCTAAAGAAATAAATAAATGGACAAGAATACGCTTAGTCTGCGCTCTTCAGGCAACGACTGCTCTTTCCCAGACCCAAACTCCCAGAAGAGGCCTCGTCTCATCCGGCCATCAGACATGAGAACGGCGGCTGATCAAAGATGTGCAACCGGATTCGAAAGCATCTCCACGGAAGAGGAAGAAAATACACCGATTGCATTTATTTACCGAAGTTGATTGTTGCAAAACACAACCTCCAGTTCACCGAGTGGCATCTAAAGTCCAGATGAAAAATTAAGAGATGCATCACTCTGGGTATTTGTCGCAAATGCTGTTTTCAGTCAGTGACCTCTTCTTCGGTTAAAGGCACTGCCTAAGCCTCCGTGGATCCGTGGATGTGTGTGTGTGTGTGTGTGTGTGTGTGTGTGTGTGTGTGTGTGTGTGTATCAGAACCCCAATGCCGAGCACATCTGCTCCGGACGCCTCTGGCACCGCCATATGGCTAGCAAGCACGCCTCCTACTTCTCCCCTGCAAGAGAGTGAGGCTTGCGACGAAAGAGAAAATGCGCTTGCATGTGTGCATGTGTGTGTGTGTGTGTGTGTGTGTGTGTGACGGAAAGGCCGAATGAGAGTGGAAGCGAGGAACAGCTGACAAGCGAGGAGGCGCACGTGCTGCCCATTAGGCTCAGAGGAAAGATCCACACCCCCCTCGCTCCCCCGTCCGAACGCACTAATGTGTTCGGATCAAGCGCCGCTTGCGTAACGGGTTCGCTCTTAGGCAGGTTTCTACCTGACGGAGACCTTACTACAGGTCAAGAGGTCACCGAGGTCAGGAGAGCACAATCATAAACAAATAATCTTATCAAAAAACTACTTTTGAACTCTCACTGACACCGATAGACCGGTTTTGAAAGCAAGGGTTTTGATCGACATGCAGGAAGGATCGACAATTTGTTTTCAAATCTCTTGGTCGCAGATCCAGGGGTGCGTTTACCTGCAGAACCTGGAAAGGAATTCAGTTGATTTAAAAAAAAACAAAACAAAACAACAACAAGCAGTTTGAAGTTTGGCAGTTCTAGCTTCCATTCCTCCACAACCATTTCAGGACAAAGCTGGTCTTTCAAGTTCGGCGGCGTCCCACTGCAAAACCGGCTCAAGTTTTAAATCGGAGCCAAGAGGTCATTCACGTGACTTATTGAGCTTTCAGTTATACAACAGGAAGCCAAATTTGCAGGTAACTCTTTCAAATTGACAGTTGTTCCGATAAAAATCACTGCTCTGACAGATGATGTTCATTTTTTTTGTTCCCCCTTTGAACATTTCCGAGCCCTGGTTTTTCGACTGGAGTCATGTTGAGTGTGATGCCCATTATCAGAAGCATCGCGCTCTCTTTCCCTTCTTCTTTCTGTGTTTCTGTCTTTTTCCTCCGACCGCCCCGAGGGCCACTTGCAGAGACCGCGTTGATATGGCGAGATCAATAGCCCCGCTATATCCGATATCGAGGGACAGGTCAAACGCTTGCCGTTGAGGAGGAGTAGGGGTGATGCGGTGGAGGTGTGTGTTTGAAAGTGTGTGTGTGTGGGGGGGGGGGGGTGTTATATGTTGCTCAACAAACACAAGGCTATTGATCTTTTCCTGTGTGCCTTTGTGTGCGGCGACAGCCCCTCGAGTCTCCTGACTGACAGCAAGCGAGCTGCTTCTGGGCTGCGGGGTCAGCGTGTGAATTCGTCACCTTCGCAAAACGCGGCGCGTGAGCGCTTATTAAACCACACATTAAAAGACTCCCGTCTAAACAACAAACACTTTGAGGTCGAGACGTCGTAAAAACTGCGTATTCCTTTGTGACACATATATCTGTATATATTTTAGATTCAAAGTTTTTATTGTCATATGTACAGTCTGGAAATGTGTTTCCCTGTATAATGAGATTCAGATTTGCTGTCTAGTAAAGCTGAAGAGGTAGAAAAAAAATAAAATAACAAGGATATATATATATATTTACTTACTTCCTGTACTGTTTTTTTATCACAACTCAGCAACCTGTCTCCCATACCGCTGTGTGGTGTCGCACTGTCTCATGTTATTGTTGATTATTTCCCCTTGTTTATCATCTGGAGCAACTTTATTGCATTATCTGAATCACCATGTTGTTACAACGTATATAATGATGAAAAAAATCCTGGAAAAATGATAATCTTGAATGATAAATAAGTCTGATTGTTGGGGTTTCTATCTATCTCTACATGGTACGGAACTTTTCACAAAGCATGTCGGATGTCCCGATGAGCCGAACACGCTTACTAACGGTGAAATCCCAGTTTTTATCCAAGCAGACGACAGCTGGGCGTCCACACGAGCAGATTTTTTTTTTTTTTTTTTTTTTACATGATCCTAAAAGCACCGAAGATCTCATGGCTCCGGTGTGACGTGGCTGTTTCTAAATCAAGCACGGCGGACAAATACCCATCAAGAGCAGATGGGATGGCCTCTAGAATATAGCTATGATTGGCAGCCCATCGCTCAGAGGTTGGAATGACCAGATAGACGAGAAACAAGTTCAACCGGCCGTGAGTCGGCGCGATCAGCCGGCGGGCTTATAACCCATCGCGGGTTTTCTGCTCCATGTTTTCTGCATTTAACCGAGAGTAAAGACATCTTTCACACCGCTGTGAGAATAGGTACTCACCAGCTGAGTGCACTTTATGTGCATTATATTTATATAGCAAGGTTACGGCTGAATCAGGGAGTAAAATCCCCGCTGACCCTTGTAGACTCCCCTCCTTGCCTTAGAGAGAGGAGAGCCAAATGTGGGGCTATTCCAGGTGTTGATGCGGTAGCTTTTGGATATTATCCCTCAAATGAATCTCCCCCCTATATCACCTCGCGTGAGATATCCCACCTCAGAGGAAAAAAGCCGAACGATATTATTAACGGGGCTCTACATCCATCTAATGTTGAAGGCTTGATGTGAAAAGGGGGATTCCACAACAGAAACAGCGGGGTAGCAAATGAGACAGCTGATCTGGCTAACGTAATTTTCAGGGCCGCAAATCAGCCACGTCACACTTAATCCCGCGCATATCGGGCTCTGTCTTTGGGATTCTTTGTTTCATTCCATTCTCGAGTCTTCACACGAGCGTGCGCCAGCGCACGCGCTCGTTCGAAGAACACAAGCTTCGATAATCAGTTGAGCTATTCAGCGCTCGGAGTTGCACGGAGAAAGAGAGCATTCATGGAATAATTACCGTGGAGGCAGTCACACATTTCATCAGACTATTCCTGTCTGAAAGAGCTCCGCAGAGCACTGGGAATGCATAAAATTTCCAAAAGATATTAAGAGATTCTTCTACCTCTGCACCGGTCGAGCTGAAAGGAGAGGACGGGGATTTGTAAAACATCAAACCTTGTAGTCGAAAGAGTGGGGGGGCAAAAAGGTGCTCTCCGAAAAACTTTTTTACACATCACGGAAAAATCGGACCGCTCAGAGTGTTCAGAAGGGGATACGATCATATCAAGGGAGCGATAAAAAAAAGATGACAAGTGATATACGTCATCGGAGATTAGCAGGCCGGAGGCTCTCGACTTGACAGACTCTGGAAATCAATGCCGGTGTAAAACTCGCGGGCCGGGGAATCTTGGCGTCGGACCTCCAGACGTGCAGAAAGAGAGAGACAGCTCATAAAATAGGGCGATTATCGGAAAAATAGCTGGGCGGATGTAAACCATCTGCATGTATATGACGAGATATAGACAGAGGAGAGGATAGCATGATGGATAGATCGAGGACCATACAGGGCCAACATTATTATGCTAACTGAATGTGCACACACACACGCAGTCATATACACATCCGTATATATATTCCTTTTTTTATCATATTATTTCCCCATCCATAAATCAAGGGTTGACTGGCAACATGTTTTCCTTAGAGATCAATGCTGCTTGGTAGAAGGAGATAGCTGATAGAGAGATAGATAAAACCACAGAACCAATGTTATTACACTAACCGCATTGTCTAATGTATGTATGGTATATACAGAAATATATAAGTTGCTGTTTTTTTTTTTTAATTTTATTTCAATTTCCTGATTTTGTTCCCATATTAAAGGCAGACTGACGACATTTTTCCGAGGAGCTCCATGCTGTATACACAAACATACATGTATATATATGTGTGTGTCTGTGTGTGTGTATTTTCTTTCACTATAAACATATTATCGACACTATAGTCATATAGTTATTCTTATTTTTTCTCCATAAATTAAGGCCAGGCAGACTACAAGATGTCTTTGGAATTCAATGCTACTTGATAGACAAATAAAAAAAGAAGCTACATTTTTGTTGCGTTAACTGAATTATCTAACAGGCACAAACATATGGATATACATATATATATACATATGTTTTTTTTTTTTTCTTCCCATAAATTAAGGGCAGACTTACTCCATGTTTTCCCTGGGGAGCCGTTCTGCTGTGGGCACTTGTTTGCATGTAGATCAGTTCCATTAGTCCCACCTCTTATTCATGTCTATAAAGAATTATAGCACTATAACAGCCCTTATTCTGCCTTTTTTCCACCCACAGTTTTGACCAACAATTTTTCCGTCTTTTTTTTTTTAGCCTTCCCGTCTGATCACGTCTTGCCCTGCAAACAGCTTATTCACCTGGTTTCCAAATTTGCTTTTGATCCCGTGCCCCCCCCCCCCCCTCAGCCTGGAGTCACGACAAAACGATCCGGTCGGTCGCCACTTAAAATGACAAATTGAGAATTAAGACATGTATTGATTAAATGATTGACTAAATCCAGAGGGCGACAATGTAATTTCATTATGTGCTACAGCTGTTAATGACTGCCGTAAAAGTGATTTCTTGATATTGTTGCCGCGTTTTGTTGTTTCTCACCCCCTCCATCCCCCAGCGCTGTCTCTCTCCTCCCGCCTCCCCCCTCCCCACGGACTGAATCAGACATCAAGGGGTAGCGCTGGTGGTATCTCCGTGTGAATTTTTTGCACTGGGGCCAATGAAAGCCTTTTTCCATCCATCACAGCATCATTTACATTCAAATTAATTCCATCAAAAGTGAAGCTGAATGTTCAATGAGCGGAGAGTTTGGCTCGCCGTCATCGCCCGACCTCTCTGGAGAGAGGACGGAGGAAGAAAGGAAGCGTTTGAAAGTTTGCGATACAGCGAAAGTGAATTAAGGTGATGCGGGCGCGAGAGAAAACTGCATCTGCGGCATTACGGAGAAACAAGACGTAAAGATGACGGATGAGGCCTCGAAACGCAGATGCTATTCAAGTTACACTCTGACAAGAACGACGGTAGCCACCCATCGACTCGGATCAATATGGGATTTCATTTCAAGTGCGATCAAATCTATCAAAAACACACATCCGCGCGGCTCCGCGGGGCGAGGCAGGGTGCAAGCAAACAGCTCGCCTACAGCAGTGTAATTGCATAGCATGTCAAAAACACTAATAAATAAATCAGTGATTACTACCCTTTGTAAAGTGCTGCAACCCAATTATTGAATATTCATGTAGGTAAATACATTCATGCACGCATCTCTCCGGGGGTTTTACAGTTTTCTTGTTTATTTTATTTATTTTTTTCCTGCCTCCTGACTGTGCGGGGAGGAAAAGCAGCGGGAATGTCTGGAAATGAGCACTTTGCGCGTTCATGCCTCTTGCGTGTCTATTTTAGAAGCTCCTTAACCATCATATGGTACATGTCAAAGTTGTGCATCATCAAAATGCACAATTTTCTAAATATATATATATACTTTTTCACCATCTGTGATCAATTCCATGCAGAGATTAAAAGCAGATTGCTATTGACATAGTTGTATTGATCCGTGATCCCACCCCTGAGGCAGATGTCTGTGTAGCGTGACATGCACTGTGTCATTTCCCACTCAATTGTTTCTGCAATATCTCACTGGCACTCGGAGAAAATAATGCCACCTTATTGACCTGCTCGCGCACATTATCTCTTTCCGCAAAGCTCCCTGCTCTCGCGGCCTCGCCATCCCCGTCCCCGTCCCCCCACTTCCCTCCCCCGCGTGTCCCGATCGCGCGGGAATGCTAGCCCGCCTCATGTTCAACCGTCTTTTGTCGCATTTTCTGACGTCAGCGTCGTCGACTTACATGCGGCAGTTGAAGATATGAGGTACTATTTCCATAGACATACGTATCCATGCACACACACACACACACACACACACACACACACACACACACACACACACACACACACACCATTGATGGCAACTTAGCCCGCATGATTACTGTGACTCTAAGCTGCTTAGAGGTTCTGTCCCATCTGGCTCTGGTGTTTGTGGCATCATTCGACCCCCCTCCCACCCTCCGTACACACACTTCCCCATCCCCGCCCTGCTATATCCTCCATCATCCACTCTCGCCGACACACACACATGCAGACACACAACAGAGGCGGGGCAAAAAGGATGATAATCCCGCATAATCTGGGTTTACCAACTATTAGAGCTCTGCAGTGTTTTCTTACGTAATCTAATCATCCATAGAAACGTGCAGTCATCCTCTGGAGTTCGCTTGTTTGTGTGTGTGTTCAAAGTGGAAGCCGGAAGGGATGCCGCCTCATAGCACCTGGACCACGTGGGGAGGAAACAAGGCCGACACAAACTGACGTTCCCCGGCCGCAACAACTTCGCGGAAAGATCGTGCGCAGCGGCGCACGTATGCAGGTGCCACCGCTGCCATCTCTGCACGCGGCGAAACATGCAGGCGGAGAGCGGGGAGTCTGTCATTTAGCATTTAGCGCCAAATCAGAGGACATTCAGACTCCAGCTGCTCTAATGAACCCCCCCTCTGCTTTCTGCAGATTATGGAAGCACACACACAAACACAGAAGCGTTTGCATCGGGAAGTCAAAAATGTCGTCACCGCAGTGTGTTTTCTTATCCTGACGATCAGAATTAACTCACGTGCGCACTGAACTCCATTTAAACTCCTGATATCATGCATTATATATACGGTATTGAATTAACTCAGGCTCGAGGAAGCTGTTTAATGTTCATTATTAATATGACGGAAATTGATTTGTGAAAATTAATTAGGGCTGGAGGTATCCCGGGTAGAATATCACGCGACGGTTTTGAATGCTCAAGTGAAAAATACGACGACTAAATGCGGCGCACGATAAATCTCTGTGCTCAGATTTGATCTGGGTCAAACGGGAAATATCCGCCACGTAATCGTATTTATATCACCGTAAATCAGTGTCATTTTTCCCGTACGTCCTACATTCGTCACCCTAAATATACGCCACGAAGCAGATTGCGGGAATGATGTATAGTTCCGCGTCATGGCCTAACAGCATATGGAAAATTGGATTTAGTCCAACCCAATCACGGAAACCTAACTGGCGCACAGTTCGCCCGGCCTCTGAGAAAATCGGCCGATGAGTCACAGAACGGGACTATCCCCTCTATTGCGCAAAAAGTACCGTCTGCACTTTATGCATCAACCCCTCCAGGGTCTTTGTGGCTTCTTGTGGGAATTAAATGACACAAGAGTGACCATATCTTCCCCCTCGCTCTGGAAGAAAAAAAGGTATGAGTGACTTTGGCAGAAAAGGGACATAAATCAAACATTTCCGTGCATTAGTGTTGATACTGCTCGGCGACCAGTCAGCCTGGAGTTCCACCTATACCACGCTTTTAGTCTGCGAAACCTCCGGAGGATTTCCCAAACCAGTAGAGTGACAGTTTCCTTCGTGGAAAAGCATTTTATTTTCTGTTTTTTTTTAACATCCAGTGCGCCTCACTGAAATGTGAGGTGTATTTCCTGGCTCCTGCCTCGACCCCCCCGTGAAAAAAGCAAAAATTCAAATAAAAAGTTCACAGATGGTCCAACTCTTTCCTCAACTTTCCTCGACCATAACTTGAAATAGTTTGTTACTCGAACAACTCTTCATATTGTTGCATTCTTAAAATAATCACCTAAGTCGTTTGAGTTACTGAGTTATAGTAAGTGTTGAATAAGGAGTTGATTTAGGCAGAAAAAAATGTCAACAAATGACTTCAGTAACCTTTTTCAGAAGGTGACGATAAAATAAATAAATTCAAATAAGCTGTTTTACATTAAGCAAACCGCTCAACTGAAAATCATTTGATCGGTGGCTCTTGAATGCTACAAGGTCTTTGAAAACAAAAGGGAAGTTGAAGGGGCTGCACTGTCACCAATTTAAATTTTAAAGATGAATAACAACATGGTTATGATGTCAGTTCATCAGAATAACGTCTTCATAAAGACATAATGAAAGCTGACATATAGGCTCACTCATATCCCTGATTTGAGTCAGCTCAGCGCCATCCACTGAATGAAAACAGTGAGATGTCACTGAATCCGTGATTTTTTTCACACGGAATTATAATTTTTTTTTTCCTAATGCAATTAACCCTTTATTTGAGTTTAATGTTTTTATTCACTTTAATCACACGGATCGATTCGTATTTACTCAGATAAAAGTATCAGCTGGCGCCTTCAAACAGTATGTAAATGTGACGGGTAACAAATTCGGACGGCGGCCATATGGCCGCTAAAACGATTCTCAAAACGATTCTCTGCGACGTTGATTATTCAGATGATCCGAGTGAGATCTGAGATCCAAAAGCAATGAATTTATATTTATATATTATTTCTCCTTCTTTATGTGCTCTGCAGGGTAAAAAGAGTGGATGAGCAGTGATGCATCTCTGCAGTCAGCATATATCCAATGAAGGGGCGGGTCTAGTTTGTCTGACAAAACACAGAGAGAGGAGAGTATATTTATCCACCAGTCACTCTATGATCACTGCATTGATGGGGGTCACTGGCTGCTGAATAGTTCAATGATTTTCAGAAGAAAAATAAAAAGGAGGGGAAAAATTGCATGAAACCGTCGGGCGGTTGCATGCATGTGCAGAAGCGACGCGAGTGAAAGATGAGGCGCCCGTCACACTGAAAGAGGCTCCGCATTATGAATGATTCATGTGTTGGTCTTTAACGATACATGAAGAACTTTCAATTTCTCAAACGGATCTCTTCAGCCCCTCTCCCCCTCCTCGCCCAGCGTTCCTCCAAATGAAAGAGCCTCGTGACGATTATCAGTATGATTGAGAGCGATGCACATCTGTCAGGAGACCGTATCCAAATGATGTCCTGTGCGCCATCTTAACTCTTGGTCTCCTGGGCTAATTGGAAAACGCGTATTCGTACGAATACAGCCAATAAAACATACGGAAATATTTACATAGGCTTCTTTTTGCACGGATGTGACAAAGACCTGCTTTGACTAGTTCGGGTATACAGAAAAGAATGGGAATAAAAAAAGTTGTGCTTTTATTTTCTCGGACCAACATTTGCTCAGCATTAATTCACCGATCTAGAAGGGAGATGAAGAAAGCGTGTGCGGCTAACCGAACGCCTTACTGACGGGACCGCCGTGAGATCATCGAGATCGGCTCCGCTCCCTCAGGTAGTTTGAAAACAGTGCACGCCTTCCCTCATTTCTATTTACATGAGTCCCAAGTTGGAGCTGTATCTAATAATTACCCTGCTGTCTACATACCAAAGGATTAACAAATAATGAAAAAAGCAATCGCTGGGGGGAACGCGACATCCCTCACCTTTAAAACACTGACTGGTGGAGAAGTGGCAGGAACGCGGGGAATATCTACTCGCTAGCGTGTTACTGCCACCTCGATCAATTTAATGGGCTTCAATATGGCGCGGGAGAATCAATGAAAGATCATTGCGGATTCCTCCTCAAGCACTTAACACTGGCGGGGAGAAGGAGTCTATATTTATACCGGAAGTCCACCGAGACGTCTCAGAAGGAATGGTGACTATATATGTACAATAATTTCAGCTCCCCCAAGCCCTCCATATAACCCCCTCCTAAAGCCCTTTGGAGGAGGAGGGTCAGGGAGGGGAAAAAAAAAAAAAACGGAGGAGAATAGCTACGCTCTGAGAGCTTTGACCCATATCTGTACCACAGAACTGTCACAGGCCAGAAAATAAATGGGTGACCTTGGTGAAGATTCGTACCCACACCTTGTCTAGGGGATAGTCCTAGAAACACGATGTTAGCTGTGGGCCTGGCCGGGGAAATGAAGTGAGAGGTGAAGGTATGGAACGAGGGGTAAGGGAACGAAGACAACAAAAGCTGTTTATTCAGCCGGTCATCGCTTTTATCGAAGGGATTCCTTAATTTTGGAGGAGAACGTCTGCCGCCTTCAACACACGCTTTCATTCGGTATCATAAAAAGCAGTAAAGCAAATATGGCAGAACGGAGAGTCACTTAGACATACAAAAGTGACAGAATGTTAATATGGAGTCTATATATTTATGTATAATTAAATATACAGTTACGTTGGAGATCAGTTTCTACGGGCCGATGATTTTCGGGGTAAGTCGGATCTTCCATGGCGAGTGGACCGAAGCATGGGATACAAAGGACGTTCACCAAAATTCGAGTGACACAAACTTATAAACAAATGCCCCGTGACGGCGTATTCTTCCACCGCGCTCGCAAACAAGTCCATCCGTGACGGTTTAATATTACGCTGCGTCGCTTCAAATAAAAATGTATTCTTTAAATTATTCACGGGGATACTGCCGCAAAGTCGAAAATGTCGCCATAGGTCAAGGATCCCTGTATATACCCCATTAGCTCAGGATGAAGGGAAAGTACATATTACAAATGTGAAAAGAAAAGCTAATAAGTCATTTATGGCATCAGTGTGGCACAGTGGTTGGCGCCTCCGCCTCCAGCAAGTAGATCCTTGGTTTGATTCCTACAGGGGGGGCTGTCAGTGTGGAGTTTCCATGTTTACAGGTTCCTCACATGGTGCAAAAACGTGTAGGAGGTTCATCGGAGACCCGTAATTGCCGAGATGTCTGAATAAGAGTGTTAATTGTCGTATATCTCCATATCTGGGCTTCTGATTGACTGGCAATCGGTGGAGGTCGAACCCCGCCTCTCACCCCACGGCTTCTGGCGCGGGCTCCAACACCAACACAACCCTGAGCGCAGGATAAGCGATGAAGATATTAAATGGATTCATGAATCTCCAAATCTCTAATCTCAGAATTCATGCGGAACTGCCAAACCAACTCTAACAGATGTGAATGTCACGCCCTGTTATTTTAGCATGGATAAATAAGCGGTATGAATAAGAAACAAAAACGAATATTTTGTTGTCTGGACTGGGCGCCGTGCTCGAGGAAGCCCTCACTCTTCAAGAATTCGCTTAGATCGACAAGAAAGGAAGTTTTCCTGGTTATCCTGTACCATTTAATGGAGACAGAGCTGCCCCGGGGGCGGACGAGCAAGTGTAGAATATCAATTAGCATCAAGCAATTCTTACGAATTCTGCTCGAGGTGATGCAGATTTTTTTTTTTTTTTTTTTTTCTGCAAAGAAAAGCTGCTCTGAAGATAAAAAGGCAGCAGTGGGGGGTGGAGGGAGGCATGGGAGATATAGTAATGCTGTTTTGGTTATCTGGGGCCAAGATCAGTGGAGGCCATGGCTGCACTTTGTGCATTAAACGGTTTCATTGTTACAAAAAAAGACCAAAGGTTGAACTGTGTCGGTGGAGTTCGGCTTGTAACTGTTTTTAGAATCCCTACGTCTCAACAGAAACTCCTAGGTGTGTGTGTGTGTGTGTGTGTTTGTGTTTGTGTTTGCGGTAGCAGTTCCCTGAAAAGCCAGATAATTCTTCAATCATGTGAAATCCCCATCACGAAAACATATGTCTCCATCCCTGCAAACTCGTAGCATCGCGCTAAAACGGCTTCGCCGCCACTCCGGGGATGAAATAGTCCAGGATTAAGTCGCAGAACTACAAAGGCAGAGATTTTAATCTTGTTAATAAACGAAAACAGAGGGCCCTCACAAAGTGCGGAAGAAAGACAGACATTTATCCCGGGGATAGACGGGAGGGGGGGGGTGATCAGCACATGATGCCGTCCTATTCGACAAGGTTACGCTTTGTAAACTAGAGATAAACAGACACACAGCCGCGCACCCGCGCCGCGACACATGGAGGACGACACAAGAGTCTGCGAAGAAATCAATATATTTAATAATTTGAGACGCATTTCTCTCGGCAGGCAGGGTACATAGATGCTGCTGGGTGATAATTCATGTCTAGACGACAGCATTACAGAAATAGCGCCGTCGTAACACAGGTTTCCTTTCACGTGTTAAAAAGCGGAGATTTTTCTTTCTCTCGCGAAGAAAAACTCACAAATCAAATATCAATTCAAGCCTCTTCACTCTCTGAGCAATAAATGTTCGGGTAAGATAGAGGAAGGGGGATTTCGCCCGTGACCCTTAATTAATAGAGTACAACGTGGAATTTTTTTTTCTTGCTCTTTGGTTGATTTCGAAATAAACGCACACAAAAAGCAGAGTAAGGAGAGGGAATACTATGAATTTCTGTTCATGCATTCATTGATAATCTATCCGCTTCTCCCCCATGGATGGATGGAACGCCAATCCATCGCAGGACCACATGTAGACATAAAACCATTCACCCTCTCATTCACACATCATTTAGAGTATAGGCGTCAAACTCTGGCCCGCGGGCCAAATTTGGCCCACGCTGTAATTATATTTGGCCCGCAAAGTCATACCAAATGACTATTAGAGCTGGCCCGCCGGTACAGTCTACAGTGCATGTATCGCTAATTCTACAAATCCCAGAATTTTTTGCTGGTGTTTTGGCAAGAAAGTCACAACAGGACCCTTAAACGCCCTCTCTTCTGTGTACAGTAGTCATATCGACCTTATGCTGATACTGGAACCCTGTTACTTAGGCAGAAAACAGGATTTTGCTTGTGTGCAATATTAAGTTATATATTGTATAGTAATAAGCTATGCTTGTTCCATGCATGTATTTAGTCTTTAAGCAAAACTTATTTGGGTCTATATGAAAAGGTTTATTGTTATATCTGGAGGAAGATTTTTTTCAATAGATATCAATGTTGGCCCGCGACTTTGTCCCAGTTTTAAATTTTGGCCCACTGTGTATTTGAGTTTGACACCCCTGTCTCTGTCTCTATATTATAGAGACATAAAAAAAATACCTTCTAATTAAAATGTCATAAAGAGACATAAAACTATTCACCCTGTCGTTCCCATATCATATAGAGTTATTTAATATTCACCGTCTCATTGACACATAACAAAGAGGAATATGACCATTCGCTCTGTTATTCACATGTCATAAAGACACATTTATAATGTTCACCCTCTAATTCACATATTATTCACGTCATAAAAAGATATAACATTTACCCTCTCATTCCCCCTTCATTAAGACATTCACACCTCATGTAGAGTTCACCCTACATTTAACGACATTTAACCATTCACCCTCTCATTACCGATAAGATATTTTAAACTTTTTTTGAATAACTTTGCCGCAATAGAAAGCTTCTCAATGATGGGAAGAAGGCACAAATGGGGATACCTTATGCAGAAATAAAAGCAATAGCTTGTTGATGAGTATTTTCCTTCTAAAAATACAAACTGAGTCCCGCCGAGCAAGTATCTCTCCATCACTCATGTACCGACTCCAGCGAGCCCCTTCAAGGATCCTTTTCCATCCCATGTTTAAATGGTGCGCCGTCTCGGAGGACTCACAAATGCCTCGCTCTGACAACACGGGTTCAGGTTCAGGGCCAAATACGCAGGCGTGTAAGACAAGCGCTCAGACGCTATTTACTGTCGGGGTGTGAGGTCTATATTTTGCATCCTGTGACACACTCATGATGAGAACAGGTGTTATTTCGTCTTGCCCGAAGTACGGAATGGTAGAAAACCAGAAAATTAGAGCTCGTATCATTTTTAATTTTTATTTTTTTGTAAATCTGTCACCGGGGCTGCTCAAAAACGCACAAATTCATGAACTCTCATTAGGCGGTAACCCGCAGAGGCCGATTTGGAGGAGAGGAGTTGAGTCTCCGAATATAGAGTCGGTGTAATTTCAACCCAATCCTTGAGATTTCACACTCGCGCCTGTGAAAAATCGCACTTAAAGGGAGCTCCAGTAAGCAGGGGCTTAATTGGTTGTGACGTGACATGCATAATATCAGCTACCTCTGTTTGAAAAGACAGTGAATGCACACACACCCACACACACGCACACACACACACTTACACAGACACAGGCAATCACCACTATATTTAGTTCGTGCAAAATGTCTGTATGTATACACATAGCAGATTCACATCTGATGTATACAGTTTATATGCAGTGCAAAAAAAAAAAAAATGTTAGAAGCGGCAAACAACACAAGTAAGTCAACAAGAGTGAGAGAGATGGACAGAGAGAGCGAGAGTGAGAGCGAGATTGAGTGTACATCCATGTAGACACAGCTGGAAGCAGGCCATAATGAGGTAGGTCAATATCTGTCATAAATCATGCACAAGGCGAAAACATGTTTGTCCTACAATGGGAAGAAATAATCAACACCGCCATCCCCCTCGCCATTTTGAGGCTCCCCCGAACCTTTACATTCAGAGTTATTCACAGACACTTAACCCGCGAGGCATTCACGCCGCACACGTCTGATGCTTGATTATCCCTGATTTATCACCTTTCCCCATCAAAGTAATTGTGCACAAGTGTTCTCCCGGCCCCGCCGTACGTTTTTTTTTACTGATTGCTATGGAAATAGATTCCGTTTCGCGCCCAGGTTTTGCACCGACTTAAGAATCATATTCGGCGTAATCTGGCCGATAATCACACACTCCGGTGTGAAAGCTGTTTGTGTATTCGCGGTTCACTCTAAGCTGATTAAGGGCCGCGGCGATCGCTGGTGATGACTAATTATTTTGGCCCTTCCGTTCCAGTCGGCTTGGCGCGCGGTTATTTTGCATTGTCGGACGAAAAAGCTACACCTTTATAGTGTGCCTGTCTATTTGATTATCCGCAGAAATGGAAAAAAATACAGAAGCCTTAAGGATGCAATTACAAAAAAACGTGCAGTTCATCTAAGACCAATGATTCGCCCCTGTTAATACTATTTAAGGGAGAGATAAACCCGCAGTGATAAGAGATGCATCCGCAGCGCCCCTGCGGCGAGGCGCATCTTTAAAGATAGAGTAATGGGCGAGTCTTGCGTTATTAGCGGCTCATTACAGCCTGACTACCGCCACACAGTTAGATGCGGCGTACAGTTGCCATGGTGATAATACAAACCAAAATTAGGAGCGGGGGGATCATAGTAACGCATGATGGCGACCATTAGTTTAAAGTCTCAGTAGGGTTGGGATTTCCAAGTATCGTAGACCCGCTCTGCGTACACTTGAACCCCAAAGAGACGGAGACTTAGCGACACATGAGTCCGGCGGTACGTGCAGGCGTCTTGAAGATCGTCCTGACGGACAGACAGACGGCTCAGGCCTGCGATGTTGACATTACAAAGACGGCAACTGATACCGTCTCTCGGAATAGACCTCCTTCAACCTCCCGAAACCGGCCCTAGCAACCTAATCCCACACACACTTTCACTGAGGTCAAAATAAGTCCCCTCTCATCTTCTCACTAATTTCTCTCACTCTCTCCTCCCCACCCAAAACACAAAGCGGTTTACGGCCCAGCGTGTAAAAAAAAAAAAAAAAAAAACTCAAAATAACCGTTTAAATGCCGCAGCAGCTGAGACGCAGAAATAGCCGCACGTCTTGAAGAACCTTACGAGAAATGATTAAGTCAGATGCGAGGTGGTGACAGGTGATAAGTCTCGGCGATGGTGGGAAATGCGTGACGGATTATTTATCGCGTTCGAGCGAGGGTATGCAAAGTAGGGGAGACAAAAAAAAAAAGAGATACTTTCCAGTTAAATGTCACGTGCAGATATCCCATCATCCATCTTTCCCTTTTCCATTATATAGAAACAATGAATTTGGGTTCATGTTTGCGCATCACATGCCTTTCTCTGGACCGCTCAGACCTTGTTGGGTTTTTTATCTCGCTCACACTCGCACAGCAACACTTAACAAAGACACTGTTGTTGCCATTAGTGGACCTTTATTATAACCCACTCTGACGAATTATTCACTATCAGTCCAGATAAAGCCTACTTTGTTTGCACATCCATGTCAATTCCTACGCTTGGAAGAGTACTTGGTATTCTCTGCCAGTGTGTGTGTTCTTTGTAAAGCATAGAATGTCCTCCCTTTAACTACCTAAAAATACTTAAACACACTAATTAAATTAACCATGGGTTTTGGTATAAGACTTAAAAAAAAGCATCTATTAATACACCCACTTATGCCTTAATCATCACATGTAAATAAATACAAGTGTTTCATTATTTAAGTGAACTTTCTTCTAAAGGGATATTATCAACTGTTTAATTCACTGTAATGGCCGGTATATTTTATAAGGAATGTAATAATTTGAACAGTCACATAATTTGCAAATTCATGTACATTCATGTCAGAGTTTTGCAGCTGATTATGGATTTACCAATGTTTGTACGTATCACACGGCAATCTCACACATCGGTTGTTTATATATGTGTCTACGTGCGTGTGCGTGTTTGTGTGTGAACGCTTTTAACACAAAATTGCAATCACTCAGCTATGATCCACTGTTTGCACAGGAACGTCACATGGTCCATTAGGAGTTTTAAACACTTGTTATTAATCACATTGTGAGTAGCGCTGTAATGTAAACAAATCACAACTGAGTCAAGGTTAAAGAGTTCTTATAAACACAAATGATACGCACTCCAGAACTTTCTATGATGCCGTATTAGCGTGTTAAATACAGCATGTCTGATTTGTTAGCGTGAAAAAATATAGGGAAATGGTGCTGGGCGGATACATCAAAAAGTATCAGCGCAATATTTTCTTCTTTTTTTTTTAAAATCTATTTTTAAGATTTGGAAACAGAAATGATACAGACTCTCAGACTCCAATACTGAGACCGGGTGCAGCTGAGGAGAGCAATGAGGTGTGATATGAGCAGATCGATGGGCCACAGGTCCCACGGCAGACTCAACATCACACTGTGCACAGCAGAGGGCAGAGCAGCAAGACCCCTGCATGTGCGCAAAGGTTCACACACACATGCACACACACACACACAAGCCTACACTTATATATACACACACAAACACAAGCAAATGTTCGTTCCCAGCTGTGGGCTAGGTCACAACCTGTAAAGGCTGTACATGGAACAGCAGACTAGCCTGGATGCAGTGTGTGTGTGTGTGTGTGTGTGTGTGTGTGTGTGTGTGATTCTTTTCAACCTATCATGATGTCAAAAATGTGCAACCTTGACCCTCCTATATGCTTCCTTCCTACACATATATAAAGAAATACAATTGAATAAGATGCAAAAACAGGTTGCATGCATGCATACAGCGTACACACACACACACACACACGCACGCACACACACACCTGCCACAGCAGTCCTGACCAAACATATTGATGAGTGTTTGACAGACAGATGAGAATTACCATGCATGCTTGACATCAAATCCAGGAACAAGGCCAAAGCCTTTCTGTTGTTGTTTTGTTATTCATTTATTTTTGTCTTGTTTTTGTGCAAAACAGATATCAAATATTCAGAAAAAATAACAATAATAACAATAACGTTTGCATGCATTAAAAATTCAGTCACTGACACGCTTGACGTTTTATCCAATTAATGAAGACGAAGAGGTCGGCATTGCCTCTACTTTCCCCAACACTTGGATTTTTATTACTTGAACCCACTGACGTCCCCCACAGGCTACAGACAAAAATAAAAAAAGTAAGTGTGTGTGAGTCTGTGTGTGGGTGTGTGTGTGTGTGAGAAGCAATAACCTAAAAGACTATATCCACAATGGAGCATTTTCTTATCCACTCATTCCCTTTCAAGTCACTTTAATAATAATTTTACACACCTTGTGTTTCTGTCAGCCTGACGCACAGAACTCAGGCTTCCTATTGGAGTCTCGTTTTCTATCAGAATTCTTATATCATCTCTGTTGTGTGTTGGGGAAACCTGGCAAGAAGGCGGCTACAAATAGAACGCAGCATCTGCTAGCTATGGGACCGCAAAAGTGATGACAACTCACGGCTTAAGGCGGAAAAAAAAAAATTCTAATTCTACCATCGGGGTATTACAAAGGCTGCCAGACTGTGGAAGTACAGATTCAGGATGTATGGATTCGACATAAATCCAGGGGTTTTCAAACTAAATCCAAGATGTACTCTCTGTCCTGAGGAAACACTCAGCTTTACGCCAGACCTTTCAATAAGTACACTTTAAAAAAAAAAAAAAAAATTAAAGAAGAAAGGAGGGATTTTGTGCGATGGAGAAATAGATGGCCTAGATGTGAGGGAGGGAGTTGTGCATAATCGAGCAATGCGTGCACGGATCGGACGGTCTATGCTCTCGTCTGATTTGGTAAAAAGTAAAAAAAAAAAAAAAAAAAGAAAAACGGAAGTGGTTTTGCAGCAGAGACAGAAAATGGGTTTCAATTATAGTAATCAGGTGTGAACCGCGGACAGAAGAACCTGCCTCGGGGCGGGAGAGACCACCGTGCTCTCGTGTCCACGTGCACAAAGGTGACACGTCTTTCGTTTTAAAGCAGTCAAAAAACGTCCCTTTGAATGAACAGTAAAAATAAACATGTTATGTTTATTTTGAAAATGCGCGGGTTGTTCAACCTGCTGTCCATCCCCAGACTTTTCAGTCTTTGTTTCCCCAAAAATCTCTCCATCCTGCTCTGAAGCCCTCTTTTACCCCCTGAGCGATGTCCCTGCACACATGGATGGGCAGGGTAAAATAAACATCAAAAAATAATAATAATAATCCTCGTTCCACTCGTGGCGGAAATAAGTGGCACACTAGTTTTAAAAGAACTCCAGAAAGTACTTTACATTCACCGTGAAGTTGAACATTTTGCTTCGGATCAGGGTTTCTATTATTTCTTCTTCTTTTTTTTTTTTTTTTTTTTTTTTCCTCCCCTTCCCAATAACGCCATTAATCTGGCGCTTCGCTGGCCATCTGTGGTCGACATCAGGAAATCGCTGCTCACATGAACCATATGTGCGTCGGCATCGGTCTGTCACAGAAACGCCAAAGGGCGGAGGCAGGAGCTCTTCTTAGGACTCCCAGAGAAGATTTAAAAAAAAAAAAAAAAAGGAGTATAACTCTATTTGCATTTGAACAAGAAAAGGCATTTTGTCAAACTCTCACAGAAGGTAGTTTAAATCCATCCTGAGGCTAGCAGTCTCGACGTTCTGCCACGAATGTATCAATTTTTCATGACTTACTCTTTGGCCCCTTTCGCACTGTGGGAACTTTTTGCAGTTCCTAGAACCTTATCAAGAATAAGACCGTTTGTCGGTGCAGTGGGGCGGCACAGGAACCAGGAACTTCAACTCCGAAAACCGTTAAAGCTGCTATTCTGGGGCAGGGTCTTTCTACCGTTGCATGTGACGAAGGTGTTTGGTGATACTTTTTGCTGATTGCGGAGCGCCACTTGTTAAAAAGCAGAAGTAAGAAACAGAGAATCATGAATATTTTCGTGGAAATAAGCGCAGGCTAAGCTAACGGTGGGGGTTTTCACATGTCAAAGCAGTGCAGGGAGGAAATACAAACACTTAAACTCATGTGATAGTCCATGGTCCATTATTCTCACTATGCAGAGTATGATCACTGCAGTAATTTAACAATCACTGTTGTCCGTGTTTGCTTCCCCCGCGGTGGTTTGAAAATTCGCGGTACGATTTAAAATTGGCAATCGTGGGGCAGTCTAAGAAGAGTCGCAGCGCACTCCCGTCATCTTAGTTGTTAAGTTGAGCTGGTAGTTTTAAGTCTCGTGCAGTTGTCGCTCAGTCTTTGCTTCGTCTTAGGGCTCTACGTCACCGGAAACACCGAATCAACAACCAGCGGATGAGCTCCAACTAAACCGAAGAGGGAAACCTGGTGGAGCCAGAGCCGTATTTGACGCAGAGATGGTGATCCTTTGTGGTACGGATGAAGGGGAACCGGAGGACGTCCTGATCAGTACGGAGCGTCCAGAAAGAGGAGCGGATGGTGGAGCACCGGCTTGTTCAATGTCACGATTGAGCGGAGAAGGAAAAGCGATGGACTGAAATAACAGAGAATTTACAGATACCCGCCGAAAACACAGCATGGTCGAAAAAGTTGCTGAAAGGATGAAATAAGTCTTTTGAAAATCTTTGCAAAGGCTTTAGACTCACAATCCTGGTAAAATCTCAGTTTCAGTGTCTCAGTTTCAGTTTAACACTCTAAAACCCACTCTTAAGATGTGAGCTAGTGAGAGTTTATTCTTTTACATGAGTCTTCTGAAAATCCTTAATCTGGAGACTTTAGTCTTGAGATGTAAGCCCAGAATTAGATTCAAACTCAAAAGCCCTGCTCCCTTACTGCCTGTGCAAAACCAAAAGGTTTCCCCGGTGGAGGAGACTTGTTCTTAAAACCAAAAATCGAGCTGGACATTTCTTAGCACCGTGTTTGTTACCGGCTCAGCCTGGTGCGTTCACTTACGAACTTTAACTTCGTAACCAAAATAAAAGCCTTTTTTTTTTATTTATCTGTTTCATAAGTATCAAACAAGGACAAATAACATTTACCATGTCATCAATGATTTTTAAATTCCATATCAGCGCAAACATAAAGGACATCAAACCTGAATAGCATCAGTCCCTGTGCTGCAACAACGTTTCTGAGACACGAAAATGCGTGTTATACCGCCTCTCTATTCTGCACCGCAATAATAAATACTTTGTAAAAAGAACAGTCGGGTGGCATTCTTCACATGCCATTATGGAAGTCCATAAAGGAAATGATGGCAGCTGAAAAACGATGTCGCATTGCTTCCGTCCCGCTGGGCTTCCCGCTCATAACACCTGAGAAGGGCGGCCTCATTACGGCCGTACTCAGTCGTCTTCGGCCTCCTGCCCGTCTCTGTCATAAACCAAGAAATAAAACCACCTCAGGATTGAGTCTGCTGGGTGAATATCCTAACCATTTACGTCTGCTGTTCCATCCAAAGATATGAGACGGCCGCCGGACACTTTGGAGGAAACCCGGCGGCACGGGTGGTTTTCACTCCACGCTTACAACGGGGATCATTAAACTTGAGCCGCTGATTAATTAATGGAATTTGATTTTGTCGTCTCTACCGCTGTGCGTGCGATAAGAATCTTAAGCCCCCGGGTTAATTTGGGTCAACTCTCTCCATTAAGCAGCAATCATAACCTTCTTCACCGACCTGGATGAGCTCATTACATTTAAGGGATGATTGATAAGGAACGTATGAATCACCTGTATTGTTACAGCCGGGGAAAAAAAAAAAAGGTTGCATCTCGGGTTCACGACGTCCCCAGTGTGCATTTACATTAAAACAAAGAAAGAGAAGTTTTATTTGTTTAATATAAAATGGGCTACAGTAGAAGACAGGGGTGGGGGGGGAGCTTGCAGATTTATAGCACTGCAGTGTCACCGATACACACTCGGTCAGTGCAGAGCTCACCGTGATTGCGGCGTATTGCAATTAAACTCAGAGACCTCCGATGTAACGGATGTGCTCATTACACCGGACAAGTTCATACTCAGAAAAAACAGCACCATCGCTCGTTCCTTGTCAACTCACGTCCGTTTGAAAATATGAAATGCGGGAGATACCATGCTTTTTTCTTTTTATTAGCTGACACCACAACCACGTTTGGTGATCCCAGAGTGAGGAGGAAACTCAACTTAATATATTAAAATAATCTGCTATGAAATAGAAGAACATTTTATATCTCTGAACTGGCGTATTATGTATTTCTTTCTTCCTGATGGTTATTTTGCATTTTATTAAAAGGTTAATATTGGATTTTAATGGGCCACCTCTAAGCCTTACAAGAATAATGCAAAAAAAAATCAAAATGATACAAATATTTTTTTAAAGGCAAGGTGTGTGTATGTGTGTATACTCATATAAACGCACATATACAGTATATATGTAAAAACATGTTCCCATCACCAGGTTTCAATGTTTCCATTCAAACCCGGGTCTCTGGTCAGGTCCCGCTTAGTTATTTTACCAGTCAGTGGGCGACCAGTCAGAAACTGCTGCTGGCTTTGTAATATTTACTACTATGATGAGTTTTGCTGTGGTTGTATTCACAAATCAAGTTGGGTGGGGGGGGGGGGCTCAGACGTATGCGAAGCGTGAAATGAAACTCAAGCTCGATAGATTTGTCTGGCTGCGGGGGCCGGTGAAGACGTGAAGCTGATGTCATCTTTCTTATGTGACCATTTAAAAAAAAAAAAATGCTTGAATATAAAAGTGTAAACATTCATTCATTCATTATCTAAACCGCTTATCCTTCTCTCATGAGTTGGGGGGTCATTGGGCCAGAGGAGGGGTTCAGATCATCCGCCAACCACAGGGCTGCATGTACAGGATAAACAAATCTGTTGATCATAATTTATATTCTAATTGTCTCATAAAATACACAGCATGTATAACTAACTATAAGGAATAATATTTGATACATGTGGCTTCTGCAAAAGGAAAAAACGGGATGAATCCACCACATATTTGGAGTCTTTAACTATTCACTATTCTACAAAGATGGCCCACAATATATGAGATAAATCAATGGATTATTCTTACTTTAAATTCAGTCAATACAGAGCAGTTTTCCTGCCCTAAAGTAAAGTTTGGTTAGTCAAACCCACTCTTTTTCTCTACGCTCCCGAAGAGCCGCCGATTTCCGAACGGGAACCTGCAGGTCCGGATGTCCAGCTGGCTGCGCTTTATTCTGAGGTGCCGCGAGCCAGCTGAGGTTTTCTCTGTTTCGCGTTTGAGCAGTGTCTCTACAAGCCAAATTCTGAATTTATATCAACGATCCCACACCCACCACAGCAGCCTCGTGGATAGACACCCTCAGACAATCTCTCTTGTGCTTTTCCTTTTCTCAACCTATTTCACCCACCCCCCTCAACCCCCATCTCACCATCTCACCACTTCCCACCAGCATTGGCGTTGGTAGCAAAGTGGAGTGTCACCTTGCTCTATGCCCGGCGGCCTGTGGCTAGATGATGATTTATGGCGAGGAAAGCATTGGGCTGGAGTAGGTAGATGGTAAGGTTTAAAATCACCTGTAGCAATGTGAGAGCGTGTAGGATGATGAATGCATGCGCTCTCTGCGTGTCAATCAAAATAATCTTCGTCCTGTGGACGCTGTGTTTTCAGATCTATCCAGACTCTCTTCCTCGCGGCAGTTTTGTCTCCTTATAATGCTCGTGACATTATCTCTCTAAAACCGCTCTTAGTGCGCATCAGAACGAACAGGGAGGAAGGAAAGCAGTAAAAATTTCCCTGGATGGAGAACTCATGGCGCTTTATTGGGAAAATGTCACTGACAAGACTGCAGATGCAATCAGCTGCCGAGGTGATGGCAAGTATTTGATTTCAAATGACAAATATGTGAGAACCCCTGGCTGTGGATTCTGAATAAAAAGTCCAAAATAAGAATTTTGGTACGAGGAAAGAATAACCTAATGACTGAAGCCTCTGTTCATTAAACTTGAAAATAGACAGCACATAGACAGCTATCTATAAATATCCATTCATTCATTCATCACTTCCTGGTGGTAGAAGGTGTTTGACCCTATCCCAGCGTTGGAAACATACAACCAATCACACTCTCAATAACTTGTTGTATAAAGGCCTACAACCATTGGCTCTCAATCACGCGTCATATTGAGACATGCAGCCATTAACCCTCTTATTTACACATCTGGGCGACGCAGAGTCTCCAAACTCGTGCAAACCTCACATGGAAACGCCTCTGTCAGAATCAAACCCGGGACTTTCTTGCCGTTAGACACGCTGTGCCGCATCTCGATAAATCGGACGTTTTTAATTAAACATTTAAGATGCATAAGGGAAAAAGAGCATCATTCTGATAGCACAGAAGAGTTAAACACAAGCATCTAGGTGCGCGGATACCATCACGCCACCGCAATATTGCAATTATGCAATGAGGCAATGAAAAAAACTTCCCTTTCCTACGCTCTGCATTACAAATGATACAATAATTATTCATTTAAATTCATGTTGCTGCTGATTTCAGGAGAGCGCTGGCGGTGCTCTGTTCGTTTTATGAGTAAAAACCATACATATCAGTGACAGTGGGAACTCCCGCGATGCACGGCTCCCCGCAGCGCGATGAATAATCATGCAAAACAGCTCATTAACATGGAGAGTGTTGATGGCTCACGTAATGAATTTCATAAATAAATGTAGCAATTTAAGAAACAGTATGTGGCAGGAATAATCCCACCGTTTCTTGCGATTGGAACGACACCGTGAGCGAGCGACTTGCAGTGTCCAAACCGCCCCGGCGGAGCAGTCGGCCATACTGTATGCATACTGTATGACTCACGCGACGGCAAGTCACACAGACAGATTGTGCCTTGCAGTCCATCTGAGCTCGTTCATATGTCGACGATATCACTGCTACATATTGTCGCCCTTTTCTGTCATCCCCCGATGAACATATTGTCCGTGGTGGAAAATAGGACATTGGCCATTTGAGCTTCCAAAAAAGGACGTTTACCCGGTGCTATTTCGGAGACGCTCGGCCGCCACCCTTCGGTAACGCTCGGCGCCCTGATAGCTAATTTAACTTTATTTGACCCAACGTTCCAGATGGTTTGTCAGGCTGAATTGTCTGGGAGGGACTCGGCGGAAAGTGCCGGGAGAGAGACGGCCACTCTGCGACTGTCCGTCAAAGTCTGCAATCGCATCCGTCACAGAATTCCTTCAGTGCTACACTTTGCTCTTTTTTTTCTGATATAAATGATCTAGTTCGACTGATGTATAGTTTGATTCTTCTTCCTGGCCATACGGGTTCGGGAGCTCAAGCAATCTTCAGATCCCATGATGTGAAAATAACCGATCTTAATTATAGGGCGTGCTCCATGCTGTGTATTTATAATCATCACTTTTTATAAAACCAAAAATGTATTCATTATCTATAAGGCTTATCCTACATTTTACATAGAGACATACATAGAGATCCTACATAGAGACATACGACTGTTCACCCTCTCATTTTCACCCACTTATGCACACATTTGGGCAATTTCAGGTCTCCAATGATCCGACAGCATGGTTTCTACTGTTTCAGGACAGAGTGCTGCTGTCCTTAAACAATAAATTCATGCATTTATTTCATTGAAATGCTGATGAGATTTTTTTTGTTCAATATCATGAGTAAACCCATGTACAAATGCATCAATCTGACGCAGGAGGGATGTTAAGTGCTGTACATGTCATGCCAAATCCAGGAACGTCAGCCTGAGATTTAAGATAAGGACGGTGATTTAAGTCCATTCGATGGCAGAAAATTACATGGACGTCTTCAGCCAACGATGACTGATCGCCATTAAAACATATAAAAACTCTTTCACCGCGGCACCACCACTTGGTCCATTACATTCAAGGCTTCTTCTATCGCCAACATTAATTCTGAGTAAATCTCACAAACACAGCAACTCTGCAATTATCCTGCCAGACACACCACGTATTACCTCGACTGTGAGATATTTTTGTATTTTCAGCACGAGACGGGGATGAGTTGTCACACATTTCCCTCTTGGCTGACAACGGCAAATACAGAGGAAACAACAACCGCTCTGAATGAATGGTGTGGCGAAGAACCTTACGTCCTGTATCTGACATCGGACCATCAGTCTCCCATAATTCAGTGTCCGTCCTTCAACTTTCGTGAACCCTCATGTACACAGGCCTGCCTCAGCTCAAACTTTACCTGTAGTTTGTCTCACCATTTGTCCTCACAATTGATTCACGAATACGGCGAGAAAATGTGGCGAAGGCAATTTGCAGTCTCAGGCCACAGTCGGACTTGATTCATATTTTATCACACGGGCGTTGGCGGGATCAGGATATTTCAAAGCTCCACGACTGGCCCAGTTCTCCGTTCACATGGCTACAATAGCATCACCACGCAGTAATGAATCAAATTAAGTGGAATGTCAGCTAGGCTAACAGAGCTCTCCTTCTCCTCAGCATGAAAAGGAATAGTTTCATGGCTCCAATTTGTCTCTCCCTGCCTTTGCTGGCGCACTTTCTTTTGCATTTCATCTTTTAAGAAAAAAAAATGTGCTGGGGATTATGCTACTGGCAAGATGCAAAGAGAAGGGAAGAAAATTCAATTTGAAATGTATGAATCTTCATACATGTCTGGAGTCGGGGAGCGGCGAGGCGATTGATGTAGAGCATGGCCTTATCATTGGGTTTGATGTAAATAAATGTGATATCGTAGATTATAACCCGAGGGGAACAAGCACCTTTACCTCCCTCTGTCCTCTCATCTCTGGGTCTTTCGCCCTCCCTCCTGCCCGAGTCGATTAAAGTCAGTAAAGGTGATGCCAAAGGGATAGCAATACTTTGTAGTGATGGTGGGGGGAGGGGAAAAAAAAAAGCAATATGCTGATGATATGGTGATGAGCAAGATGGAAGATGAAAGCGTGTGACAGCCGTGGAAGGAGTGAGGAATGGGAAGGATTAAACATAAAGTACACAGAGTTTTGCATACAAAGTCAGGGGGGTTTAACCTGAGGGCTGCAGGGAGTAAACATATTTGGAATCTATGCTGAACCTCAAGCTAACTTTTTACCATCGAGTGTGCTAAGTTTGACTGAATTATATTTATGAAGAAGGAACAGGTAAAAGTCATCAGACGCAAAGCAATGTATAGCACTTAAAAAAAATAATGTCCTTTATCTGGGTTGATTCAGAAAGTAATCCCCCAACTCCTGTTAATAATAATAATAATAATAATACGGTTAATAATAAGGTCCCTGGTTCTAATCTTGCCTTTCTGTGTGGAGTTTGCTTGTTCTAGTGTCTGCGAGGTTTTCCTCCAGGTTCTCCGGTTTCTTCCCACGGTCCAAAAATAAGCCTTAGGTTCATTGGACACCCTGAATTGCCCAGACGTGAAATTGAGAGGGTGAATGGTTGTGTCTCTCGAGAAGATGGGTGGATGGTTGTATGTCTCTAAATGTGGCCCTGTGATCGACTGGAAATCTATCCAGGGTGAACCCCGCCTCTCGCCCAGTAACAGCAAGGATGGGATCCAAAAGTGAAGCCAATCTTCTTGAAAACGTCACCAATCAGCAAAATGTCTTTCACGCATCTCCCTCTCAAAGAATCGATTTTGCCTGTTTCAGAAGAGTTTATGTCAAGCTCCTTCTGAGGCGCTCGTAAAAAACAAAAAAAAGCACATGAAACCAACGTAGAGAACAAGAGTATCGGTTTTGAAAACAGACATTATCAATCTTCCCGGCCGCCGCTTAATCCTGAATCGAGGGACTCTTTTGTTTTACGGTAAAGGAGGGAGTTGAGTGAGATGGGAAAGGAAGAGTGAGAATGACAGTTGGGGGAAAAAAAAAAAAAAACACAGCAGGATTATCTGTGGCCTTTCAGTGTAATCCATACTTTACAATATTGTTGCCAGAGCCAACAGGGCATAAATCTGCCATATGACATATTATATAGAAACACTTAGCAGACAAA
The DNA here is from genome assembly GCF_037954325.1 of Fistularia commersonii. Taxonomy (NCBI): domain Eukaryota; kingdom Metazoa; phylum Chordata; class Actinopteri; order Syngnathiformes; family Fistulariidae; genus Fistularia; species Fistularia commersonii. Next base: position 8,428,660 of record NC_141286.1, read on the forward strand.
TGGACAGGAGGGGAGAGGGAGATATTACGTGGCAAACTACAGTAATCTGTCTCCCTCAGGACAGTTCAGCGTATTACTCCGAGACCAAGTTAGTTGTCAATGCATCACGCGCGTGCATATGTCCGCCGTTTTGATTATGTTCCCCCACCCCACGCCGCCCAACCCTGTATTAAAAATGTCTCTCCGTGATTTCTCCTGAAGGCCCGACTCGCCGCACTTTAATATCTGTTTTCACCCAACGCCAATTTGTGCATTGCTTTCCGGCGACGGGAGCGCCGTGATGAAGGAGTGGGTCCATTTGCATCGCCACTCGCCAAAGCCAAGGTGTAACCAGTATCCCGGGGCCGATGGGAGAAGATGAATAGGGGAAGACTGGCTCTATATATAGGGGGGGTAATCTGTCATCTCGTTTTTTTTGTCATCTCGCCTTCCCCTCAGTTTTTTTTATGCTTTGAGGAATGATGGATTGATGTTCAGAAGATCAGAGGAAGTAAAGAGGGAATCTTTGAGGGTGCAGGAGAAGAGTGTGTACATGTGTGTGTGTGTGTGTGTGTGTGTGTGTGTGTGTGTGTCAGAACCCGCCTGCCCTGAGTGGATGACAACTGCCGTCCATCAAAGTAAAGCAAACCAAACTTCGAGAACGGCAGCGCGGAAATACTTCCGCCAAATTCCATCATACGCCGCCAAAATTTCATTTCCTCGCAAACATCACTGTTGCCTCAAGTTAAATACAGTAAAACGTCAGCTGACAAACACCCCTAATTCGAACAAATTGGTCTGCGAACAGTTTTCGGTCAAATTTTGATTCGACCTGTGAACAATTCTCAGTGCACAAACACACAAACTCATGGGCTTTCTGTGTTTTAGCATTGTAGCGTAGCGGAAGTCATGCTTGCTACTGTCTTAGCGATCTCCTATTATAATACTTTTCTGTGATTTTTCAGTAAGTTGGGCCTCATTATGGTTCCCAAAAAAGTTAAAAGTGCTAGTGGTTTAAAGAGGAGGTCAAGAATTACAGTCGATCTGAGGACAGAAACAACAGCTAAATGTGAGCTTGGTGTCGGTGTTACAGAGCTCGCTAAACACATGGCTAAGTCAACCACCTGTGCAATCCTGAAGAATAAAGATGCACTAAAGACGGCTGATGTGGCTCAAAGGGTGACTATGTTAAAGATGCAAAGGTCTCAAGTCAAGTAAAAGAAGTGGAAAAGTCATTGTTAGTTTGGATTCAGCTTGCTGGAGATAGCGTGAGCGAGGGTCTAATATGCGAGAAGGCTTTACTTTTGCTGGTTTAGTGAAGGAAACGCAGAGTACAAGTGTTGGCAAGGAGAGAAAGAACGCCAGAAACAGTAATGATTAAGGTTATCTTTAAGTCCTCCCTGTATTTGGCCACAAGTAAACTGATGTAAAAGTTCAAACAGAGTACAGTATGTTTTTTAAGGCCGGAGAACAGATCGATAGGATTTACATTCAATGGGAAAAATTGTTTCAGTTTCTCTTTGCGAATCAACTCATAGAACAAATTACATTCAAAACCCAAGGTTCTCCTGTATTTTCTCCCCAAAAAAAAAAAAAAGTAAACAAAAAAAGAGATATCCAGACATTCTGTCACCTCTGACAGTTTGTATATCTCAGCGCAGAAATCAGATCAAGACGGCCCGTAAAAGGCCTGAGAGGGTGAGGCTCCTCTTTTACCAAGTTGCGCTTTGGTCACTTCGGAGTGCGTGGTGAGCAGCTGGGGAGCGAGATGGAGGAGGAAAAGATGAGCAGAGTGTGTGTGTATATGTGTGTGTGTGTGGGGGGGGGGGGGTGCATGTGTGAGATGAAAGAAATGCAGGGAGGGATTACTCTGCAAAAAAGAGAAGATAAAAAAAATAAGTTGAGGCAGATTTGCAGGGGAATGATAGAAGGGGGGGCGCTTTTACACACTTTAAGCAACTGTGCATGCGCACACACACACACACACATACTCTTCTAAACCTGGGGACTTGAATCAGAATCGTTAGAGAGATAGCTAGAGCTTCGCAGGGCGGAATAGCGCTCCTCTGTGCATTTCCTAGCGCGAGCAGGAAGCTGTTGCCGAGAGAAATCATCACGCTCTCCGTCCAAAAGCTCTCTCACATGAGCTGCTATGGCAAAGCCTGCGAGGCGAGAGATGGGGTATCATTAGAATATCTCCTCTACTCACGGACTGCAAGACCATCCAGGAAACTTCTCTCTGAATTATTTAGGATATACGTAGGGGGGAGCCTTCACCTTAAAAAACTAGGAAATCTGCCATGTGGCGTAATGAGTTCTCAAGCAGATGAGTGTATGACATGCAAGCTAAAACATAACATTTAACTTCTCTTTAAAGTTATATTCTAGGACAAGGGATGCAGTTCTTCATTTTGAAAAAAGAATTTTTCATATGCGTTTTCGTTCCTTGAAAGTGGCGCTCGAGCTCTCTTTAAAAAAACTTGAAAAAAAAAAACAGATGTTATCAAGAAACGTGAGCTGAAAAAATTCTGTATTCTGTAAGGCGGGCGATTTACTGACTTGATTTTCCTACGGTAACAGATGAAATTAAGTACGTTATAGATATGCTTCAGAAGTAAAAGTCACTATTATTTTCTTTATTATTTTATTATTGATATTCTATCATAATATTTTTTTAACTTTTTGAGATACCTTTTTTTTTTTTTTCAATTCTATTTATTTATTTATTCACTTATTCATTTATTTAAATAATAGGATAATAATAGAACCGACAGGATGACCCCAAAAAACAAATATCACCGACATCAATGGGGCTGAGGACCACCGCGCAGCCTCTTCACTTTCGGGATATTTGGTATAAAGAGACAAGTCATCGCAGTTGAAGAGGAAAAAGGTGGTAAAGGTGGGAAATGAGTGCCCGAGCTGCGAAAAGACAAGCCATTTTTTCCCCCCACGTGTTGCAGCAGCTCTTGCGGCGACAGCCCCACCGCCGTATCACGCTGTGTCAAAGCTGCAATCCACCCTGAATAGAAATCAATGCGTGCCACAGCGAACTCATCACGGCGGCTCCTGTGATTACGACAATCGCACCATCAGACCGGCTGCTGGAACGCGTTGTGGTCGGCGGTCATGCTCAAAAAAAAGAAAAAAAAAAAAAAAAAACACAGGTCCGTGCGCTTTGCATAAATTATGAATTCTTCCTTTCTCATGAGAGGGAAGGAGGTCGGGGAGCGTTCACGCGTGCACAAAAGCAGGAAGGAGATCTTTGACATGAAAATCCCATCATTATGGGATTCCGAAAAATACTTCTGGACCCCAACTGCATAATAACAATTTTTTTATAAGAGTAGGACAAATATCTGACTGGTTTCCATCCAAGCACTCCAGATCTGTGGCCTATTTGAGCCAACGGAGACAGACATGTCAAGACAGCTGCTCCCCCCTCCTCGCCTCCTTCCCCCGTCTCCCCCCCACGACCCCCCGTCAGTCAGACAAATGTCTAACTTCCCTTTTTCGCAGCCTCACCTCTTCCAACTCATCACATTTACTCCCCATCTGTTCGCACTCCTAAACAAGCTCTTTTGTTTTTTTAATTTTTTTTTTTTTTGCTCTCATTTACTTTAATGATTGATTGTTGTGAGGAGGCAGCTTGGGGTGTGTGTAAGGGTATGGAAGGAGGTCTGTGTGTGTGTGTGTCCGTCTCAGTTCCTATTACCCCGACACAACACTTCCTAAATTAGCCCGCAATAACCACTCTTGACCCCCCCCAACCCCGGGGGCTTGACCTCACTCACCAGAATGGCGGCGAAAAAAAAAAACTCTCCCGAAATCCACGCGCAACAAACCGCGCCTGATTCCAAGCAAGGTGAGATTTTCCCGGGGTTGTAAAAAAATATGAGCCGCACTACAAATAAGACATCTTGAGAGCAGCGCAGTTGCTGACCTTGTTCAAGAGTAACTTGCGGCTACCGTCTCTGTTATGGCCTATATGCTGAAAGTTAACTCACTGGGTTTTCGCCGTTCCCCTTTCTTATTCCGTTATTGTTGCCAACTTCTGCCCGCTGCTCTCATGCATGTTAGAGGGGCTGGAATCGCTGGCTGAAGGGCAGCCAGCGCCTGGCTGTAGGGTTGTTTGGGGGCATTTTACTGAGGGTAATATTGAGCTAAATGAATGAGAATATGTGGAGTCATTTGGACAAGAGCCCCCGCTAAATTGCCAAAGATTTTTTATTTTATTTTATTTTTTCCATCAAATTGAATGATTCATCTGGCGGCAATGAAAAAGAAACTTTCTGGCAGGGGAAAAAAAAAGAAAAAAAAGAAAAAATTATCCAATCAGCTCAATTGTCAGGGGGATGTGGAGAATTAATTCTCATCAAAGCTGGTTTTAGGGATGAGGTTGTGCAGCATTTATTTTCTTTTTTTTAATTATTGTCTTAATATCATGGTACACGACGGTATTAATTCATTTCTCGCTCATTAAAACCTTGGAAAAAGCTCCTGTATCCCCACGTCTGCATACTAGGAGCAAAAGTCAAGTGGACACATCTAGTCCAAAGCTATCGATAGGGGGAAAATCAAATACCCCCCTCTTCCACTCGATCAATAGGGCGTATTGCTGCTTATCATCGGCAGCTCTGGTGGAAGAATTCATTAATTACTTCTGTCAAAAATCATTAAAGCGAGACTTACTTGATAAGGGGTGAAAAAAAAGGCCATAAAAAATTATAAGGCTTGTCCTCTATTATGTGTAAAAAGCTTGTTGGCATGTTTTTTTAATAAAAACACAAATCTGAGGACACTTATGTATGCATTTGTTATCACAGTTTGAAGACATGACTGACTTCGGACTAAGTCCATCTTGCATTGATTTTGATTCAAATCAACCTTGAGCCAAAAAGGTTATATTCCTGATGAGTATCCGCGTTTCTGATTTTCCTGACAGAAAAATGGCATCAGGGACACAAAAAGCGGTTTAAAATCAGCTGCGTTTGGGATTGAATTGTGACCATCAGGGGAATAAACCTCATCAAATTCTATCTGTAACATCCTGCACAGCTACTTTTGGGCCAAAATAATTGTAACATGATGAGCTGCACATTTCTAAAAGAGGCCAAACGGGAGATAAGATGAAACATCTAACCCAGTAACCCACTAATGAGCGGAATACATAACAGCGGAGACAGCGTTCACAGGTGTGTATGAGCGAAAACGGCGCCGCGCTCTGGGAGATTCCTCCTTCTAATCTGCTTCTGTGAAGAAAATGAAAATAAAACAACCTGACACGATTCATTTGTTCATTATCTGGACCCGCTTTTCCGGCAGTCAGGGTCCCGGGATGGATGGAGCCTATTCGTCTACATCCGACTTTTCACTCTCTCATTCACATGCATATAAAACCTTACAACAATGCACTCTTATTCACACATTCGGGCAATTCGGGGTGTGTTTTTTTTTTTTTGGACTGTGAGAGGAAAGCCGTGCAGACATGAGGAGTGCATGCAAACGCCACACAGGAAGGCCCGCCTGTCGGAATCGAACCACGGACCGAGTCGCCGTCAGGTGGAAGCGCTAACCGCTGCACCGCCGTGATGCAATACGCTGATTTTAGAAATCATATTTGATTGAAGATGACTCAGTGGCTTCCCTTTTCTGTATTGTAATGTGAAATTTTCTGTTTCTTTGCCAATCATATATATAGAGAGAGAGTGAGAAAGAGACAACACACATAGAATTAAAATGTCACTTTTACAAACTCCTGTGCCGCCCAGCCATGAAGAATATAAAATTATAAAATGGTAATTTACCGTATCTGTGGTTTGTCTGTCCTGGAATTATGATACCTGACATAGCATAGTCTGTGTAACAAGCAGATATCTATAATAAATAAAACAAAACCCATTTACTGTCTGACACTGAGTTGATGGAAAAAAGAGGGCCACGGAAACCCACACCTTAACATTCCTTCCCTGGGAAGAAAAAAAAAAAAAAGAAATTAAATAAATTCATTATGTTCACTTGTGATTCCACACAGTGTCGTTTCTTTTGAGGATGGAAAAATATATAACTGTGTTTGTGTGTGTGTATTTGTGTGTGTGTAAACAAGGTTATTAAAACATCCAGTGCAGTGCCAGAAACACAGCCAGTTGGTGCAAAGGAGGACAGATTAATTTGAATTGGAAATCCGAGCGCCCGGCGGCTCTTCAATAGCTAAGTGGCGACCGCTGTTAATTCCGCGTGGTGTTTGTTTCAACTTTAAACTTTAATTGGATTAAGAATATGTTTTCACTGAAAGGGAGATGGAAGGTTCGTCGTCGCGGAACCCTGGTTTCAGTATACAGGACGCAGCCCATTGGAAATAGTGCTAGCGTGTCCTTTACCATCCCATCCATGCTGTGAGGCTGTGACCCTCCAACGGCCCGATGAACCCCGCATGTGTGTGTGTGTGTGTGTGCGAGACAGTCTGGAAAACCAAGGTTGCAAGTTCACCGAGAGCATAACATGAAGTTGAGAGCGAGAGATAAGCAGCAGAGTCCAAAAGTGAGATTGGTGTTATTTCAATCCCTCTGAACATAAAGGCACCTTTCATGCAAAGCGACGAACCCCCCGCGTCTCTGAACGCACCGGCAAAGAATAAGGTGCATTATTTTCACTACACAAAGCTTGTGACATATATTCTGTTTAGCAGCATCTGACATATTTTATTTTTATTTATTTTTTGTCCTTGGTCGCATCAGCAAGATGCAGAATAAAATGGAAGCACAAGCCGCACCATGTCAATCGATTGGCTACAGCTGGATGTAACCGCTCTGCAATAAATCCTCCCCTTGGAGAAAATTATCATGTTCGCTTTCTTACGGGATCCCAGCGAGTGATTTGTCGATTTATTTTTATGGCCGGCCGCAAATTGCGACGCCGTTGAGATCGAAGCCGCTCGTAATGTGCGCGGTCCTTTCACGTGAATGAGTATTTCACCGCGCAAATGACTGTACTTCCTGAAGAATTGACGAAAATTCACAGAGAGAGAGAGAGAAAGGGAGTAAGTGCCGGGTATTTATCGTCCTGTTGAAGCGATCTGCAAAAATAAAACAATTGCTCCGATCTTGTCTTTTTATTAACTCAAGGGGTTTCTCTCTTCCCGTACCCTTTTTCCTCCCCCCTCCAAAATTTCCCCATCCCTCAATTGTCCCCAGATGGTATTATATGAACTCTCATTACAAAGGTGGTAATAGACTGCTCAGCGTTAGAGCCCCTTCTATTATCTGTCAAATGTACATCTCTAAGCTGATTAGCCCGAGCTGGCTTTTCAGTATTTCAATTAAGGACGTTTTTGAATAGTGGAGCAGATCGCATGACTTACATTCATTACTGGCGTTCTTGGAGCATGACATGATACTCAAATGCCATAATCCAAGGAGCGCGATGCAGCGGCGAGCTGCGGGGTCGCCGACACGGTGGCATATTTTGAGCTCGTTCAAGTGTTTGTCCGCGTCTTTTTGAGCGAGATACGGAGAAGCAGATAACACTTAAAGTATTTGGGTCAGATGGTGTGTGTGTGTGTGTGTGTCCACGTGGAGCACATGGTTTTTGTGACGTCATTAGCATATGAGCCAAAATATGATGATCTCGGGGTATTATCAGTATCTGTTCAAGGTTTAGGGCTTTATGAAATACCCACTTGACACCGGAGTATAACCACCATGTTTTATCATTCTGTTTGGTTTGACTCCCTTTCTCGCTGTTTCTCACGCTCGCCCGCTCACCCACACATACACACACACACACACACACACACGCACACACTAATCCATTCAGTCACTGTTAATCCAGCTGTGTGCTTGTACAGACACAGCTGACAACCATGTCACCACAGCGGTGATGTCATACCTGTCTGCATTTTGGTTGCTAGTGACGCCACAATATCCTACATGCATGAGCAACATTGTGTATTTCTTTGCAAAATTTCTTAGTCCATTAGTTCAGGAAGCGACAAAACACAATTCCGCTAGACCTGCAGCAGTTTCTTGAGCAGGTTAATCATAATCCTAGCTTTGCCAATTTCAAATGAGACTTTCTTAATTTACCTCTCAACTACGCTTCTTTCTTTATGTTTTGTAAACATTTGAACTCATTCACTCACACACAGTGTGCAGGATAAGCAGTGTAGATAATGAATAGGGGTCCGGATTCATCTTTCTTTTTAGCATCTCTAGTACCAATTAAGCAACAAACATTAATTCTTACATAAAGACACAGGATGATAGCTGGTGTAAAAGCCTGCTGCCGCATAGTATTGTAAATAAAAAAAGAATCCCCCATGCTTAATACATGTAACAGAAACCAGAACAGCAGGAAACAAATGCTATATATTTTGGACTGTTAGGGTGTTTATTATTAGCCGTGGGAAAGAAGAAAAAAACCCGGGAAGTTGACCTGGCAGCCAGACGTATTACCGAGGGGTGTAAAATGTTGCCACGTCTTTGACATGCTGAAGCTGAACACATCACTCTTCATTTACTTAAGCCCGAAACCGCATTGCGGTAAGTCGGGGTATTACCCGGGCGGTGTCGAGGTCCAGACCCCGGCCCGAAAAAAGGTCCCGATGCTCGCGAGGAGGTCACATTGAGGAATACTGAGCCATGACAGAGGAGGAAAAGCGATCCCGGGGAAAATAAACGGACCACCAAAAGCGGAAAGGAGGTAGGCAATAAACAGATAGACAGAGATGCTGAGTACTAAAATGTAGTAAAGGAGACAGCAGATGGTGGGGATTATTCAGGACTAAAATACTCTGGGATCTACAGAGGGAAGGCCGCAGACATAAACCGCTACAGACTCCATCTGCCAGAAATAGACCAAAAAAAAAAAAAAAAAAAAAAGCTTTATGTCCACCATTGCGGTGATGATGAAATGCAGTCTAGATGGCAGGAACAAACTCGGATGAATACCGTATCAAAACACTGCGGTTGCTTTCACATGGGCCGGAGAGATGACAGCTTCACATCCCACTTATTCCAACACCTTAAAAATGTTAAATCAACCCACCAGGTGAGGATGTAAAGACATCAATGTTGCATCCTTTTAATTCTTTTTGGCACTGGCAGGTTACACCAGCATGAGTGGACTATTCCTGTGTGTTTCCGCTTGATAATAATTGACACCCATAATCCGCCATTTATGTTTGCAGTGATTAGGATAACAGGCTGCTATGTATGTATGTATGCGTGTGTGCATGTGTGTGTGTGTGTGTGTGTGTGCGTGCACCATTTCACAGCACTCAACCGCAAATCTCCCTAATAACGCTTTGGTATCCATCCACACACCCTGAGCAAACACAAAACCAGATCCAGTCTAATGCCTGCTAATTACTTCAGACTCCCCCGGAAAAAAAAAAAAAGAAAAAAAAAACGTGGGAAAAGAGAGAACCGAAAGAATTAAAGATTTTGTTTCTTACCTCTCCCTCTGTGTGTCTCAAACCTTGAACCTGAAAAACAAAAAACAAACAAAAACAAAAGAAAACATAATTAGCAACGGGAGATTCTAAGCAGGTCATTTAGAAATCTTCCAAACCCATAGATTTAAACAAACATCAACATTAGATTCTCTCCGTGGGCAGAAAGAAATGAACAACCCACTCGGCAGCCCTCCTCCACACCCCCTCTGTAATTGCCTGTCAAGCCATGTCACTTAAGTTACTTTTGCTTGGATTTCCGTAGACGCTCTTTGAAGGGCGCCACATTCCACATTTGCGTCGATTGACCAACCGCTGGTTTCGGCTTCTTTGTTTTTTTTTTTTATTTCCCCGGTGATTGACTCGGAACGATTCCAGGACAATTAGTGCAAACAACAGCGGCGGAAGCCGGATTTAAAACTCAAGGTTGCCGCGCGACTTCCGCGTGCAACGCACGTTGGAATTCTACCACCAAATCATAGAAACGCCCCTGGAGACGAATTTCTTTGACCTTCACGTACTCGTCGATTAAGATAGTTTACGGACGAGCTTGCACGTTTGTCCGCAGGGGGTTCTGAGTTCTGAGCAAGAAGGTCTCTGGTTCAAATCCAACCAGGGCATTGCCATTGTGGTTTGCATGTTCTCCCAGATTCCAAAAAACTTGGAGACTCTTACGTCGCCCAGATGGGTGAACGAAAGAGCAAATAGTTGAATATATGTCTGTATATACAGTCGTGCGATCGACTGGTAACCAGTCCATGGTAAACCCTGCCTCTTGTCCAAGGATAGCTGGGATAGCAACCCCCCACCCCCCTATTCCCCCAATGAATGAATATTTACAGTGACATCATAGTCACGCAAGGATGCTTCATACACTCCCTTCCAATCACACAGGATGACACGAAAAAAATCTATCAATTTTCTTTAGAATTTCCATTTAAGCCAGACCAAATGTTTTGCAGCCTCTCAGCTGACTCAGCTGATTATTACGGAATTTTACACAGAACCCGACAGACGTATGTGCTCTCCTGCTGCACGTCTACCCCGTGTGGATTTTAGCTAGAGCTCTAGCTAACCAGTTCTATCCTTACTATCCTCATAGCTGTGAACACTGTGAATGTCCCCAGTGTGAGACCAATAAAGACAACTAAATCTTATGCGAGAGAGGAAAGACCTTTTAATAACATCGGCATGCAAATCGGCTGAAATGGCAAAAAAATAAAAAAGGCGTTGGAAGGCCTTTGGGGAAGAAAGGGGAATTAGCAAAAACGTCAATTATTAGGTTTCAGTGTGAATAATTCCCCATTAAAAAATAACCAAGTAATAGTTTATCAGCCCCAGTTTCAACAAGGTGCTTGCTTCTTTGTGTGTGTGTGTGTGTGAGTTTGTCAGTGTGACGTATTTATTGACTAATTATCTGTCCTGACAGCGGGCAGTTAATTAAATCCCTCCCCGGCGCTGAGCACGGGCTAATTATTGTGCATGGATGCATAAACACCAAAGGCCTGCATCGCATGTGCTAAATACATGTCACATAAACACACAAAAGCAAACCCCGCATCAACGGCCGTAGCATTGCAGTCGACAGTGCAGATCGGTTAGGGACTTCTGAATCAGCGCCCTGTTTTATTTGGAACAGTTGTTTTTCAGCTGCTTCGAAAGACGCGACGTGGAAACTAACTTTTGGTTCCTCTCTTTTTTTTTTTTTTTTCCCGAGGTAAACAAAACCACATGGTAGCTTGATGTACCCCTCCGCCGCATTGCATCTGGAAGGTCACCAGCATCATCATCATCATCATCATCACAGCTGCCACCGCTACAACTGGCAGCGATCGCTAAATCTGACTCCACGCATTCGGGAACAGCAGCGTAGCTGCGGCGCGCTTTGAACATCTGACTGCTTCAGCGGGATCCAGTCGAATAAAGAGGTGACTGACAGAGCCCGTGGTGCAGATGTCACAAGGTATGATTCATCCTGGCTGTCTGCGCTATGGATTTTTTTTTAATGCAGAAGATATACCCGGAAAACGCTTGGCGGTTAACATTTGCATCGTCATTTCTATACTTCATAAATAATGGATTCGGTGGGAATTTAAATGAATGTTTTATGCGCCTCCCAGTGCCAAACTATCCAGGACAACGCTGCCAGAAGAACATCCCAAAAACAATGTTCCTCCCAAGATCCCGCCGCGCCCCCCCTTCCTGACTGGTTTCCATCCCGACGGACGGGAACAAAATCACGTCCTCTCGATGACGGGCTTGTTATCTAGACAGTTCGTACATATGTTAACAGATGCCAGCTACATTTTCTGTCTGACATCAGATCTGCTATGAGGGCCACGGACCGATTTGTGATGTAGCGCCAATTCGGAAGTTTGAATTTTACTGAAAGTGCCTCTAAGGTTACGGCCAACCACCAAAGACCGTCGCCCGTACGGTAACGTTATTCGGAAAACACTCGTAGCTTCGATTAATCAACCTAAACGTAGAAGATGTGTAAAAAAAATAAAATAAAAAATAATCACTCCTTGTTTTTTCATAGCTAACAGCGGTGTACTGTTGGGCAGCTGCATTCACAGTCCCGTTAAAAATTGGGGACACTGGCAGTCACAATGCGTCCAATGTTGGAAAAACCTTTGATTCTACCATGCTAAGACTGCAACTGACCACCCACGCTACAGGAGTTGCGCAAGCCAAGGGAGCTACTGTGGCATAAACAAACGACCCACTATGGATACACACATGCCGCTGTGCTTTTGAGCGACCCCGGTGTGCGTTTGCCCCGGTGGCGACTACTTTTACAAAAAGGCGCTGCTAGCGAAGCAGATAGCGTTCGGTCGCACGAGAATACAATTATCGCCCCTTCATGTGTGACGGGATCGAATTCATGGTTAAATGTGCAAAAGAAAAAAAAGGGCCGTTGTATGAGTGAGTTGTCATCTTCCACATTTTCTGCACGAGCCTGCAGCCTGCTGATGATTTGGGGAAGGGGTGACGGAGGACGTGGACGGCAGGTCCTCTCTCTTCCTCCCACATAAGCACTCTGCAGTCGGACTCGGAGGGGAGCAATCGATTCACAAGTTTTTTTTTTTTTTTGTATTTCTTAAGCTGCGGCGCCTGACTGGTCCCTTTCAGAGAGTTTCTGCAAGCCGGAACAGAGGCTCATGGGAAAGGAGAAAAACACAGTTTGAAACAGTTACTTAATTAGACCTGTCCAGCTGGAAATATAAAAGCCGCGAACAGCAATCACACAAAGTCCAAGTGCCCCGTCGGGTAATATCGACATCGGATTTTCTTCGGAGGGACTAAACTGTTAGAGAACCCGATCGAGACGAGAGCAACAGGTACGTTTTCCTCTCCGGCTGTGATCGGTCTCATCTTTTTTCATCCCTTCTCTCCGACGTGGCGTGACGGAATAGGCGCCGGAGACTTCCTCGAGTAGGTTGCGTTTAATCTCAACCTCCGAGGCGCTTTAAAAGGCAATTTCAAAAAAAGCTTGAAAGCTCAACAATTGGCGGCGAAGCCAAGCACTTTCGAGGGAAAGTCAGTTTCCATGGAGACCGAAGCCACCCCAGCCGCAGACCCCACCTCCTGCAAACCCCCGTCACAATGAGTTTAAAAAAAAAAAAAAAAAAAAGTGAAATCCCGATGACAGTCTCATATTGCGAAGCGTGCCGTTCTTCTCTCCCTTGGAATTACATCACTGCTCTTGTTCATCTATGTGTTTTTCTTCTTGGCTCAAACATCTGCCGCGGTGTTTACCCAGGCTAGTAATTGCTCATTTGCAGTCTCTTGGCAATTTACCCTGAACTCTGTGAGGCATTCCTGGGAATAATAGAGAGATATATTGGGCCTAAACAAGAGGGCGGGGGGGGGAGAACCCCCAGCCTTGTCCTCTGTCTGCTGGGACAGGCAAGAAAAATGGGCCTTTGTTGATTTGCCAAATGCTCTCTGGTCCCTGAACTGAACTCTCCTGACTCCACAGGTACACAAGTGACATATTGTCCAGAATCATTTGAAAAATTTGGAACAAAACGGCATCTTAGAGGTGTGACAGTTACAAAACAAAATCCCCGATCTTCCTCTTATTATGCAAATCACTGCACTGAGGAGAATAAATACATCGGCTGCATCGCTGGGGGAAATCACTCGAACGCACCGTGAGGTAGGTGCCGTCTCATTGCGCCGTTTTGTCCCCGAAAAATGTGAAGCTGTTGCTTTAAGAATCCCTGACTCTAATCTGATCTCTCTCAGGAGCTCGTCACCTGGCAATACCGCCTGAACCGCGGTAACTGCACAAAGGATGAAACAGAAGAGAGGGGTGGAAAAAAAAAAAAATGGCTCGTGTTCTGTCGCAAGCAGAGAGAAATGAAAAAGATGGTCGGTCGTCACATCATTTCCGCCTGAAATTTAGTTGTAGCGCGGAGCCTCGGGTTATCAGAGCGCCACGTGGCGCCGAGGGACTGCGCAAGAAATATGAAGCTACGCTCACGGAGGCTGTCTTTAAATCTCCTGACCCGGCATGGCAGGGAAAGAAAGGTAAACAAATTCACTAATTTCTCGAGGTACCAGGATGAGGGAGCGGTAAACTTTTCCGCTTTGAGGTTTTTAATGGCTTCGTTTTTAATTAGCATTCGCTAACCAGACCACCGAAAGCTACTTTGGGTTTGTTGCTTTGCCCAAGAGCCAGGAATTGAACCGCCAACCTCACGATGGGAGGCGTCGCCCCACCGGCAGCGCGGCTCGGAAGGAATCCACTTCGGTGTGTACGATAGGGAAAAAGTCAGCCTTTCATTCTCCCATTTCATAACAACGGTGATTTTATCTTATCCTCATTGTTTACATTTACAATAAATTCAACAATAAATCAAAGCGGCTGAGATACATCAACTAACCGCCTCTGACTACGGAGGCCAATCCTGCGCGCACAGACCGACGGCACGGTCTACGAATATTCCTATTGAATGAAACGTAGGCGGATAAAATGTAATTTCTGAATCAAAATCTTTCTGTGCGCCGACACCGAGACACTACTTCGCTCCCTGTGCTCAGGAAATGAGATTTTAGACTGCTTTATTGAGTTTAAAACAATTTGCGATTTGTCTTGCTCGTCTGGAGGCCGTTCTATTTTTGAAATGCGGCTTCTGCTCAGATCGGGCGGTTTTAAACGACAAAAATGAATATATCTCTAAACCTATTTCCTGACGTGGATGTTGAAAAACCACAGGTCTCTTGGAAAAATAAATAAATAAAATGGATCGCTCGCGCAGGTGGAGAAAACGGGACGCGGTTCCGTACCCAAATTGTGATAGAGACACAGGGTTTAGTTTTTAGTTTAAAAAGTTTATTAGGACAGTGTACAATTACATCAAGCACAGAGGCAGAGATGTTTGTACTAGATTGTAGCTCATAGCTAATTTCCATCTGTTGTCCTGGGAAGACAATACAAATATAAACCTGTAAAAATAGACAATATATATAAAATATACAAATAGGCAATAAAACATATATATCAGATATATATAAAATATACAAAAGGCAATAAAATATATATAAAAATATACAAATAGGCAATAAAATACATATAAAATATATAAAGAATATTCAAATAGCCAATAACATATATA
Source organism: Fistularia commersonii (assembly GCF_037954325.1). Lineage (NCBI taxonomy): Eukaryota > Metazoa > Chordata > Actinopteri > Syngnathiformes > Fistulariidae > Fistularia > Fistularia commersonii. The sequence continues at coordinate 8,443,717 of NC_141286.1, forward strand.
TAAAATATTCAAATAGGCAATAAAATATATATAAAATATATATAAAATATACAAATAGGCAATGAAATAACTATACAAATAACTATACAATATATAAACAGGCAATAAAATAAGTAAAACCCAAGTTGAAAGTGATATTGTTATCATATTGTTGTGATATTAGTAGTTTGGGGAATGAGGGTCGGGAGGGACAGGAACAAAAGTCGTGCTAATAGTTACATGCTAATAGCTAATGCGTTAATACCTTTAATATTCATCAAACAAATAACACCGCTGGACGCCTGGCAGTAAATCAAGCCCCTCTACCTGGGAACCTACGAAATGAGACCTCAAGATGATACGAGCCTAACCTCCATCTCATTATTCTTTATTCTGAGCGCACACTTTCACAAACGAAAACCAAACACTCTGGGGCACCTTTATCTCTGCGTGCATTTTTAAAGACCGTGTTGCGAAACATGCAGGGTCACCTTGACGGCGAAAAACACAGCGAAAAAAAAGTACACGAGCACCGATCTGCCCGGCTGAGATATATAGTACCATAAAAGTTTTATTGAAATAAATAAGTAAATGTCAGTTGCGGCGTGTTTTGCTGTATTGCCTCTCTGCCTGTTTTCCCTTCAAAGTGAGAGAAGAAAAAAAATGTGTTCAGTGGGCAAAGAAGAAATGTAGCTTTAAGGGGGGGAAGAAACGTGGTTCCCAAAGGCAAACCCGTGCTCAGCCATCGCCAGGTAGCAAAGCAGCCATGCTGAAGATTCTTAGAGACCCCACCCCCACCCCCACGCCGCTCCCCTACTTAAGATGCAGAACATTGTTTATCGCCACACAAATTGCATCTTTTATAAGCCGCTCTTTCAGCGTTTGTTCACACATGATTTCGTGACCCGCGGTGTTCACACCTGACACCCCCACCTTGCCGTAACAAAGCCGTTTGTTTTCGAGTCTAAAAGCTTCATTTAGACTCGTACGTTCACGACGAACGGAAAAACAACAAAACAAAAATGCACGCTGTCCTTGAGAACCGTGGAAGACGTTTCAAAAAAAAAAAAAAAAAAATGGTCTGACTTTATCCCGCTGATCATTTTTCATCATCAACCCTCGTCGTTACGATGCCGGCTGCACTGAAGAGGGTGTTAAAAGATGTTTTTCTTTATGGGAGATGATTTGTTTGTTTTACGTTCCAACTCGCAGCCTCCTGGGCCCTAACCTACATTACAGTACAAAGCCTATTAATGATTAATGATCAAACCTTTTAATATTGCTCATATAAAATATATTCGCACCTGAATTAAACAAATGCGGAGTTCTGTTCCAAAACAACGACCAGCCATTTCACATCCAAATTATTACCTCTCAAATGTGTGTGTGTGTGTGTGTGGGCGTGTGTGTTCTGTCTGTGTCTTTTCTGTCTCAACAACAGTTCTCCACAAGAGACAACATTTCTCACCAATAGTGTTTTGCCTAGTGTCGCAATACTGACAGAATATTGGAATAAATTGCTCTTCAATAATTGACTCCAGAGGTCAATTTCAAAATCTCGTTCCAGTTTCTGTATCTTTTTGGCTCATCCTAGGAAATTCAATTTCTTACTTTGGGTGATCTTATGGAGCTGTTGTTTTGGGTTAAATCTTGGGGCTGATGCGGAGGACGATCCCAGCTGGTGGGGAGGGAGGGTTCACCGATCGCCAGGCAATATATAAGACATGCAACCATTCACTCTCCCCTTTATTCATCTGGTTAATTTTGGGTCGCCGATGAACCAGCTGCATGTGTTTGGACCTCCAGAGGAAACTGGAGAACCCAGAAGAAGCTCCTTTCTCACTGAGGAAGTAATAACAATTTTCATGGTGTTCTTTCTAATGAAAAAAATGTCTTCATTTTGATAATTTTTAAGAGCCATTGTTTTGGGTCAATTCTTCCACTGACTTCTCGGTTGGTAATTCTGCCTGCCCAAGGATTATTCTAGTCTGCATTTCAACACTATTTTAACATTATTTCATCAGGTTGTTGACCAATGTTGACACGATGTAACAATCCTGAATCCCTGATCTTGTCTGCAGAAGTATTTCTTGTCTTCGTAGAATTTCGCTCAATTTGGAGAAGGACATTCTAGCATTGGCGGTTCTCCTTTTGACTTCCTTATCTGACAATAAGCATGATCTTTATTTCCTCTGCGCTCCTTTTCAAGTTGCGCTCAACCCTGCTGCATTTCCTTTGTTCCAACGGCCGGTAAGTCCTCATTTTCCGCAGAGAACCAGAGGGGAATCATCAGTATATTGCAAATTCTTGATACGGACGCCACCAATGTTGACGTTTTTAAAATTTAAGGTTTGTGACGATGTTTTCGGAGTGCGGAGGAAAGAAACACTGCGATACCTCGCATCCTCACTCTTGACACTCGTCTGTCAAGTTGCATGGCAGCTCTTTGAGTCCAGCAACAAATTCACAATCAAGGCGATAAATTGTTGCAATCACCACGACGCATAAGCTCAAAATTACTTTTCAGGGTTTCATTTCAACAATTTTTTTTTTTCATCTATGGCGCCATCAAACAAACTTTGCAAACGTGACGTGACTGCACGCTCAAATGTGTAATTACAGAGAAATAATGAGGCACTTAAGAACTCAAAGCCCTCACAAACTTGACATCTAAGGCAAGTGCAAAATAATCATCTAATCCAGATGTTCATTATCGCCGAGTAGGGAAACGTCTCCAGAGGTCAATTAACACGCTGTTTCAACTCAGCACTCGCTGCGAAGAAGTCCAGTCCAAAGTTATGTGCATAAAGACACGCATGTACGAGATAATGTGCACAACCTGCACAAAAGCCCGAGGAGATACAGACTCCACACGAGACGCTGGAAGAAGGCTTTGCAATGAAACGCGGCGTCCATCGTACTTCGTCGCTCTTTTTGCAGTTGGCAGACGTGCAACTCCGCTGTGCACGTCCTTTTAATCACGAGTCGCGCTTATTGGAATACGTGTGAAGCGAAGGCTCACGGAATCGCCGTAGAAATGTGCAACGCGACTCCTCTCGACGTGTAAACCTCCGGAAACAAAACCGAGCATTTAAAAGCGAGGATGTCAAACTGGCTGTGTATCAGTACCAGTTGTGATGAATAATATCCTGTTCTGCCAGTTACCAGATGATGAGATACCAGATGGAGAGAACGGTACCATTGTCCTGTATCAGGGAGTGATGTACAAAGAGTTTTTCGTTTGTTTTTTTTTGTTTGTTTTTTTTTGGGCTTTCTTGGAAGCCACTGTATTTCAGTATCTGTTCATTGTTTGTGACGGACATGTGCATTTGTGAGATAAATTAGGGCTTGTCTGTGGAGGTTCTTCGTCATCCAGGTCATGTGAATTCTGGCTGAAAATCTTCTTTTCGTGGCAACTGGACTTAAATTTCTTCATGAAATTTCTTCAAGAAATTCAAGTCAAGATAAACTGGGGCTGCGTTGGTCCCTGGTTCGATTCCGACCGCATGGAGTCTGCATGTCCCCCTCCTGTGTCAGGTTCAGGTTCTCCAATTTCCTCCACCTGTACGTATACATCATTGGAGACCCCAAATTGCTCAGAAATTGCCCCCGTAAATGACAGAGTAAATGGTCGTATTTGATTATACGATGTGTAATTGGGAAAAAAATGAATGGTTGTATCTGTTTCTATTGGTGTATGATTGAGAGGATGAATGGTTGTTTGTCTCTATATGTGGCCTTGTGATTGGCAACAGGTCCGGGATGAACCGACCCCGGCAACCCTGACTGCAGGAAAAACGAATGCATGAAATCAATGAATCGGCGCTCCTCAAATTTGAATTTTTGCAGACAAGGTTGGAAATTCATGAATGGAGCTCCAGCATATTTCCCTTTATTTAAATATTAGATCAAACAAAGGCAACAAAAGAGCGATTTTCACATTGAGGCTCTTTCTCTTGTTTGTTCCGGCGGGAGAGAAAGAAGGTGACCCAAACAATTCGCGTGGAACTGTAAGATGATTCCCTATTTTGAGAAAGCGTCCAGAGTTGCTTTTTTTTTCCCTTCAGAATATCCCCTGTTGAAGAGCACTGAGCAGAGCCACGCTGGGAATCATAAAAATATTTTTAAAAATGGATCAAACACCTCAACCCGAGCTAATTCGCCGTATTATTCCCGATGACGCCTGCGATTCCGAGAGGATCTCGGCTCTTAAACGTCCACTTCAAAGGGGTCATTTCACCTCCGCCAGTCTTCAAAATGCAGGGATCTTCACGCCGCACTCCGGCTATTTTAACCGCGTCTGCCAGAAATATAAATATGCCCATTTTCAGAAGCCTTGTAGATGATATTAAACAAACCGCTTGAGCAAAGAAGCGTGCAGCCGTGCGCAGAGGCAAATCGAAGCGATACACACAAGCACTCAAACACACCGAAACTCCGCGCGCAACCCGCTTCGACGCCTCGGGTTCGGAGGAGCACACCGAGTTGTGCTCTCAAGACCCCCCAAGCTATTCGGGCCTTAAATTGGTCCCACTGAGAGGCGAGAGCTCACGCCTCGAGCGTGACCTCCAACACCACACGTGAGTATCAGAGAATTAGTCTCCGTCAGCCGGGTCAATATTCGCACCGGTGTAGGGAGTCCATCGCGGGGAATAAGTGGACGAACGGGGGAAAAAAAAAAAGCCATCTGCTCGGCGGTTCTGCTGAGAGGACAGGTTTGAGTCCGGTTAACTCCCACTCCCGTTTGCCGTCAGGTCAGGGGTTTAATCGAGAAACAAACAAACGTATTGATTTATCGATTATGCCTCGGGGGGCTTTTGTCGCCAATGTGACCATTGTCCATTCTGACGCTCAAGGAGAAAACTTCCGAGGACCTTCAATAAAAGCGGTGACCGGACTCCATACCTGTCGACGTGGCAACTGGGAAAACCCGCAAACCCCAATCTAAGGTCAAGGGGCGAGAGAACCTGCGTTTGTTCTTTTCATGAGATGTCAACAAATGGGGCGCTGACTGTTTGTAATTTATTTTCCTCTTAAACTCTTGCCTCAGGACAAATCAAATCAGCGGCGTTCGGGAAACAGCGAAGGTGCAAAGAACGTTGTCACGGCTATTAAAATGTGTGATAATACCCGGTCTCCCGTTACCGACCGTCCGTCTTGCGCAGGTTTCTGTTTTTAAAGTGCTGTATTGTAATTGGCTGCCGGACAAGATGAGATCTTATTTTCACCGAATTAATACGCCACACGAACCGCCACCTGCAATGAACCACAATGCAAATGTGAAATTTGTACAACTGATTAGAATATATTCAAAATAAATCGATACAATATGTTCATTCAGTCACAGCCATCATGGCTGATACCGTACAGTGGGTTTTGGTAAGAGGTAAACCAGACGTCTAACCATTCAGCCAATCAGGAAGTTGGCGACCGCACTGTCATGGCCGCCCCCATACACTACATGATAATCTTATAAAAATAGTAATTTTACCCCCTTGGTAATCTATTTTGATTGTGTTATTTATGATTTCTTCTGGCTTGACATCAGGGGAGCTATCTAAATTGATTTTTGTGAATCATCAAATCGCTCTTCCACTGGCGTATGACAAATACAAATTAATCGCAAATAAAGCGTCATAATGGGATTTAACCACGCAGGTCATCACTGCTCGTGGCGCGACAGATGAAGTTCAACAGCCCGCGATATCAGCTATCTCATCAGAGACGCGTTTAAAATGTGAAATTTTCAATAACAGGTCACTGTGTAACAACACAATTATTAAAATACGCTTTGATTATATCATCATTTCCGAATCATACCGAGAGTTTCACACCAAGGGTGCGGATCAGACATGAAACGCTTCTGAATTGCGTATTCCCGTCTCGTTTCCCTGGACCCGTCCCTCGCCGGCTGTTGACACGCCAATACAGATGGACTCAAATCCAAACGAAGCCAACGGCAGCGTCTGTGGAGCTAAACTCCTGATGATTTTTTTTTTTTTTTTTTTTTTTTCTCATTTGCCAGCGCAAAAACTGCGCCCCGTCGGGGTCTGGATGCCGTGTGCGCTCCAGCCCTGGCACAGAGAACAGGGGCTCCCTTTGTTCAGCGGGGAAGGGGGTCAAGTTGACAGGAAACATAATGCATTCACATGATAATGAGCTGGTGAATACGCACCCCTCATAACATCCTGCTTTTCTCTCCCTTACATACAGTACATGCCTGTACACAGATAGGGGGCAAAGTCACACACACACACACACACACACAAATCGACGGTGCGCTGACACAAGCGCGCGCGCACACACATGCACGGTCACAAAACGCTCCGTGTCTGGCACAGAACCGCCTGATCGCTGGTTTCATCACCAAGGAGACCGTCACTAAGCGGGCGCCTGGCAGAGCCAGACTGGCATTTAGTATTTAGGACCCCACAAAGCTTTCAGACTGAGAATGTGGGCCTTTTTCAATGAAAAGAGTGAGAGAGAGTGTGAGAGAGAGTGATTAGTTTCATGGGCACATGCAGCGAGAGGACGGGGGGATGAAATACTGTTTGACAATCCCATTAGAGAGTAGAATAATTTGAAAGAGAGAGCAATAGACGGGAGTACAGAGCAGGTCAGCAACAGATTGAAGACAAAAAGAAACGATGGAACCGAAGGGGGAGGGCGGATGTGCAGAGAGAGAGAAGAGGGTGGAATTCTGCTTTTTTTTTTTTTTTTTTTCTTCTCTTTTCCCATGACAGGTGTTCTACAGCGGTGACAAAATAAGCACTGAGAGTGATTTGTCTAACTAACACGACACACCATCTGAGTGTTAAGAGGCACATGTGTGATTCCGCCGCTGACGTCACGGACGGGGGGCTCTATTAATACCCATGCCCACCTGAGTCTGCACCAGGCTGGGGAGAGGAAATGCAGCGCAAATGAACTGTAAAAATAAAGACCTCTCCATACACACACACACATTTTCATTCATCTCCGTAAGCGGGGTTGAGGGTGAAAGGAGCCGCTGACAAAAAGACAGGAGATGAAAGCGGGTGAATCAGGCATTTGAGTTGAGGAGGACCTTCTGCCCACCACGTCAAGAAAAAGCCAGAGACGGAGGGGGTTTTGGGCGATATCGCACGATCGAGAATCATTTTAAACGCAAATTCAACAGATGAGATCCTTCTCCGAGGACGCATCCGCTTTTTTTTACTCCGTATCCTCGCAGATTCTCTCAGAACCACCCATGGCGTGCCTTCGCCACTTTGCCGCTGCGTGTTCTGGCGAGGGCGAAGCGTTCTCGCAGGTTCTCGAGCGCCTCTGACTTTCACCTGCCCTCTGCGACAATGCTCGGCCTCATCCCGCCCCTTCGCGATTCATTTTTCACCCTAATTTAAACGCGGGTTTAATTAAAAACTGGAGTCGCCCTCCCTTTCTCGGCTATAATCCATAACGCTTCGGCTCGGTTTCCGCAAGTCTTTATCGGGGCTGGTCACAACGCAACGACGGTGAATGGCGTGAGCGCTAATGGCGGTGTGGACGGCGCCCCGTAAACCGTTTTTTCCCGTTGATGAGCAACAATCATATTCACACCTCTTTGCGTCGCTTTCCCTCAAAGCGTTACGCAGCTTTTTTTTCTTCCTCGTTACGTGGCACAAAAGAAGACAAGCGCAATCGGCTCCGGCCACCGGATGACCGAATTCCAACGGGGAAATCAACCTCTAAATACAGAGATTTTTTTTTGCGGGACGGGACAATAGCCCCCGCGCGTTAATAACCCCTCCCTCCCCCCGCAATTGCTGAGCACAATGGAGTCATTGATCATGGCGTGTCATCATTAAAACACTGCGTTTCATCTCATGGCTTTAATAAAGGGAAAATGTCAAGCGTTTACAGGCCAGGGAAGATGGATCACTTGATATTCCGCCATTGATTATGAGATATGTTTATAAGAGTCAGGCTCACTCCCCACGAGGACGCACTTTGTGTCCTTCTCGCTCTCAAGCCGGCACTTTATCTATATCAATTGTGTATATAAAGTACCAGTGTCATCATCGCCGCTCCCTCCCGACCGACCCCCACCACCGCTGCCGCCATCTTTACCGGCGTCGGCGGAGAAACGGCTGTAAACTGTAAATGAACATCGCTGTCGTCTCGCCGCGATTGTGGTTTCGACAGCGCGCCGCGGGAAAACAACTTAATAGTCTCTGGGTAATTAACCATTTGACTAGATGGTGGCTAATTGGATTTCTTGACGAAGCGTGAACGTGTGTGCGTGAGTGTGTGTGGTAAGCTTAGTAGTAGTTAATAACGACAAATAACGACGGGAGAGCGCAGAAAGCATTTAAATCCCCCCCCCCCCCCCCCCCCCGCGAGACCGTTATCTGTTAGTGTCCACGATTCATTTTACTTTCAGTATTTTCTATTTGCTCCTATTTTGCTCCGCAATTTCCAATTTGCCTTCCAAATTCTTCAACAGAAACTGCTCATTACCCAGTTATTTCCTGAAACATAATTTCAAAGCCATTTTGATTTCAGCTTTATTTACAGTTCTGAGATTATTTTTTTCTAAGATGATTAGCATTTAGTTAAAAAAATTTAAAACGCTTTTGCACTACCGCGATATCATCATTATCATCATCAACGCCACTCTGGGAATATTAGATCCAATCAGAGGATTTGATCACACGCCGCACACTTTGGCGCCCGGTTGGAGACAGATTAGATTTCAAATAGCCTCTGTTGCCATATAAATAACACGAAGGCTCACATCACCATATATATCTGACTTTACCAGGGCTTGAAGCCAATATAGATAGCGTCACACCTTCCCAAGCACGGGGGGAGTCTTGCTGGCGACCGACAATCAAATTAGCACGCGGCCAGGCATCTCAAACTGAGCCGCATACCGTATCTCCGACACCTATATCACCTATGGAACTGAAAAGCCGTTGAAATCTTCCAACCAAGGTGGCTATTTATCTCAGAAAACACACACCAATCAACAAAAAAGTCCATGCAGGTGGTAGCAGGTCTTTCGGTACACTGGGAAAATGCAAAATTCAATCAAAAATCAAAAGCCGAGACCTGCCATCGCCAAAGCACCTTATCAACGTTGAGTAAAAGATGTCAAACAAAGATCTGCAAACAAGATTAACGGCTGCGGGGACTGAAATGCCAACTAAGAAGTTGAAAAATTAAGAAGTTAATTTTTAACCTAAAAAACAAAAACAAAAAAAAAGCTGTGCAATATTCAGAACTGTGCAATATTTCATTTCATAACAGTACACTACAATTTTTCCTTTATCACACTATTGTGCACTCCTTACCTCACTTGTTACTAAGACACTTATAGTTTTATCACTTGTTTACTAAGACACTTTATAGTTTCACTGAGACACTTTTATACTTTTACACTTTTACTTTTACTTTTACACTTTTATAGTTTATTTTATTTCTAATTCTGCCTTTTCTTTTTATTATCTATTACTGTTATATTTTCTGTAACTCTGGCACAACAATTTCCTTCGGGATTAATAAAGTTGTTCTTATCTTATCTTATCTTAATTACTTTAATGATTATTTGTAATGATAAAAACACCCAAAACATGCACTGAGTTAGCCGGAGACACTGAATTACATCTGAATGAAGAACTCAGCCAATATCCCCATTTGAAGATCATCCAAATTTTGAAAAATTTACATTTTTTTGGCCTCTTCACCAGAAAGAACATCATGCAAAGGTTATAATGGATGGATAGATTGAAGCTCAGAGAAGAAGGGAAGAGAAGAAGAAGCCAAGAACGATTTTGGATAGATCATCAGCCAACGGAGCAACCGAGGCTACAGCGAGTCACCCAACTTTTCCCAGGATGGAGCCAAGATAGAGAGTTTGCTGTAATCAGACTTGGATTGTAGAAGTGCAGCATCAATCTAAGAACTCAGAAAACAAATACGAGACAACGCGATGTCCTCGAAAATGAAAGGAACCCGACAGTCCGTGTATGAAAACTATACGTTCGCATGCAAGGTCTCATTTGTGTGTCACCGAACCGATCGAGCGCGGCCAAAGCTATCCATAATCTATAAACCCCCCCCCATAATCTGTCACAAAGCCCGTTTTTAGCGGATGATTGGGACCTCGGCTCCGTAGTTTTCCCGCATTGTTCCATATTCACAAATCACCTCTTATGCGAATAAGCCGAAGTCAATTCAGCCACAGCCTCACGAGTCACACAGAGGCGGCCAAATCATTCAGATTGACTGATATTTAAAATTAAAAATCACGAACGAATCGATGCATTCTTTGTTGTTGCAAGCATTAAAAGCTCCCAAGCTGCGTTGAGTCATTTTTCGGGATTTAGCAGTATTTTCAGCGCTTCCTGTGTCATTAAAAAGGTCATCATGCCCTTTTTTTTTTTTTTTTTTTAAATAATTCAAGCATCTTCTGTTTAAGTACCACAATATGATGAAGATGAAAGGGCATGGTCTACAAACTTTTTTTAAACATGAAAATGTATAATAAAAATTTTCTATTAAAGCTCCCCCTCTCCCCCGATGTGAAGTCAAAAGGTTCCTCATGTGGTATTCACCTTCAAAGAACCGCTTCATTATGTCTGGTTGAACCATTTAAAATATATTTCTTGTTTCATAACACTGCCACAGTGGAGGAGGCAGATGAACCAAAACGCAGAACAAAACAGCTCGGAGGCAGAAGCAGGAGATGCTGTATTTTTTTTTTTTTTTTTTTTTTTAAAAGGAGAAGAAGAAGGAAAAGGAGAAGATTAAAAAAAAAGAAAAAAATCAAGTATGACAAAATAAACAGACATTTTCTTCTGCACCTTTTTCCTTCAAACTGGGTTTTTATTCGATGAACGTTTTTTCACCGTTATTGTTTGATGCATATGTTTGTTTTTAACCATTTGGACAGCAGACCGAGGTCATTTCTTAAGGAGAGGAAATTAAAAAAAGGCAGCTGCGGACACACAGCCGGTCACCATGCATCTGCATATTTGGGTAAAAGTGTGTGGATTTGATTGGATTCGCATACGGTGCATATTTAGACGAACATGGAAGAGGGCTGCTGCAGCCACCCATGCACAGCACGCATAAATTCACAAGTTTATGACAAAGTAGAGGAGGGCGATGACGTAAGACAACAAATACACTACCATTACCGTACCGCGCAATATGGCTTGTTGGACCAGCCGGCACCAAAAAACAACTGGAAAACACCAGAATTGCAATTTGATCTCCTCCATTATCCGAACAAATTCGGACAGACTTGGAGTCTTCACTCTCCGCCCAGACAGCAGTTTGGTAGAAACAGAGATGCCTTTACTTAACCCCGCCTGTTGTGAAGGTTATTTTTTGGTTGAACTCGTGTTTTATATAACTTTGTTTTTTCCAGCCACCTAGCCACCAAATTAATCACTGTAGCCAAATCATATTTGTAGTCAATTCTTAAGTCGGTCTTGCCTTTCCATTTAAGCCTTAAAGTCAAATAAATCAGTGACTTATTGAGGTTTTTGACTTGTTGTTGAAATAAAACTAAAAGTTGTTTCAAAATTATGACAAACAGTTTGTTGTCACAGAAATGTTTGCACTGGCGTCGGTGAGGCGTCGCTAAATACGCACAAAAGTACATTCATGGCGTCAGTTGAAGTGTTTTATTGCACTTGTCAGTAGACCGACACGACACACACACGCACACACAGAATGTCAATGGTGGAGATTCCAATCTAGAGATATAGACTAAGTTTGTGCAACAGCCTCATGGGCGTGAAGGAGGATCCCCGCGTGTTTTTTTCGCGGCTGCAAGCGTCCACGGCCTGACCCGTCCGCGCATTCACTTACAGTACATTTGGGCGAGTGTGAGGTTTGCCCATGCGGAGTGGATTAGATTTGCATATTGAGCACATCACAAAAATTGAAGCAGCGCGCTGGACAGAGCTTCCCCTCCCCCTGTCTCTCAGGGTTTGGAGGGGGGAAGTCGATAAGACAGCGCAGGCTTAGATTAAAGGTTGAAGGGGCGCAGCGGCATATGGCACCCCCTGATATCAATGCCCTCATATATTTGTCAGACTGAGGCCGGTTTCTCACTGGACTGCCTACACAGTTGACAAAAGACCATCCCATAATAGAGAATGTGAAGTCACATTGTGCAGTTCGAAGCATGGGTTCTATGACATGAGGGCTGCTGGTTACGTTCAGCGATGAGCTGAAGGGTTAATGGTGCAGGTTTTTTTTTTTTTTTTTTATTTGTTGTTTTGGTTATTTTTTCCCAGAACAATAGCGCAACCTACTTTGGGAGTTCTTCAATTACCGTGGTAACGTTTCCCTAAAATCCTGACAGGAAAAATCAAAAATGCAGCCTCCGGCTAATCGTGCCAATCCCGGAAAACGCTCCTCAAAGGACGTCGCCGGCGGGACGTCAGCTTAGCGTTCTCTCCAGAGCTGGCCAAAAATGAACTTTTCCAGTTGATTGAAAGATCGGTGGATTAAAAGTTGAGAGAAACATCAATTACGTCAACAACATATACCAAACTTTTGATTTCCACATTTTACAATAATTACACAGCTATTACAGTCACCTTAAAAAAAAAAAAATTAAAAAAATGCAATTTCACCTGTTCGCAGATGTCAAACGTTTCATTCAATTCGTTCCATTTGCTCTTGGTGAGTGTGAGGCAAACTCTACACCACAGCTCACTGGGATGGAAACGGTGCACAAATTTTAATGCTTAAATGAACAAACCAAGTTGTCAAACACATTGAACTCTAATTAGCAGGTAAAAATACTGCAACACCTGCAGGCAAGCTAGCAGCCTCGGGTTGATGTATACATAATAAATGTAATCAGAAAATTGGACGTCTGTGCAATTTTAATCGTGATAATGGTTAGATAAAATTATTTTTAAAACATTTTAGAAATTAAATACTGCAATTGACTGGCGATCAGTCCAGGGTGTACCCCGCCTCTCGGCCAATGACAGCTGGGATATGCTCCAGCACCACCCGCGACTCTGAGTGCAGGATAAACAGAAAAAGATGGATGGATAAATTAAATATAGCATTTCTAATTGATGTGACAGGCGGATCTAAAGCAATAAACATTGATGACCAATCAAAATGCAGTTTCCAGCAGCGGCAAACACCATGGATGTGATGCGGCACAGGCCAAATATAGTTTTACTTAATTATAATTATTTTTAATCATTCAACGTGTGACAGTTCGACATGTGTTTGAGCCTCGCGACTCTCTTTCAACACCGCCGCATGACTTTATATTGAATTAGACTGCATTTTTCTTTTTCTTTTTTTTAAGTAGTCTCCAGGTAATTTCAGTTTGACAGCTGGTTTCTGATCTCCCTGCCTGTAACATCACTCAATCTTTCCACCCTCTTGAGAACATACAGCACCGAGGGTACCAGCAGACCCCATTTGTCTCTGGTCAGCAGTAACCTCCACCTCCCCCCCCCACCTCCAGGCTGAGGGCAGCCCGGACCGGAGCCTAGCAACCCGCTGAATAAACAAGTGGGCCTCGTCGGGGACCCCGAGTGGCAGAGGAGCAGTCGCGCCGTAGACGGCATCAGACGGCAGAGACCCCCGTCTTTATCAAATCGCTTTTAAACACTCCCTCCGTCCCTGCACTGTTTTTCCAAGTTGCACAATCAGCTATTCTCCCGCCTGATTTTAAAAGCAATCCTGAACAAAAACAAAGCAAGAGTTGAACTCTTTGAAATACTGCTGTGTGTGTGTGTGTGTGTGTGTGTGTGTGTGTGTGAGTGTGTGTAAGTGCGTACGTGAGGAAATGCCAACGCCTGTGGACATACAGTACAATTGAGCATTCAGTCGCTTGAATGATCCTGTGTAGTTTTGTGCATGTTTTGCAAAGCTATGAAATGTGTGTGTGTGTGTGTGTGTTTGTTGTGTAACTGTGTTCCCCGGTTTGTCTAGTCCATGTCCCCTCCTGTTCTATTAAACACAGCAACAATGCTAAGGTGAAGTCTGCTGTAACAATGCACAGATGGGATCTATCATGCATGTCTCTCTATCTCTCACTCTCTCTCACACACACACACACACACACACACACACACACACACACACACACACACACACACACACAGCGCCTTAGTTTGCCATTTCTCCCTGGCTGTTCACACGCATCAGCTCTGATGTGTTCATTCGTTCGCTGCAAGGACAACCGGGGACCACTTTTCAGTCTCGTCCTCATCCCTGGAAAGCCATTCGCGTTTGGGCCGAATGTGTCGCGAGCCGTGGAGAGGCGGGTTGGGAGCGTGAGAACGAAGCGCCGAGGCAGACAGGAGGGTGAAAGAGAGGGAGACGCCGAGAGGGAGCCGGACCGGCAGAGAGAGCGTGATGTAACGGGAAGGCAAATACAGGACACCACGAGAACAGAGAGTCTGAGGAACGAAGGCGTGATGAAGAGAGTGAGGGAAACCGCAGGCGGCGGCGGCGGCGGTGTAAGCCTTGCTGGGAGCGTCTCACCCTGATCTCCACTCCTGCAGGGGGGGATCCCCGCCTAGGTGGTCTCCCTTTGCAGAAGCGCAATACAAATTTAGCCTACCCGGAGCCGTGAACTTTTAGAAATACCTTAACTGTCACATTCGGTTATACATAGAGCAAATTAGCAAAACTTGACCGCTGCATTTAACCTATCATGGATGAGCCATGAGCAGAAGGAGCGGCCCCAGGGGAGGACTTAAGAGGGTCTTGCTCAACAACACTTGGACTGGCTGAAAGGAGCAGCGCCGCTCCGAGATTGGTTGACTTTTGAGTTATTAAAAGTAAAAGAAAAAGTACATGAAAAATAATTTGATTGGTTAACTTTTTTTGACACATAAAAAAAAATGATTTTCATCCATAAGGGTTCATCATCCAGAGTTTCTCTTCACCTTAGTGTCTCTTTTTCCTAAATTCTCTACCTCTATTTTTCTATTACTTCTTACAATTCATATTTCATTATATTTCTTATTACAATTCATATTTCATTATATTTCTTATTCTTCCTCCTTTCTACTATTATCTATTACTGTTATGTTTTTTTACTTGAAACTGGCACAACAATTTCCTTCGGGATTAATAAAGTTGTTCTCATCTCATCATCTCATCTCTCATCTGTTTTGTTCTTTTGACCTCCACGTGCTCCCTGATTCTCCGCTCAGCCTTCTGTTTCACTGCGATGTCTCAAAACAAGTGGATTTATACAATACACACAGACACACACAGACACTTCATGAATTAGCTGTAGCTGCGGAAAGCCCCCCGGACCTCTCAATAGGGACTCTGTCCATGTTTCCACTTTGCTCCATTCTCTTTTCTGAGTTCTTTATTTTCTCCCCATTAGCTGCGTCAGTGGCCTCTAAAGGAAGGGCCAGATGATTTCGAGATAAGTCATCCACACAGTCTGACTACTGATTGAAGAGAAAAAAAAAACAAAGGTGGAAGCAGGGTTTGTTAGCGTTGAAAGGGGATTCGGGCGTCGGGTTCGATCAAGCTGGCGAGCAGCTGAGGATTACAGGGCGGAGAAAAATGGTGCCATTACCTGCTGGATTATTTGAGGATAATGAACTTCCCCTCTAGATTTCGATGCAAAAGTAAGCCGGAGCTAAACTCGGCAGTGAGCAAAAGGCAGATGAACACGGTGACTTCCTGGGAAGTCGCTGGGATTCAAACCATCGGAATCCCAAGTCAGACGGAACGAGGTTCACTGATTTAACATCCCAAGCTCGCTTTATGTCCTATCAATTTTCAGAAAAGTGGATTTGGAAAGATATGACAAGAGTAAACAACGTCATTCACACATTAATAATCGATTGTTATCGCTTATTGGGTTTACGGGTGGGTACTGGAGCTTATCTAAGTTGTCAGTGGGCGAGAGACGAGGTTCATCCTGGACCGGTCGCCATCAGTCAATCATTCACATACACGTCATATAAAAATAAATACGATCATTCACCCTCTCAATCACACATACAACTATTCACTCTCTCATTCGCACAACCTAAGGTAGAGTTCATGATACCAAGAAGTCAAAAGTTTTATTGTAAAAGCTGTTCTTGTACTTTGCTGCACACTGCACCCTAGCTATCCATTCATTCATTCATTCATTTCCTATTTACATTACTTATCCTGCCCTGGATCCTGGATTGATCACAGGGCCACATCTTTCCTACCTGAGGCTATCAGACTTTTTAATTCCTCTCCCTTCAGACGCAGGGAATCTCAAAATCTTAAACCATAAATAAAAAATAAATAAATAAAAAGATTTCACCCACTTATTGTACATCGCAATACTTTATCTGTATATATATTCATAACTGTGCAATATTTCATTTCATATATATATATAGATATTTTTTCATACTTTTCACCTGGTACTTAAGACCTTAAGACACTTTATAGCCTTGACTTGTTATTTAGACCCTTTATAGTTTTAGTTGTATTTCTTATTCTCCCCCCTTTTTTATACTGTTTATACAATTTCCTACTATTATTTATTATTGTTATGTTTTACTTGAAACTCTGGCAGAACAATTTCCTTCGTAAATAAAGTTGTTTTATTATTACATAAGGAGACATAGAATCATTCACCCTGTCATTCACGCAGCATATTGAGACTTACAACTGTTCATTCACTCATTCACACGTAAAACCATTCATTCTCTCATTCACGAATCTGGGCAATTTAGAGTCTCCCATTGACCTGGAGGAGAAGAATCCGGGGAACCCAGAGGAACCCACGCAAACACCGGGGAGAAGATGGGAGATTCGCAGATTCCTCACGGAGGATACAGCACAGATACTCATCCAGGCTCTAGTCATCTCTCGTCTGGACGACTGCAACTCCCTCCTCGCCGGCGCCCCATCGGGCCTCTGGAGCCTATTCAGAAAGCGTCAGCCCGCCTGGTGTTCAACCTTCCCAAATTCTCCCACACAACTCCTCTTCTTATGTCCCTTCACTGGCTCCCGGTAGCCGCCCGCATCAAGTTCAAGACCCTGGTGCTCGTCTACCGGGCGGTGAATGGGACAGCCCCGTCTTATCTCCGGGATATGGTCGAGCCACACGTCCCTACCCGTCCCCTCCGATCTGCCGCCTCTCGGCGACAGTCCACCCCATCATTCGTAGCCCCCGGCTGCCGATCGAATCGGTCTTGGCTCTTTGGTGGTGGAACGAATTCCCGAAAACTGTCAGAACAGCGGGGCCATCTTTTGCCGTGAGCTGAAAACATACCTCTTCACCAAGCACTACCCTACTGATCGCACTCAGCCCCCAACCCCCAACCCCGGAAAAAAATGTATGTATGTATGTATGTACCGTAATTTCCGGACGATAAGCCACGACTTTTTTTCACTTAAGCAACGATGCGGCTAATATATGCATTTTTTTGGGGGGGGGGGCTTAAGATTTTCACGCTGCTAAAACATTTTTCCTCGTCACATCAGACCGATGAAATAACCGGGAAAATCTGAGAATTTCCAAAGAAGACGACTTTGACGGTTATAGTGCGTAGGAGGAAGCCCAAGATCGCGTTCAACTAGCTGGTGCGGCTTATATTGAGGTGCGCTCAATAATCCGGAAATCACGGTATATGGTTCTGAGATGGCTATTTGGTATAGTGGTCACTTCTGACTTCCCAGTACTGGTACTTCGGATCTTCGGTGACTGAATTGCACTTTTTGTGAGTCGATTTGGATAAAAGTGTCTGCCAAATGACTGGAATGTAAAGAAGATGGAGACTCCGCACGGAAAGGCCCTCTGTCGGAATTGAGCCCGGGACCTTCTTCACGCTGACCGCTGCGCCACCGAGCCGCCTCACACTCACCCTTTAGCTGTAAATTCACCGAAGAATGACCTCATCCTCGCTCGAATGTGAAATCAATCGGGTTTTTACGTGGGCTCCGCCACTCGGGTCGGGCAACTTCAATTAATGTCCGTTTTACTGATTTTGATATTTTGCACAGGAACAAACACGGCACCCTTGGGATATGACTTCAATGCCACGCAAGTCTTTTTCCAGAAAGCAGCTTTGCAGCTTGAGTATCGGCCACTGGCACAGAGCCGCGGGAGTGGCTCCTCTCGGACGGATAAAAGAACACAAATTGACAGAAGAGGTCCTTAAAGACGGCGATGAGGATCCGGCTTAGTTTCAAAAACTCAACTAAAACGCTTGTGATTTTACATAAATGTAGGTGAGAATATTCCATCATTACAGTTGCCTATGGAGATTTCATTTCACACAGCATTATACGAAAGTGTATAAATGATGAGACAGCAGCTGCACTCTTAATGTAATTGTAGCAAAGGGATTTGTACGATCGTGCAACAATCCGGCCGTGATTTGGGCGATCGGGACGTCGCGCCTCGGCAGAAACGGTCCCGTCTTTACATCTCTGTTATTGCACATGGATTACATTATATCACAAAAACCCTGATGCAACTCTTCACATCGGAAAAATGGCAATCATAATAAAAACAAAAGAAGAACACTTGCATCGAGAGCAGATGGGAAAAAAAAAAAAATCAAACCCAACGTAAATCAAAACAACTCCAGTAAGTCACGTCGGAGACTTGTGACCCTCGGGAAGAACCGTCGGCTCACTAATTCAACACCGTAGGTTGCCTTCGCTAAAGAGGACGGGTTAAGTGCAGCCACGAATACTTTACAAATTCCTTGAGATTATAAAAATAAAGGCTCCACTATAAAACTCAGACATTTATGTGGTCCAAAAAAAAAAAAAAGAAAAAGGTCTCCGATCTGCATCATGCACTCAAAGCAGGTCACAGGATCTGCGTGGTCTCCCAGTGTGACACCAGCGAGTTCAGCCGCCGGGTTCATCAAGCGCTGCGAGGTAATTTAGACATTGTGCGGATCAATAAACAATCCATTTCAAATTAGTGATGCAAGGCTACAGTACACCGGGGAGCGCAGTTTAAAATACCTAGGTTTATTCCCTGTCAGGAACTCAATTCGGGAAGGACTGACCTCGACTGTCTTTACGGGACGCAACTCACGCACAATATTTCATGTTTCTCACTGTAACAACACTGTAACTATTCGTATAATACTTGTGTTTCATAGGATCCCTGACTTTTTGCAGGATCAAGCTCCAGACAAAATGACGACAACTCTAATTTCTGATTTTGATCTTTATAATTTCCATACAGAGTCATATCACAGACTGATAACTTCTCTGTGCTACCAGTAAAAAAAAATGGTTTAGTGTCTTGGCAACTTTGTGTCACTTGGCTGTAAAAAAGGGATTTTTACGTCTCTTTTATCCTGGTAATCATAACCGCCGTGACTTGGGTTTTCATCTCAAGCATGTGACTGAAGCTAAATAAAATGCAAGCCGTCCCGCACAATGGCTCCCTGTAGCCTCCTCGGCATATCGCTGAGGATATTGTTAAAATCGTGTTGGTATGAAATTTTTTTAGGCGTTTAGTGTCCGGAGCTGCGTAAGTGTGCGGCGAACACGCGAGAGGAGGGGAAGCGAGTGCGATTCATTCAAAGATGAAAAAAATAGAAAGAAAAAGAAGCAATAGTTTGTTTTGTTTTTTTCATCCATCTTTGAGCTCACTGGAGAGAGTTTATCTGCCTAATGAACCAGAGATGATCTGATGGTCTGGAGCACAGAGGGAGGAGCTGTGATTGGTGGATCCCAGGTCCTCTAATTAAAAGGGAAACATAGATCCTTTGGGATCCTCCGTTGCACCACACACACACACACACACACACACACACACACATACATACACATATACACACACTCGTGGGAATATTGTGTACTTAGAAGCGATTCCCTTTCTCATTGATCTGAGCTCATAAAGCCTCACAGTGACAAACACAGCAACTATTCATCGCGTTACCAGAGAAAACCTTAATGACAATCTGGCAGATGCTGATTGAGAATGGCAGTATATCACACACACGCACACACACACACACACACAGGCGTACATACATAAAGAGGGGAACAATGCGGGAGTTCACCTATTAACATGGATCGCTACAAAAGGATGCAGGCAGCGATCACGACACACAAATCATCCTTTCATTTGAGGTGTGAGCTTTGAAATGGTAACACGAAACCACGCGTTTGATCGTTCCCAGTGTGATATCCAGCGAGAACAATGACAGGGTCCCTTATTTATGTGCAAAGGAACACCGGAGGTGCACAGGAGCGACAGCGGGGAACGAAAGCCCAGCGTCAAAAGAGGGCACAGACTAACACATGACACGATGAGGACTTGAGAAATTGCATTACGCTCTTTAGCTAATGTCGGCCTCGTGGAGCAAAATAGACGGTAGAATCAGCGAGTAAACATGAACTTCAAAAAGTTTGCTCCCATTATCTGACTTATTTAGACTAAGAGAGACATTTTAAAAGCCCTTCAGCCCAAAGATTCTTACTCGGCCTCTGTGTGTGTGTGTGTGTGTGTGTGTGTGTGTGTGTGTGTGTGTGTGTGTGTGTGTGTGTGTGTGTGTGCCAAATAACCCCTGAATTACTGATGTGATGTGGGAGTCCTGTCAGCAAAGGTCCTGTCAAATCTCAGGAGCCAGCAAAGCAAAACTGCTCATTTCGAGGAGAGGATCTTCAGGGTGCCACGACATAAGGAAGACATCCGCTTTAAATATGTACGAGCCGGGGGGGGCATCTCACACACACGCAAAATCAAGTGAAGAGACGGCCTCATTTACATTCTGCAACCTGTCACAGTATGTTACCCACCGCGGATAATCAGAATCAACTTTTTTTTTTTTTTCCCGGCACTCGGACAGCGTAGAATCATTGTACGAGTACTGCTTGCCTTAAATTCCCACCGTTCCCTCAGAACCTGAACATAACCCTTCAACCCTTTTTTTCTTTTTCCAGAACTTTAGCGAAGAAATATCTTCATTGTTTATTAAAGCGGAGGCGGGGGATCCATGACCGACAGCAGTGAAGGTCACAAAGTCGCCGTGTTATCATGGTGACCAAACGGAGTCTGAAGCTGCTTCGGCACAGTAGGAACTTTTTGCAGTTCCTAGAAACTTTTTCAGGAACTCGGCTGTTTTTTAGCGCATTTGGACAGCATCGGAGCCACCACCTAGGTTCCTTGAACTATTTTAGTTCTTATTCCAACGCAGGGTCTTGTTACAGTTCCAGTTCCTCTGTTTATATTGTTGATTAGTTCTGGTTGTGTATTTTCACCCTAATTGTTCCTTTATGTTGTCCATTATTAGCCCTGTTGTTGTTGTTGCTGCTGTCTATTCATTCTTGGATGTCTTGCTATCTTCTGTCTTTCTATTTATATTTATATGCATATTTATTCAACTTTTTAATTTTTTGACACGATAACTGTTACACCGCTGTGACAAAGGAATTTCCCTTATGGGGAGAAATAAAGTTTGTCTTATCTATCTTATCTTATTATTGGAACTGGTATAACATAGACCAATGGTTCTTAACCTTGTTGGAGGTACTGAACCCCACCTGTTTTACATGCGCATTCACCGAACCCTTCTTTATTGGATCGAGGATCGTTTCGTTGATGGGTACAAAGAACAGGCAGAGTAGCCTTTTCATCGAATCTGGCTCCCTTCACCTTGAATTCAGCAAGCGCTATGTTCTTGTAGTTCCCATCTCCATGCAGCTAAAGGAAGCCTTCCCTTAGTTTTGCCGGTGCTGGACTAGAATTGCTCATCTTGTCTTTGCAAATCATGCAGTTAGGACATCGATTCCAATCACAGTCCGTCATACATGTGAATCCGTATTGTACGTATTCTTCCGACCGCTTTCTTTTTTTACCCGACATAATTAGTATGAAGGGATTAAAATATTAAGTACGAAATCACATGACGTACCATCACGACAGTCACAAGTAACTACAACTGAGCGCGCCAAAATCCCTGCAGCACGGATAGGCCAAGCAATGTAGCGTGATCACCTGCAGCCAGTGATGTCATCAGCAATGTGTGTCTTGACCTCCGCCGAACCCCTGAGACTGACCCACCGAACCCCTGGGGTTCGATCGAACCCAGGTTAAGAACCACTGACATAGACACTTGGTGATTGGCCATTTCCAGGCACTTCTTGTGGACTGTGAAGCAACTTGTCAGCTGTTTTATCTCAACAAAACGGACAAAATGGAGCGACGAGGACGTCCAAGCTCTTCTGGTTTGCTGCGGCACAGAAAGGTTTCCAGGGTTCGCAGAGGAAAATCAATATTTTAGCCAAAATAAGTACAGAGGAAGGTAGCGGCGAGATTCTTCATTACATTTTACATTACATTGCATTTGGCAGACGCTTTTATCCAAAGCGACTTACAATAGAGGACATAGGGACTGCAAATACACTTGCAAATACATGATGCACAGGAAATATACAGAACAGTAAGATTGGGTTAGTGAAGGTTTTTTTTTTTTTTTCTTCACACAGCGAAGCAGCGCAGGTAGAAGATAAAAAAAAACTTCGACCCATCTGATTGGCCATGGGCATTATTCTCACCGTGCACGTGAATGCTGTGGCAATAAATTTGCAGACACTGCGTCTGAGCAGCGACCCAACCGCTGTCCACAAAGTAAAGGTACACGAAAGGTTCCCCTGGAGGAGGAATCGAGATCCTTAGAACTCTCCTCTCCCGAAGCCGCTCAAGACATGCTTTCGAAATTCACCCGGTTGATTTGTCGTCGTCGTCCGCCTCGGTTTGACGCGCCAACTCGGCGGCACCGTCTCATTCTCCGCGGGATCCCCTCGCTTATTCACCGCTGACTGAAGGTGCGGCTAACCCCAAAACCTCAAAGCTCCAAACCTCTTGAGCTGACCGCATCAGATGTTTGCCCCAGATGCCTGGCCAACTGCCGAGCAGCCCGTGGACTCGTTGGGCAGGGGAGGTGGGGGAAATATGTGCTTGAGAGACCTCAGGGCAGGGAGGACGCTCTCCCCTCCAAATATCTGCCCATCATTTATTCATTGACACTCCCCCGGACGGCTGCTGCCGCCGTCATCTAAGGACCCACCACCGCCACCTCCACATCCACTCACCCCCTCATCTGAAGTCCTCCTCCTCTGTCGCTCAAACATATGCATGCATGCGCGTGCCCACAAACACACACACACACACACACACGCGCGTGGGGCATGCACTTTGCAAGCGGTCCCAGGGGTCTTTTAATTTTTTGAGAGGCTATTTTTAGCCGGAAAAATAATCGAGGTGGAAAGTTCCATCTGTCTGACACTCGTGTTCCAGCTGCTCCTTTTTAGCAGCAGGCAGAGAAAGAGAGGGGGGGGGGGGGGGGGAAGAGAAAAAGAAATTGCTGCTTATCAGATAAAACCCACACAGACAGGATTTATTTATCATATGCAGCGGCATTAGCGGGATACATTAACGACTCAGATTCCACGACTACCTCCCACCCACCCCGACCCAGAAGCTCACTTGCGGTTACTAAAAGTTGGCAGTGCGTGCAAACACTCGCTGAGCTGCGCCTCTCTCAAAGCTTTTCTCTATCCTTTTTTTTTTTTTTCTCCTCTCTTCGCTCTCATTACCCTAACACGCCTGATGAGAAAAAGAAAAAAAATAAATAAACAAACACGCAAAAACAGCAGCACGGAAGCCATGACAGAAGGTGACACGCAGCTTTCGGGTGCTGAGAGAAGTCCATCAGATGAGGATTGGAGGCATCGCGAAGAGAGATTTCTTTTCTATTAATAAAAGTGATGGAGGAGACGGCATTGTGCGCTTCCAGCTCACAGCAAGAAGGTCCCTGGTTTGATTCCAGCGAGGGCCTTTCTGTGTGGCGTCTTCAGGTTCTCTAGTGTTTGCAAGGGGTTCCACCGAGGCCCCCGTGTTCCTCCAACAATTTAAAAACATGCAGGAGGACAATTGGAAACCTTAAATAGGCCGAACGTGACTGTGAGAGCGAACGGTTGAACGTCTGGACGTGTGGATGTCTCTATGTGGCGTGAGGGAGTCAACGGTCGTATGTCTCTATATGAGATGTAAATGAGAGGGTGAATGGTTGTCTGTTTCTACATGAAAAAAAAAAATTGATCCTAAATGTGTGAATAAAAGAGTGAATGAGAGGATGAATGAAATAAATAGCCGTGTGTCTCCGCATGAAGTGAATGAGTGACTGTATGTCTCCAACTGAGGTGTGAATCAGAGGGTGAATTAATGTATGTCTCAACATATATATGTTTCTATATTTCGGGTGAATGAGAGTACAAATGATTTTATGTCATATGATGTGCGAATGAGTGAGTGGATGATTGTGTATCTCTATTTTAGGTGTAAGTGAGAGAGTGAATGGTTGTATCTGTCTACATAAAAAACATATTATTGTTTATCTCCATTTGATGGGTGCATGAGGAGGATAAGTGATTGTATGTCTCTTTATGACAAACAAAAAGCTGTATGTCTCTATTTGTGGTGTGAGAGAGTATATTACGTATGTTTAAATGGTTGTATGTCACCGTATAATGTATGAATGAGTCAAGAGTCGTATGTCTCTCGATGACATGGGAATAAGAGGGTGAATAATTGTACAAGTGGCCCTGTAACGGATCCAGCGTGAACCCCACCTCTCACCCCACCTTTCACTGTCTCAACCTTCAACCCCGAGCAACCGATAAGCAGTTAATTATGAATGAATGAATAAAAAAAAGTATGTCTCAATATAACTTGTGAGCGAGGGAGTGAATAGTTGTTTGTCTGTATACGTGGATGAATCCAGGGTGAGCCCCGCGTCTCGGCCAGCGGTAGCTGGGATAGGCTCCAGCAAAACACGTGTTAACGGACGGCAAATTGATTTATCACAATAAGGGTTTCACTTCTCTGGGACAGAAATAACTGCCTGGCTCAGCCCCAGTTTAGTCGCCTACTTTCAGCAGAAGCCATGAGACGCCACCGGGATCTGGAAGATGTGAAATGATCCCCGAGATAATTGGGCTAGCAGGAGCTCCCGAACACTTTTTTCGGAATTCACTGAAATCAAGACTGACTCGGAAAGAGAGCTGTTTACCAAATCGCAAATATCTCGATGTTTTGTTTTTTTTGTTTTTTTTTTCGCATAGCCATGGATGCTAGCAGTTCCGTTCCTAAAGGGCCGGCCCAGAAACAGATTCGGGAAGGTGCGGCGAAACAAAAGGCCTCATCAACCTGAAGAAATAAGCGGGTCAGCCAGAGAGCGGGATTCCTCCGCCGCCGCCTGATGGATTGACGGAGAAAAAAAAAAAAAAAAAATGTAAATAAAAAAATAAATAAACACAGGAAACTTCACATGCAGTTTTAGCTGAGCCTCAAAGGTTAACGGGCTCGGAGAGAAAAGTGAAAAGTTGCAAATAAAATTCCGCTTTGATGCCAACGTGAATGACCTGAATGCCAATGAGCCAACAGGTTTTTTTTTTTTTTTTTTTTTCATTATTATTATTCTCACGCTCTGCTCATCCTCGCCGGACACTTCTCAAGCAAACAGACGGCGGCGGGATGAAAGCGAGCGTCCCCATGTATGCAAATGAGATGAGATTACTCGGACCGGCAAAAACGGGTACTCGAGAACTCAGGAACCACCAACTTGTGTTTTTTTTTTTTTTCTTTTTTATTTCATTTGCTGAATCGATTGGACGCCCAAAAGCGTCCTCGCCGCGCCCTCGGGGGTTTGTTCCGAGTGAATCGTTAAAATCGGGGCACGGACAGAGCTGCTCTGTGCTGCCGCCGCCGCCGGCGCTCATTGTGACAACAGCTGAACCAATCAGGTTATCAGCAAGAAGCCCGAGAGTCAGTGCACTCTGAATCCCAAGGATTCGGGTCGGGACCCAAGATGTCCGGGGATCTTCGCCGCTGATCGGGCGGCGCGTTGCCGCAGCGGTTTACACTTCTGCCACCTGGCCAGAAAGTCCCCCGGGCTTGGTTCCAACATGGTAGCTTTCTGTGTGAAATTTACAGGTTCTCCGCTTTCCTCCCACAGTCCAAAAACACTATAAAATGCCAAGATGTGAAAATGACTGAGTGATGTTTCCGTATTTCATGCGAATGAGCGAGTGAACGGTCATCTTTCTCTATATGACAGGTGACTTTCCCTATATGACCAAGAAAAATCACGTCTCCGTATGATGTGTGAATGAGTGAGTGAACTGACTTTGTCTCAATATGACATATAAATGAGAGGGTGAATAATTGTATGTCTCCTTATTGTGATCCATCCAGCATTGCTTCTGCCCCCCTCCACCCTGAGGGCAGGATAAGCAGTGTAGAAAAGAAATGGCTAAATAAATGGAAAGTGAGAGTTCAGTATTTAGCAAGGTTTTGAGTTGATTTGTCATCCAAGTAACTTTTTACTTCCTGGTACCATAAACTTTACCTTTAGTTGTGTGAATGAGAGTGAATAGTTGTACGGGATGATTGAGAGAGTGAATGTTCGCATGTAATGATATGATGGGTAAATAAGAGCGTGAATGTGCATCTCTATATGTGGCCAGAGTGCAGGATAAGTGACATAGATAATGGGTGAATGAATGCATGAATGAATGAATGAACAGGAAGCGGAATTTCGCACGGTTTTCAACTGATTTTTCGGTCAAAGTCCAAAAATACTTTTGACTCCACAACTTTTTACTTCCTGGTCCAGAGAACTTTACCAAACGCTTTACTGTCAGTTCATGCTGATTTTTATCACGAAGAAACAAATTTAACAAATTACCATACTCAAGCCTCGGGACGCGACATCTAAAAAGAAGAATAAAAAAAGAAAACGGCCCAACACTTCGGATCCGTTCCGGCGACGACATTCAATGTGCAGCAAGTGGAGGTCGACTCGGAGCTAAAACAAGCGGGCGACGATCAATACCGACTTTGCAGCATCAGAATGTATTTATAGTGGCTCAGATTGACCCCACCTGTGAGACGCAAGATGAGGGAGAGGAGAAAGAAACGGACATCTCGAGGATGAAGCTCCCGCTACCGCCTCGGAAACACACACACGCCCTTTTGCTTCACAACGTCGGCCGAGGTCCTTTTCCCAAGCAATTCAGCCGGGCGGATACAAAGAATGTTTTCATTTTGAGCCATTTCACCAGACAAAGGACCCGGCTAATAAAATGAAATAAGCTTGAGTGTGTGTGTGTGTGTGTGTGAGTGTATGTGTGGGGGGGGGTACTCAACCTGAGTAAAGCTGACAATCCTCTCACAGCAGAGGTACACAACTAAATAAACACGCGGCCGAGTGAAACGCCGGGGCAATCAGTGCTAAATTCAATCCGGGGCCGAGTTCCCCCGTCCAAATTGACAAGACAGGCTGGGTCGAGTAGCCGCAGGAGAAAAAAAAATAAAAATTCTCGTAACGAGGCCCTGCAGCAGGCGGGTTATTCTCCGGAGAAGCGTTTATACACAAATTTTCAAATCCCACTCTTGGGTGTCGCGTGTCTTCCCCCTCCAATCTCGGGATCCTCTGCCCGAGGCGGAGGAGTGTGAGGGGCTCTGCGCAAAGATCTCAGCTGTTCCTAAAGCAGAGGCCTTCTAGAGGGAGACCACACACACACACACACCTTTTCTTGCCTGTCAATACTTTGAGCGTCTTGCGTTCCCGTCACTGCAAACACAACAACGGTCTTCTTTCTTTTTCTCAGCCTTGTGGAGCTCTGGAGGCGCTAAGGATCTCGACTCCTGCTTCCTGAACCTCCCAAAGGGAACGGGTCGATCTGAATCTCTGACCTTTAGCCAGCCAGCATGGAGCATCTTTGTGCAGCCTGGACCTGGGGGGGGTCCCGCCCTGTTATTGACAGCCTGCTTATCATACGTGATGATCGACAGGGGATGCATGTTGACAGCACGGACTTTCTCGCTCTTTCTCAGGCAACTTTTCACGACCTGCTATCCTCTGTGTATATATATATATATGAGTGTGTGTGTACCTACAGACAGAGTTGTATTTTTATAATAAGCCCAATATCTAACAAGCGTGTCGGGCATTGCACCAAAAATAATTTCCAACTTGTCCATCCATCTCTCCACATCAGTGCGTGTGTGTTGGGAAGATTTTTTTTTTCACTCATGCCAACTTGGATTAAAACTCTATTTCCTGGAGCTTCATTTAAAAAAAAAATAAAGTACAGGACATAATAATGGAAGGAATCCTTAGAAGATAAAAGAGGGGGGGGAGAAAATACCCCTCCTGCTCCATCTCTGCTGTCAGATTAGACTCGGAGAACCACGTGACCGAAGGAGCGCGGAGGCGTCAACAAAGTTAGTGCGACACACACACACACACACACACATGCACAGAGAGAGAGAGAGAGTTTAATTCTCATGGGGGGAGTTATTGGAATATATGGTGCTTTTCCTCCTTAATCGGAGCGGATTACCTTTTTTTTCTGTGTCCAAACTGCGGTTGACCTCGTGTGCGTGGAAAAAAAACGCTGCGTTCGTGCGTCTTTACGCACAAACGCGGTGTGCGCGTCGCCGGTTAAAAACAACAACAACAACAACATCAACAAACACAAACATAACAGACGCGTTCAGGGAGCGATGACATAGCGACTGGAGAGGAGTGTGTGTCTGTGTGTGTGTGTGTGTGTGTGTGTAGTCCTACTAAATCTGAGCTTTGTGGAGTGTGTGTTTGGAAATGCCTGGGCTTTGACGGCCTGATCCAAACATGAAGAATTAAGCAGGGGAAGGGAGTGTGTGTGTGTGTGTGTGTGTGTGTGTGTGTGTGTGTGTGTGTGGTCAAATAGCCGTGCCACACGCTCTTGGATAGAAGTTGAGCCCCCGGCGGCACATTTTAATTCCAGATACATCTGTTTTCGTTAGAAACGACGCGGACGCGGTTCTTGTGGGAACGATTTACCCACATGACCCAAAACAAGGTAATCCCAATTCCCCTGAAAATCCTGTGCCGACAAATAATAATAATGATAATAATAATGATAATCGTCAAGTTTCTCACATGTGGTAAAACTCACCCTCCATGCAGAAAATGACCATCCAGGCAATCCATAGGTCCGAGTTGTGGAACTTCACCATGGCTCGTCGGTGCTGGTCTTCTGTCTTCGAGCCCCCGCAGCCTCCTTCTCTGGGAATAGCAGGAAGAGTCCTGCTCTTCGTGTCTCCACGGGGATAAAAAAAATAAAAATAAAAATAAAAAAAAAAAAACTCAACTCTCCCCGGAGTGGAGCTGGCTGGTTTTACGCAGCGCACATTTTTTTTCTTCTTCCCTTCAAAAATGTTTCAAGGGTGTGAACGAAAATAGCCTCAAAGAAGCGCGTCTATCCGTTAATCATCACCGCCGCCCCCCATCCCCTGCTCCTCTTTCACGGCTGTTGATCAGTCCAAGTTTATTCTGTCTCTCCCTCCTTCTTCTTCTTCTTCTTCTTCTTCTTCCTCCTCCTTCTTCCTCCTCCTCCTCCTCCTCCTCTTCCTCCTCCTCCAAAACCGGCGCCGTCAATTACGCACGCCTGGAGAGAATCTCGGCGCGCCACCTGCACCTGTGAAGGGAGGGGAAAAAAAAACCGTCCCCCTCTCTCTCTATCCTTCTATCCCCCTCTTTTTTTACTCCGATTTAGAAACAGATCGCGAACTGGCACTTTCCCCTTCGACTTGCTGAGTCTCTCCGACGCGTCTTGTTGCGCTCCATGGTTTCCTCGCCTGCTCGTCCCTGCAGCAGCTGAGCGGTCTCTTTCTCGGAGTCATGTTGTCTGGTTGATAGCATGAGCAACAACTTCCGGCCCTTGATAGTTTTCAAAATAAAAGCAGAAAGCTTCAACATGTTTTAGATTTGTTTGTTTCAACTAAGATAAGATAAGAACAACTTTATTAATCCCGAAGGAAATTGTTGTGCCAGAGTTACATAAAATATAACAGTAATAAATAATAAAAAGAAAAGGCAGAATTAGAAATAAAATAAACTATAAACTATAAAGTGTCTCAGTGAAACTGTAAAGTGTCTTAGTAAACAAGTGATAAAACTATAAGTGTCTTAGTGAGGTAAGGAGTGCACAATAGTATGATAAAAGGAAAAATTGTAGTGTACTGTTATGGAATGAAATGAAATATTGCACAGAATTAGGTTTTCAGTCGAATTCTCAAAAGATCATTTCATGAAACAACCAGTACGAGGCCATATGGGGTTGGTGTACGGAGAGAGAAGTGGTGGATAACGGTTAAATGAAACAAAAAAGACATTTATATTCAGAACAGAGAGGCCTTTATGGGAAGGAGAGGGTTGTAATTGAAAAAAAAAAAAAACTGCGAGTTACAATGAGACGACTCGGTTCTGGACACGCTTGTCTTCGAAACTCGCAGTTCACATGAGGGCGTGAGCAAAATCTTAGTGTAGACCAGGGGTCGGTAACCTTTAACACCCAACGAGCCATTTGGGCCCGTTTTCCATGGAAAAGAAAACACTGGGAGCTGCAGTTACTTTTTGACGTTTAAAATAAAGGTACCGCTGTATATATTGCTTTTTCATATTTTGCCTACCAAATTGACGGCGTCTTGGCGGGGATTCCGGCTTCCACGAGTGTGATGTATATTGTGAACATCGAAAAATATAAATACAATTTTATTTTTAATATTTCAAGATCACGACAATCTTCCAATTTAGAACCAAAATTAAAAAAAGGAACTAACACAAATAAAACACACTTTATTAAACACTTATAATTTATTTTCCCAAGCCACTCGGAGCCGCAGTGTAAGGATCAAAGAGCCGCGGGTTGCCGACCCCAGATGTAGACCATAATCACAGAGTATGGAACCAGTGATGGACATTTTTGCAAAGGATAATAAAGCAAATTTACCTTTTTTTTAAGGCAGCTCGATCTGAGAGAACTTTAAAAGCAATAAGTATTGCAGGGGGGATAAAAATAACATCAGCGATGATGCAACTCACTGGACAATAACTGGGATAATTAAATTGAAAATAACTGGGACAAATAAACCGGCAATAAATAGCACTTCTTTTGAGCTTGCTGCATGATTTGCAAACCTTTTTTATAGTTACTTTTGTCCCATTTAATGTGTTTAAATCTAAGGAAAAGTAAAGGAGGAAACAGGGTACAGTTAGAAAGAGGTCGGCTTGTCTGAGCGTGCTTTTATTTTGTATTAAAAATCCACCCTACTTCCGGTTTTAGATCGGCTTGACGCGCGAGTGATCTGGACGAGCTCGGCTGTTGCCATGGCGACCGCTGACGCCAGCCGAGCGGAGAGACGTTCGCGCCCTCCTGCGGTGCGTCCAGAGAACGGCGGCAACGAGAATAGAACAGGAGCATCTGATATAGATTCCTGCTAAAAAAAATAAAAACAAAAATAAAAATAAATAAATGCATCACCGGATTCAGCTCTTTTATTTTTTCCGGTAAAGCGTGTATTATGGTTATGAGAATACCTGTAAAGGGAAATACATTTCTTTAACTCTTATTTTTCTTATTTAGTGAGAGTTCTTATTCCTTGCAGACTTCCAGTTGATGGTTTCTAATATTTGAGTAAGTTTTGGCCAATTGTCAACCCATATTGGTCACAGATGAACGTAAAGAAAAGAGTTGAAAAGTTATTATGAGAACAGGTCGGAAGAAGTAATAACACTATTTCTGTGCAAGGGGAGTTTTGTAGGTTCCCCTCCATTCAGTAACAAATTACTTTCTTTCTCTACATTTTTTTTCCTCACTAAAAAGATGGATATTCACAAGGAAAAGTAAGAGAAAGTGATGCACGACCTGACAATGCACAGCAATAAGGATAAAACAGACTGAAGGATAGAGAACATCAATATTTACCATATTTATCGTAAAGTAAGGCTTTTAGTTTGATCCACTGAATCCCCAGCCTCTATGTTCTCGTTCAGGATGAATAAGATAAATGGGTGGCGAGTGTCTTCTGCAGCACCAGTAGATGTGTCTCCATTCAGAATTGATTTCTTTCTGAAACCGCTTCATTTTTCTTTCCTTGCGCCTCACTCCCCCGTGAAAGATTTAAGAGACCTGTAGCAGATCCCCCAGACCTAAATGTTGCATCGCTCATCTTCTTCCTCCTCCCGTCAGTCCCGGCTGGAGTTCCGTGTAACTCGGATATTGGCATCGTAACGGATTAGATTATCTATTTTTCCAAAAATGCATCATTGTAGTTGCAGGTGCATCAACAGAAGAGACACTGAGTCAGGCAGCCATTTTTGTTTTCAACTTAACTGGTCCTACTATTACTTTTAAATATATATTCCCCCTGAAATATGAATAATGGTAGCCAGAAATAGCATTCTTAGTTCATTTATTCTTGAGTACAAGTCCAGATAGTTATTCATGTGCCGTTCAAACTTTAAAAGTGAGAAATAGCGCTATCTTGTGGTCAAAACAACCCGCTTTTCTGGACCGACGTGCACGATGGAAGAAGACCAGTCCTGCAGCCAAGCTGTTCTCGCATAACAGCACCTCTGGAAAACCACCGATGATTTCGATCCCAGGGACAGGTTAGCATTTCTCCAACACACACACACACACACCGTATCAGTCGACAAGATTATAAGAGACTGACTGTTCCCTGTGGAGGCATCAGTCCTGAAATGACAAAAAGGACAATGCTGTTACCGCGGAAAGAAAACCATGATTTATTCAAGTGCCGCCGCTCCGATCTCGAATGCATGAATGATCCTGGCGGCAGCCGGCGCCGTAACAAGCACCAAAATGACACTCGTATTTGGAGCAGCTGCGTTGACGCCTAGTCAGGCCGTGACAGGTCTCCAGGAAGTGCATTACTTTGCGATGAGGCGATTAGACGCCGCAACTTTCCAACCTGACCTGTTTACACCCGCTTTCTTTCTCTCCTCCTTATTCTACATCTGTTTGTTAGCGAAAGGTCATTTTTTTTCCCGCGTGACCTGCCGCCACGCCGGAGAGGTTACAACCTTCCGCAGACGCCTCGAAAGCGAAAAGTCATACAACTTGGAATCCAAATACTGTGAAGGGCGTTGATGCCGGGCATCCTGGCTTCCAGTCAGACCTGTTTCAGACGTCCTCCGTTGACTAATGGAGCTGAAGAGCCGACGACAAGCAAGACGAGTACTTGCCGAGCCGCATTTACCACATTTACCGCATTTTATGAACCGCCCTTTAACACCCCGAGCAAGACCCGGCCCCGCCGAGTGGCAGGTCCGGCGCCGCGAGGCCTTTCGGACATCTCACGGGGTTGAGTAAGACCCACCTCATCGCTGCTGGAGGATGAAGAGGAAGAAGACGACGACGATGACGAGGTGTCCGATTCGTTGCCGTCTTTATCCCCCTCCTTCTTGTCGCCGTCGTCTCCGGACTTGTGCTCGGACTTGTCCTTGCCGTCGGATTTATCCTTGTCCGAGCTGCCGCTCTGTGAGGCGGGAAAAAAAAAAAAACATTGACATTGAGGAACTGACTTTCACCCAAGGCGGTCATTGAAATAGCCCAGGTGGAGCAGATCAGAATTAGCTCACATGGTTTAAATCCACAATGATGATATTTAATACTACGAAAGGGTCTTCTAATTCTTTATTTTTACAACCGAACCCCTTCCTACCTTGTCGTTGCCGCCTTTGCTCCACGGCCATTTGAACTCGTCCTTCTGAGCCTCCGATTTCTTCACCTCCTTCTCATCACCAAGAGCTGTGAGGAAAGAAAAACAAGACACCGGTTTGTTTGTTTTTTGGGGTTTTATTTAATAGGGGTGTGGTTAAACTGCATACACTAGACTACGCGTTGTTTTGTTTAAACCCTACTAAGAGAGCGGCTTGCAATAACAAACAGAAAAATAATACAAATAAAGAAAAAACATCCTTCGCTTACCGCTTGAAAGATCCATCGAGACCGGTCTTCTTTCCACCTGAGATGTTTCCGGAGGACTGACACTCCGGTGGCTCCTCTTTCCGGAGGAAAAATAACACACTGGCCACGCCTTAAAACACGTGACCGGGTCCTGAGCACACCTGTGCAACTGAGGTGCGTTCAGGTGCAATGGGAATTTCCAAAGTCGAGGACTTATTTTTGAATTGTTCGGTTTGGTTTCTGCATCGGCAGCGATGGAGGAAGTTTTTGTAATTCAAAGAGAAGTCGTCTGATATTACCTTAATTTTCAATACATTTTTGGGGGGTATTAGGGAGCGACGGCAACAACAAATAAATGGGACGTGTAGGACTGTCTCAGAAAATTAGAATATTGTGATATAGTTCTTCATCTTCTGTAATGCATTTACAAAAACAAAAATGTCATACATTCTGGATTCATTACAAATCAACTGAAATATTGCAAGCGTTTTATTATTTTAAGATTGCTGATTATGGCTAACATCTTAAGAAAACTCAAAAATCCTATCTCAAAATATTAGAATATCATGAAAAAGTAATTTTTCTTTTTTTAATTGCATTACAGAAGATAAAAAACTTTATCACAATATTCTAATTTTCTGAGACAGTCCTGTATGTGTTACCGGTCAGCCTGTACACTCAATGTAAATCTCACAATGTAGACATTTGTTCCCGACATAATAATGCTTATTCTTGCTCATTTTATTGCCCCGAGAAGATGTGGAGTCAATCCCGGCTGACATTGTGCGAGGGTGGGTCACCCCGGGGCCAGCGGCAGGTCAATAGATCATTTTCCATTTTTCTCAATCGACCTCCTGCACGGGTTTCGTCCGCGAGCTGAAGAGAAGCGGAACATGCAGAACCCGGTCGGCCTCTGGGAATCGAACCAGGAACCCTCTTTTGTGTGTGTGTGTGTGTGTGTGTGTGGGGGGGGGGGGGGGGGGGGGGGGGGGGGGGGGGCGTTACTGAATTTGCCACGAATCGTTCATAATGACATGGGAAAGTAAATCTCCCAAAGTTGTTAAAAATAAAGCCGCTGTTCTGAATCAAAAGTGCTAAAACACAACTCCTGCTGATTAATAATAAAAATAAGAGAAACAGTAATGTTTTTATTGTAGTCATGGACAACAAGACCAACTACCCAAGAGAGAATCATGCTTTTATTTTTTGAACTAACACTTGAATCAAAATGGCTTATTCTACTGACAAGCAAACACGCTCCTCATTACGGTGGTCATTCCCCCCCCCCCCCGTGTTCCCCATTTGGCCACAATCCCATAATATCACAATGTGCTTCTCAGCTAGTGATTTTCCAGAAACGAGCTCCGTTTTATTCAACGTGTTTATTCAGCGACCCTTTCTTTTTTAAACATCATCGGCACGTAATCCCTTCCCCGAAGCAAAAATTCACACTCTTTATCGCCGCCATGGATTTATCCGCGTGCTGCGCTATCAATAATATTTGTAAATGGAGCTGTAGTGAGGAGTGGAGTGGCTCCCCTCCTCCCCGTACCGCCTGGGAGTGTTCATCAAGGCCTCCATGGGGCTCATGGGTCGGCGGATGTGGGCCCGGGGCGCCACGTTCAGCTGGGAAACGGCGGGCCTGGATGCGTCCGATTGGCCCGGGGGTCCCAGATTCACCACGGGTTTGGACGGGAGGGTCTTGAAGGTGGCGGCGGGGACGCCGGGTTTCGAGCCGCCGTCGGACGTTGAAAGGCGAACCCGACGGCCGGAGCCGGAGAGAGCCGTCTTCGAATCGTCGCTTTTCTGTAACGGAAGGGAAGGCGCCGGCCCGCGGGGGCGGAATCAAGACAGGTGGTGAACGCCGTTTCTTTGAGAAAACTTAGAATCACAGTTTACCTGTCTGTTTAAATAAGACAGAATCGGCATTAGTTTAACCCTAACCTTATTCTCCTGAATCTTTCTGCGCTCTCGAAGGGTTCCCAGAAGGCGCAGCTTTATCTACGACAGTGATCCTGCCGGTTATTGTTATTTCTTTGATGCACATTTAAGCTATTATTGTATCAATTTAGCTGTTAGCATGTAGCTGTTAGCACTACTGTTATTACTGGCAGTTGATTGTCCATGTCGAGCGCGGATCTGTCTGCG
This sequence comes from Fistularia commersonii, assembly GCF_037954325.1. NCBI lineage: Eukaryota > Metazoa > Chordata > Actinopteri > Syngnathiformes > Fistulariidae > Fistularia > Fistularia commersonii. The sequence goes on from NC_141286.1 coordinate 8,479,615, forward strand.
GTTTCTGCAGCAGCAGAAGGGAAACTGTCACCCAAAACAGAAGTTTTATCGTTATTTTGTTGTTTTCTGGCATTTACCGTCTTTTTGTCCTTCTTCTTTTTCTTCTTCTTGTCATCCTTCTTCTTTTTCTTCTTGTCATGATCACTGCCGGACGAGGCCTGGGATGCAGGGAAAGTTAGTGTTTCTCCCCGGAACTAAGGAAAATCATCACATCTTACATCTTTGTTTAACCGATAGGGCAGGACGAGACACACCTTTTTCTTGTCCTTCTTCTTCTTTTTGTCTTTCTTCTTCTTCTTGTCTTTCTTTTTATCCTTTTTCTTCTTCTTCTAAAATACAAGAAGAGTGATCGCGAGCGGGCAAACGACTCGGCGGCGACGGTGGAGAAACGGGAGCGACGCCGCGTCAGCTCACCTTGTCGTCTTCGCTGTCGGACGAAGAGGACGAAGACGATGAGGACGAAGACGAAGACGAAGATGAGGAAGAAGAGGAGCTGTCGTCAGAAGAGCTGGACTTCTAGAAAGAGCAGTTACAAGAAAACCCAACGGTTTATAAAGTTTCCACCGTTAAAGACCGTGTGATGTAATCTCTCTTCATCTTTCTTTGATAGACGCCGACACACAGGGAGAATTTTAATGACTTTGACATTTCATCTAAGATTGACTGAGGCTATTATAAAAGCAGGGAAATTCTTCCTCAACCTTAAGTGTTTTTATTTACCCATAAGCTTTTTAAAGGAAATGCCTTTTTTTTTTTAATATATATTATTTTTAATTATTTTAGCCTTTGTCTTCAGGGTTTTTCTTCTGAAGCGCATCGGCCGGTTGCAATGAAGGAGCAGAGACCATCTTTACGACCAATGTGTGGAGAGCCTCTGTCCAAGAAAATCATATTTTCAACTGTTGATCGCCACTAAAAATTCACGGCCCAAAGTGTCATGGTAGGACTTTGACTTCATTAATTTGGAAAGTAGAGACCTTTTTTTTATTTTGGTTTGGTCTCAGCGCTGCGGTTTCTTTAAAAAGTTGCTTGCTTTTCAGGTCACCATGGTGAAGACCCCCTCAGCCGATGCCTGTCCCTTTCTTATCCCCGGGATGTGGCATCAAAATATGACGCTCCTAGCTCGAGGCGTGCTTCAATGATCTAGTCTTGAATTTTGCCAAATGTGATAAAATAAATGGCCTTTCTCCTTTTCTTCGTATCGTCGCTAATTCAGGATAACCGAAACTAAGATTCTATGCTGATGATGCACACTTCAGTAATCACAGAAGTGTAGCAAGTCACGGATGTTGGGGTTTATGTTGATGCTTGTCTGTGTGATTTTGGGGTTGCTTGGAATTTCGTGGGTGTGGTTTGAGGTGCAAGGAATCCTTTTTTTTCACCCGGAACGGAGCGGGAACAGTTTGTTGCATTGCAGGCTTGTGTGGCGCAGCTGTGGCCAACAACAACTATTGCTTATTAAACGGACGTTTTAGCATCAACCGTGTGGCTTCCCTGACTAAAACGTTAAAGTAGCGTTTAGCTATTGGTTCAAACACTGCATTCACAGCCTTTGCCGCTGTAGTTTAAGATTAGCCGAACAGTATATAATACAGATTTGATGGTCACGTGTCATCATTAATTCTCTTTATCATTCGATGTGTTTGCCTGGTCACACACTCAACGTCAGCAATTTGAGCTTGCCTTTTTCTTTTTCTTCTTCTTCTTTTTCTTCTTCTTCTTCTTCTTGTCATCATCGCTATCAGATGAAGAGGAGGAGGAAGAGGAGGAAGAACTGGAATCCTGTATCGGTCGCAGCAGAAAGGGAGCATAATTGGACGTTTTAATTACGACAATTATCCGATCGTCTGCCTGCTTCTCGAACCACCGGTTCGGTGAGTCCCAGGAATCAACGCAAACTGAAGGCAATGATACAAACAGATTAGCAAGATTAATTCTGAACACAAATGTCTGGAAAATAACCTTGTCCTTCTTCTTCTTCTTCTTTTTCTTCTTCTCCTCCTCGCTGTCGGATGAGGAGGAGCTGTCAGAGGATGACGATGACGATGAGGAGCTGGAGGAGTCCTTCGGATTGTATGGAAAAAAAGTCTCGATATTATTTGATTTGGATTCCGTGGGATGGAAACACTAAAACTTTCTGGGGTGTGACGTTTTCATTGACATTCAAACATCTCTCGACATACCTTCTTCTTCTTCTTCTTCTTCTTCTTCTTCTCCTTCTTCTTTTTCTTCTTCTTGTCGTCATCACTGCCTGAAGAAGAGCCGGAATCCTGGAGAAAAAATACAAATAAAAATGGCATCTTGCCGCACGAAGACCCTTTTTGGGGATTTAGCGAGTCCCTGTCGTCACCTTTTTCTTCTTGTCTTTCTTCTTCATCTTCATCTTCTTCTTATCCTCTTCATCCCCTCCGTCACCCTCGTCGTCACTCAGGTGGCCCGATTCCAGTGACGCTCCCTGAGCTGGATAAGAGGCGTGTTTTTAGACAACGTCGACATTTTTCTCCGAACGACGGCGCGATTTCTAAAAGAGCCCACCAGCTGATGGCAAGACCAGCGCACTTTCCTCCGTGCCTGCGGCGCTTTTCTCGACCTGCCGAGACTAAAAGACAAAAACAGTGAGTTATTAGTATCAGAAGAAATTTGGTGTGGCACGTCTGATGCACATGCACCTTTCTTACCTTGTCATCATCGGGAATTATCTTGGGCTCTCCCTCCGGACTAAAGCTGGAAGCATCGCCGCCTGCAGGAGAAAAAAAGAAGCCGAAAACCCTCACAGTGACAAGGATTTTCCGCGTGGGATGCAAGTAAACACAGGAAGTGAATGCACTCACCAGTCGTAGATGCCACGGCGGAGTCGCTGGGCTTCTGCTCTTCATCCTGAGAGAGATCACAAAAGTAGTTTTCATGCCGATCATGTGATCCTCTAATTCCATTATACACGAGCAGGAGGGAGGTGATGTTCAACCGTCCCAAATTCTCCCACACAATTCCCCGTCTTATGTCCCTTCACCGGCTCCCGTTAGCCGCGCGCATCAAGTTCAAGAACCTGGCGCTCGCCTACCGGACAGTAAAAGGAAAAGCCCCATCTCATCTCCAGGATATGGTCAAGCCGCATGTCCCTACTCGTCCCCTCCCATCTGCCGCCTCTCGGCGACCGTCCACCCCATCACTCAGAGCCCGAACCAACTGCCGATCGAACCGGTCTCGGCCCCCCAGTGGTGGAACGAACTCCCGAAAAAGGTCAGAACTGCGGGGTCGCTGCCCATCTTTTGCCGTGAGCTGAAAATGTACCTCCTTACTAAGCACTACCCAACTAATCGCACTTACCCCCCCCAAAGAAAAAAAAAAAACAAAGAAATGTATGTATGTATATGGTTTGGAGATGGCTATTTGGTGGAGTGGTCACTTCTGACTTCCGACTCCTGGTACTTTGGATCTTCGGTGACTGAATTGCACTTTTTGTAAGTCGCTTTGGATAAAAGCGTCTGCCAAATGACTGTAATGTAATATAATATAATGTAGGTCCAAACAGGACATTCATTCATTCATTCATTCATTCATTATTACTTCCGCTTATCTTATAACGGGGACGCTGAATCTTCTCCTAGCTGTCATTGGGCGAGAGGAAGGGTTCACCCTAAACAGCTGGCCGGTTAACCTCACAGAGACATGCCACCATTAAACCTCTCATTCACACATCTGAGCAATTTTAAGGTCTTCATTAAACCTCCTGCATGTTTTTGGACTGTCTGAGGAACCCGGAGAACCTGGACACGGAGAAGAATGTGCAAAAGAACCCGAATCTGAATCCTAGCAGGAAATTTCTTGCGGCAAGGCGGAAGCACTAACCACAACAACCACTAGGTTGAAGTGTTAAACAGCGAGTTGCGACATTTTTGGAAGTATTCATTTTTCCGCAGGCCCGGGCAGGCAGGCAGGCAGGTACATCAGAAGTGTGTTCACTTTCGGCAGATGTGCATTTGTTTTTTCTTTTAAACGCACAGGACACTCGTCTGTTGTAGCGCACTTGACGCTGTAGCCCTAACTGCACCCCTGGGCGCCACTATACAATTGCTCATATAAAGGGAATTAATATAGAATAAATTATTATTAATATCACCCGGACGGTGTTCTGCATGACTCGGTAGAAATGCGAAGAGGCGAAGGAAAGCTTTACCCGAGCCTGCATTCCTTTAATAAGTAAAATACCTGCATGGCCTCAGAGAGCGTCCCTCCCCTCGGGCGGGGAACCTTCGCCGCCATCTATTTTAATTTTATTATTTTGAGTTCTTTGGTCTTTTCCACCCGTTGAATCCGAGAATAATCAATATGTGCATGAGGGTAAAACTTATAGACGAGAAAACAGATTCACATAAAAATCCCCAAAACAACATTACCTTGTGCGAAAAGGGAACCCGAGTTTATTTTTGCGCGACCTTTACTTATATCAACACATTTTAAAAATGAATAAAAACAATACAATGTGTGTGTAAAATACAATCGTAAGTGTGCAAGCACTTCACCTGGTGCTCATAAATAAGGTTTATATTTATTCATATTATTTCAAATCTATTTAGCGGGCTCCAGGTTTTCATTTCTATTTCTAAATTATGAATTAATTATGAATTAATTATCTAATTATTATTCCTCTCATTATTTCAGCAGTTTTTAATTTTACCATCTATTCAAACTAACAAACAAAGAGACGAGGAATCACCTTTTTCTTGTCCTTCTTCTTCTTCTTTTTCTTATCCTTTTTTTTCTTTTTATGCTTTTCAGCATCGGAGGACGACGTCGAGGATGAAGAGGCCGAATCCTGCGTTGATAAAACGTCGTTTTTAACTTTTTCCGGAACACGGGGGCCTCACGTCAAACGCGAGGCATCCCGGCTTTACCTTTTTCTTGTCTTTCTTTTTCTTCTTCTTCTTATCCTTTTTCTTCTTGTCGTCGTCACTGTCGGAGGACGAGGACGAGGACGAGGAGCTGTCCGATGAAGAGGACGAAGAGGAGGAACTGGAATCCTGTGACAGGAAGAAAGGAAGAATAAACAAATCGGTTTTTGGTTTTTTTTTTGCGATTCTTTTTGGATTTTTTATGAATCAATGTTTGTTTAAAACCTTCTTCTTTTTGCTCTTCTTCTTTTTCTTCTTCTTCTTCTTCTTCTTCTCGTCCTCACTGTCTGAAGATGAACTATCGGACGAGGATGAGGAGGAGGAGTCCTGCAATGGGGTGAAGAAAATATACCAGTTGTTCGATAAAGGTTTGGTTTTCCATGGTTTTCCAGACAAAGCTACCTTCTTCTTCTTCTTCTTCTTCTTCTTCTTCTTTTTCTTTTTTTTCTTCTTCTTCTTCTTTTCATCCTCGCTGTCTGAGGACGAGCTGTCGGACGAAGAGGACGAATCCTGTAAGGAGGAGAAAATACGGGACTCAGCTGTTGTTGTTGTACAACGTCCTGTCCGTGAACAACTGTAACCAACCTTCTTCTTTTTTTTCTTGTCCTTTTTGTCCTTCTTCTTCTTCTTCTTTTCTTTCCCCTTGTCGTCCTCATCGTCTGAAGAGTAGCTATCCTGAAGCGGAAATACAAAAACGATTTTAAGCCACAGTTGTTCCCCATCAGGAGCGCAGTCATGGATTTTTCAGCCAAAAGTCTCACCTTCTTCACCGGCAGACCCTCTGCAGGCTCCTCATCACCTTCACCACCAAGACCTGGAAACACCGAATACAGTCAAAATGGAAACATTTTCTCAATTACCGGTATTTTGATCCCTGTCACATGGGTTTTGCCCAAGCGGGCAGCAAAACCGAGGGTTTTCGTGGTGCTTGGATTCCGGCGACGTGTAATAATCGATATTGGAAAACTGTGATAGTTTTCAAACTCATCTGCTCACACCAGAAGGAAAAGTTCAGCCAGCCCAGACGAACTGATTTAAAACGACAGTTTTTCCACTTGCACATCCTGTTCATACAGTTTACTCCTCTTATTATATATTGTTTGGGTTTTTTTTTTTGTTTTGTTTTTATTTGCTTACTCTTATGCACATTTTCACATTGTACACATGACAATAACCACTTTGAATCTTTAATATGGTGGTAAATAGCTAATTTTGTTTTGTGGTACAAAGAGAAGTGAATTTATATATTCATTTGTTCCCATCTGTCTCTGCGAAAGATTTGGTGTTTACCCTAGACACATAAAGGGACCTAAGGTTATTCACTCGCTCACGCCTATGTCACATAGAGACTTACGGCCATTCATATCTCATATAGAGACATGTGATGGATTGGTCTCTTATTCCCATCATGCATGGAGATACAACCATTCACCCTCTCATTCGCAGATCTGGGCAATTTAGGGTCTCAAATGAGCCTCTTGCATGTTTTTGGACTGGAGAACCCGGAGGAACCCCATGCAGACACAATTAGAGCACGCACACTCCACACCCAAAAATCAGAATCCGACCGGGAACCTTCTTGCCGTGAGGTGGAAGCTACCACTGCGCCACTGATTGATACATTTCCCATTCAAACACCACCAGAGATATGACATTTCTGGTGAAAATCTGTAGAAATGCTTCTTCGGCGTTTTCCAAAGCGAGCACTCGTGACAGGGCTCGGGAAGATGACAGTCTTCGAGACACCGCGGGAATGTTATGCATCTGCAGGGGGAAGGCTTAATAGCACCTGGGAAATTATGTTTTGCACTTACCGCTCTGAGTTATCACAACGTGGTCCCAGACGTACTCCACCTCCACCTCGGAATTTTTCGTCTTGCTCTTTTTCTTCTCCTTCTTCTTCTTCTTCTTATCATCCTGCAAGGATAAAATGATTCCTTCCAATTTCCCCTTTTCCATTACTTGTTTGTGAAGCTATGTAATACTCCCCAATATCAACACATAGTATGTGCAAAAAGGATAAATATTGTAGGATTCTGGAGGCGATCCCCCGTGTTTTAAAAGTAGCTATAAATCCCATAACTAAGCTCGGAGTCATGACTCGTGCATGCGTTTCCAGTTTCCTGGCATGTCGCCCGGGTGCGGTCCTCTCCTTTCAGATAGCACGGGTCATCAGATAGAGGGCATCCGCATTTACGCCCTGCTCTCCCTGTTTGTATTCTCACATGTCTATTTAATTCTAATGCTTTAAAAATGACTTGTGTGGCAGTGGATGAAAACCTGCGTTAACACTTCATTGGGGTTAAAAAGAAAAAAAAAAAAGGGGGGTTGAATTTGTTTTGAATTTTAAAGCCTCTCATAAAAGGAGCCGCCTGTGTTTCCTTTAGCTCCTGTTATTCCACATCACGTGTTTGCAGTTCCTTCATGCAAAATGTCAAAAATGGGTGAAGACAAAACAAAGAAAAGAGCAGTATTGCCCATTGCGTGCATTTCGAGAGCGAGGGTCGACCTGCTTGACCTTTTTGGGTTTCCAATAAGCCCATCATTCGTGGCAAGATTGGACAAAGTCATGCCTATTCACCCGGGACGTACCTCGCTGTCACTTTCTGAGGAGCTGCTGGAGGAGGACGAGGATGAAGATGATGATGATGAGGAGGAGGAGGAAGAGGAGGAGGAAGAGGAGCTGGAATCCTGTAGGGGAATAGGTGGGGCACGTTTGAGCAATACATTATGCACACATCGTACAGGTTTATTTATCCTTGCTTTTGTTGGAGAAAGTGATAAGTTAGAATTGCGGGAGGGTGAGTCAACGCGTCGTCGCTGAGGCGGCAGAAGGGAAGGGCAGCTCAAGCATTTGGGAGCACACAAAAGAAACACCAGCAGCTATTTTACTGGTGGTACAAACACGTACGCACACACACCCATTTCTGTTATGCTGTGTCACAATTCTATCGAGTACAAATCCAACTCCTGGTGCAATCCGCGATGCGCCGTACAAGGGAGAACGGCGCTGACCTGATTTCTGCAAAGCAATCCTCCTCGCTTGACTTCCGACGGCACTCGGGAAGCTCATTGGTCGACATATCGATAAACGTGGGAAGCGGCGCCGTGCCGTGCGATCGAATAAATCGAATAAACCTGTGCGTCTGCAACATCGTGACAAAAGATGATGCTCAGGATGATGCCCGGGTTTCAATCTTATCAGGTTTCAAGAAGCCCAAATACCAAAGAGAGATGAATAATGAGTGCCATACAAGAGTTCATGTTTGTGGAAGTTAAGTATTTAGCTTCAGACGCTTTGGTACAAAGAGCCAGCTGTTATTGTCATGTGAACTGCAATTACGACACGTACTTTCTTCTTCTTCTTTTTCTTCAGCTTCTTCTTCTTCTTCTCTTTCTTGCCCTCGTCCTCGCTGTCCGAGGAGGAAGCGGAGCTGTCGAATGAATACAGCTCCTGGTGAAAAATAAAAAGTTAAAATGCAGGCGCTACTCACTGGAATCAATGTGCACCATGAAGTGATATATTGTCGTCGCATTCGGTTTGATGAGCATCGCAAAAAAAAAAAAAAAACAGCCTTGATATTCTGCAGAATGCATGTTTTGCTGACCGTGTTTTGCTTCATTTCTAGAGTGTTTCCGATTTGACTCTTTGCTCCTTCCACCTGTGCTGGGTCTTCAAGCTGGGCTTCCTCAGCTGGAGGCTGCAGACTCTCAGGGGGCTCCTGAGGGAGCTCCACACTCGCAGATCCATCCGGATCTACAAAATGCAAGTTTGGATAAGACGGGTTCATACTGATTAGCCTAGAATCTACAGAATTATCGGTATCCGCGTCGTGCATTGCCGATCGACCCGGGAATAATCTGTTATTGCAGCCAAGTCATAACATAAGAGAGAATTGCATCAGGGCACTTCCCTATTTTCCAACTTCCTTGTATTGCAATTAGTCCTTGGAAAAGATCAATACAAATCAAACACAAAATCCTGGTTTTAAAATCTCGAATTCCAAATCTGTGAATTCAGCGCCCGCCGACATAAATGGCAATTATGAATTCTTCTGTTATTACATTATACAACTGCCACTCCCTTTGCAGTAGAAATGGTAGTTGATTTTGTGCATATGTCATATGACACCATATTTTTCAAACAAACCCAATGAAAAATATAATGACCTTAAAACAAAAATAAGAGCAAACCTTTAGGGAGAGTGGACGCCATTTGGACCCAGACCTCTATCTCTCCAGGGGCTAAGCCCTTTCCTGTCAGTGTGTGCTTATTTTATGGCAAGGTGTGTGTGCTCTTGTATGTGTGTGTGTGTGTGTGTGTGAGTGAGGCTTGTGGGTGGGGGAAGAAAGGTAAGTGTCAAATGGCCTTAACCAAGTTTCAAAATAAAACACACTCCGAAAGAATTGAATTGAAAGGATAAGATATTAAAGGAGTTTGCTCTGTAAATTGAAATTCTGTTTTAATCTGCACGCGAACCAACCGACGCCCTCCAGGTTACAATTCCTCTTGAGTCTATGATTATCTTTCTATGTTTTATTTTGAAAGCAACATGACCATCATAAACAAATCCTTCTGTTGAATGATTGCATGACCTGTGCCAACAGGTAATGCCTGTTGCACCGCCTTTAGTTGCAGCTTCAGTAAAGTATGAGCCTCAAACAGAAGCTTTTCCAGCAATAAAATAATGCGATGTCTTAATTATGAACTCAGATTTACTAGCAAGTCTTTCAACAATTAATTTGTTTGTTTTGTTTTGTTTTTTTTATTAATTTTGGCAAAAAGAACACCAGATTTTTCTATGTAATATTTCTAGCCTCTTGATGAAGGGGAGGCTGAACATTTTTATTTGCAATTTATTTTTATTTTCTAAATTGTTTGCTGAGACAAGGTCACTATCCCGGGCTTTAGAGCAAAACAGAGCCAGTCGTTTTCACAGTTTTATTTTCACGAGCAGAACAACTAAATAATTAGTTGTGAAGATAAAAAAACGGATTTGATTTATCGATAAAGGCTTTGTCTGTTGAATATTGTTTGACATAAGACGCGTTCAACATTTTAGCAAATTGTAATGTCTGGCACTAAGAACACACCAATTCCCCCTATGGGGATCTATAAAGTTGATCTTATCTGATCTTATCTTATCTTATCTTATCTTATCTTATCTTATCTTATCTTATCTTATCTCATTCACACATGTCATGTCCTCATTATGTCTATGTCATTATCTATTTTATCCCTGTTGTATTTATATTCATATTTATTGTTGCGCTGCTATGACAAAAGAATTCAATAAAGTATTATTATCTTTTATTACAAAGTTGAATGTAATCTGATAACAATTATCTAAATAAAAATAAAATTTAATCCCTTACATCAAATAAGCATTGCTGCATAGCAAATACTTGCAACCTCTTGTGTTTCTTTCTCTGCTGCACGTCATTACGTCATAAAAAGTTGTACACGCCAACAAATATTCGGATTTTTAAATCGTATAACGTAGTTTTGGCGCCTCCCGGAGGAGATTTCGGACCACTGGCCTGCAGGAGAACTCTCTGCTTGTCGAAAAGGCAAAACATGATCCTTTCCTCACTCCGTAGTTCGCAGGCTGGTAAAGCGAAACGGAGTTAAAAAGAAAGCCAAAGAATCTCGGGAACAACCTATTTATTCAAAATAAAATTCAGTTACCCCAATTTTTGATTTAGTGAGCTGGAAAACAAATAAATTGCGGTTGTTTCTAAATGTAAAGTGTGGTAAGAATTACTCTAGTGACTGTATTTCAGTGGGAAAATGCAACACTGTTTCATATTAACACGACAACCGACTCTTATTTTGAAAAACCGACCGGAAGCAGTTGCTGTTTTAAGAGCCGCTTGACGGAAGCCGACTCTTCGCTGGCAAGGTAGTTTTGCAGAGTTCACTTGCGTCCGTGTTGTTTTGCAACTGATGCTAAATTTGAGCGATAAGATGTAAGACCGCAAGCTAACAATGGGCCGCCGGGACCTGCCGGAACTCTGAGCCGTTTCCCCGGCGATCGTGGCTCAACATGCCGAGCCGCCCGGCGCCCCCGCGGCTCGTCGGGGTTCTGCTGGCCGCGCTGTGGGTCAGCCTGGGCGGATGCGGAGCGCCTCCGTCCCCGGGGCCGCTGTGCGACAATGGCAAGGTGAATATGGACGCCCCTCAATTTGTTTGTGTGTGTTAGTGTGTGTGTTAGTGTGTGTGTGTGTGTGTGTGTGTGTGTGTGTGTGTGTGTGTGTGTGTGTGTGTGTGTGAAACAAATCATAACAATGTCCTCCATCTGTGTGTTCAGCGTTCCCTGGAAAAGGATCTGCCTGTGGATGCTCTCAGTTGGAACTGCCAAAAGTCTCCTCAGCAGGCGCCTGCTCAGGTAACCATGGTTACATGTGACCCCCTCATCATCATCTGCATCAACATCTTGCTCATAGTGTCCAATGTTTCTCGAGAAGATGCTGTGTGGTACACTGCACTCACAGCCAACCCATGGTGGCATGGTGTTACAGCTGTCAATCAGCACACATACACACACACACACACACATACACACACACACACACACACACACACACACACACACACACACACACACACACACACACACACACACACACACGCCAATATCCTCACTGTTGATCTCTATCTGCAGGGCTGCTCCAGTATTGACACAGTGTATGATACTGAGGTGAGTGTTACACTATCACGTCTCTTCACCGACCTTTGACCCCCCCACACCCCCTACCCACACACACACTCTCTCTGATCAGAAACAGATACGTATTGCAGCGCAGGACAGTTTTCTCAAGATTGCACATTTAGGCCAGTGCCAAAATAATCAGCAAAAGCAGTATGTCGCAGTTTTTACCACGCCTGCTTTTATGAGCGTTTATCACAACCGTTGTGTGTTTGATGACGGGGCGTGTCAGTATATAAACTTCTAATGGGATCTGATTTCTCCTGAACAGCCAGCCAGGCAGATCTGCATGGATGAACCCATCCTGTACACACACAGCATTCCCAACAGGTGAACGCCGCATCGCCCAGGAGGTTTCATGATGGGTTGCAACGCTTTCCATATTTTGGAACTTTCCTTTTTGTGTGTTTGTTTTTTTCAGTGGTTCTTACAGACCAGTGAGAGCACAGAGCGGAGCATACATGTACTGCCCTCCTCAGCGTTGGCTCAACAATTTGCACGTAAGTCCAAAACACATACATCACAACATCCCTCCTTCTTGCAAGGACAAAATAATACATGCACTCTATTTTTCCACAATTTCCACAATAAATCTGCATTATTTTACTGCACATGGAACTACTGTCCATTTAAATTGCACTCTTCCTTGCACGTGCACTCTGTAAGTTTCACACCAAGCTGTACTCAAATGTTTTATCTGCACTGCCAACGCTGTTCATACTTATAATAATGTTTACACTGTCATTGTTCATTATTAATCCATCTAAATGTACTGTGGACAGCAAAGTGAGAATTATATTGTACAGGTAAACACATTTCCTCACTGTAACTATGTCGATAAACAGGTTATGCCGGGTTTCTCAAGAAAATAAATAACCACAAACACACACACATACTTGATGTAGTAAATGTTGGTGCTAAGCAGCGTAACTAGCATCACGTGCACTTGTGTCATCGCCAGCATGGTGCCGCCGTGCTGCTCTACCACCCCTGCGTGCCGCAGAAAGAGCGCGTCCTCCTGGTGGCCTTGGCCCGGTCCTGTCTGCAGGACTACGTGGTGACCGCTCACCCGCAGCTCAGAGAAAGCACGGTAAGACAGACGTGGAGACAAACACAGTTTCACCTGACAAGTTTCCTTATTTCCTTTTTTTGTCCTGATCTGATTCAACTCCTATTTAATTCTTTCACTTAGATCCCGATTAAATTAGTGGAGCCTTGACTTAGGAGTTTTCCGAGATATGAGCCGTCGCTCTGTAAATTGTTACATTTTTCATTCATTTATTTATGTATCTTTGTGATACGAGCCGAGATCTGAGTTGTGAGCGAATGGGATGAGCCTTCGACACCGACGAGGCCGTGAATAAATAATGTACTCAATAACCAGGAGTTATTGAGTACATTTTTCTTATTTAAAACACACAACAAAAATAGGGGCCGTGGAACGGATTAATAGTCCTTCGATTCATTTTAAATTGGGAAATTTAATTTGATACACAAGCGAATTGAGGTACAAACGAATAAAATCAAGGTTCCACTGTCTCAGTTATCACAGCAGGGTTTTATTCATCTGATGATTATTTTGCTGCTACTGCCTTATGTACGCGTGAGGAGCCCACAAATATTTCTGATGCTCACCTCTAGTATCTTGACTCTCCGTTCAGCCGGTAGCCCTGGTGTCCTGGGGCCGCACTCTGGAGCTGCCCACCGCCGCTACGTCTGACACCTGCCGGTGGCTGGAGGCCACTGCCAAGGGGCCGGGGATCAGGAACCAGACCCGCAGCTACAACCTGCTGTTGGAGCTGTCAGCGGAACGGGTGGAAGACCCGGCGAAGGTTCGAGTCGGTCTCGATACGACCATTCGAGCACTAGTGATGAGGCTCTTTGCTCCAAAGCTGATGTTTCATCTCAATCCCTCAGGAGCCTCGCTCCATCCGGCGCTGCTGCGAGAAAATCATCTCTTCCCCGCCGGATGGAGCCACGAAAGCCAACAGTGACACAGTGCAATCCAGACGGGGAGTTGAACTCAGGCGGAGGAGAGCCGCCTTCAGAAGACACCAACGAGCCCCTGTGGCAAACACGACAGAGGAGACGTTTGGCTTTTCAGCCCGGAGGGACAGCGTCGGCAGTAAGAAGGTGGAGAACGGCACGAAGGAAGCCAACACGGCTTCTCATCCCAACGGCTTTGCTCCATCGGACACGAGGAAAAATCTACTCGCGTCCGGCTCGGAAACATCGGAGGCTACTCTGACGTCAAAGTCCTCGCAGGGCACGGTTTCTGGGCCCCGGAAATCCCTCGGTCTCAAAGATGGAGGCGCCGACACCGACAACCAAACGCACAAGGTGTCAGTCAAACGCACGAAGCTGACAAACAGCGTCCAAAAAAAGGGAGAGGACAGAAAGACGGCACGCGGCGAAGTCGACGTAAAGGAGCGAGAAGTGGAGGGCAAACAGAAACCCGGCGACGTACATCCGGCTGAAACTCGGGCGGGGGCTCAGACCCGCGAGCGGCCGCAGTCTGGTGAATCCCCGCCCGACGCCCGCAGCTGTGACGACGGCTGCAAAGAGGGCGGGAAATGCCAATGCCCCACCGAGACGGAGATGGCGGGCCGAGCCACGGCTCTGAGCAACGGGGTGGCCAAGACCCCCAGGACGGATGAGGCGGCGTGGGCGGCCGCGGCCCTGGGCTTCCTGCTGGTCCTACTCACTCTATCAGTCCTCCACACACGCCTCTACCGCCACTGGAGGACCGCCCCAAGCCTCTACTGGCACGACCCGCGGCAGGACTATGACAGCGTGGCAGGTTAGTGGAAGTCACATAACCCACCATTTCCCTCCCTTTTTTCTTTCACATGATTGGAAAACAAACACAAGAAAACCACCGACAAAATTATCAGTGTCTTGAGAAACTCGACATGCTTATGTTAAACCTCTAGAATAAAACTTTCAAACCAAGCTTGTCGACGATAAGCCCGAGGCTTAAACTCAGAAACTTCAAGCCCTCAGCTTTTTTTTTTCCCCCGGAATTTTCTTGTTTTTCCAAGGGCGTATTTTTAGCACCCGGAGTGTGTACACTCTCTGCGCTTCATTAAAATGCCCCCACAGTTTTTTCCACGTAGCGCTCCCTGCAACTTTGTCCTAGAATGAAAACAAAAAAAAAAAGTTTTTATTCAAGTTGAACACACTCCTTGTATTCACCAGCAATTAACACTCCATGTATGTGTGTGTGTGTCGCAGATGTTATCCGCAGGAGGCTGCGGATCGCGAAGAGAAGGCGAAAGCGGAGCAGGAGGCAGGAGTGTGTACTCTTGCCCAGCTCCTCCAGCTCCGACGAACTCCTTTAGGAACACTTCATGTGAAACACCTAGGGGGCGCTGAGGCTCTAAGGCGGATTAAGGTCACGACTTTCACACACCCCAAATAGCGCCGTTTGGAACACGGGGGGGTGAAACCAACATCGTTCTTCTACAGGGTCGCATCGATCTGTGTCCGAGCAGTTATCATTGTGCGGTTTAAGAGCAACGTGGAAAACTTAGCGTCTGATTTGCTTAAATCAGCATCCGGACACCGGTTACTTTTCTCAATGACGGATTTCTCTTTTACACAGCTGTTATCGGTCACATCACACCCAAAGGAGTCATTTTTTTTTAAAGACTATTCATCTTGAACCGTCTGACCAGCCGCTCCAGCTGCTGTTTTCTCCACGGCTTTTTTTTTTTATACAATATTTTTCCCTTGAAGGTAGAAGTACGTATTCATAGTTTTAGACACAGAAACAGTATCTTGTTTCTTTCTTTTGAAGGTCTGACATTCCAACGTTGCTGTTTTAGGCAACACGGTAGTCGTTTTAAAACATTTTTTTGCAAAGACTTGCAGCTCGAAACAATCGGCGGTGAAACTGCAAACCCGCTCATTAAATAAAAGTTTGTAAATACGATGCAGAGTTTGTGAAACTGCTTTTCCTTCAGGCACCACAGCCAATCACCTGCCTCCATTTAACCCTCTTCTCTCACACACCAAACTTCACGTCCTCTTTCCCTCCGTCCATTTACCTCCTCCATTTCCAAGTCCAAGCCATCCGTCTCTCATTCCTGATCCTATCCATCCTTCTCACTCCCAAAGAGAACCTCCACACCTTCAGCTTTGCCTCCTGTCACACTATCCTCACACACTCAACGCCAGTCTCGCGCTGTTGCTTTGCATTTTGGACAAACAGCATGAAAACAAGAAATACCTAAAGAAGTCTCAAAAACAGAACACACAATTTAAAAACCACTACAAGAAATGAAATGTCCCCTAAATTTTGTAAAAAAAAAAGAAAGGCTTTTACAGTCTCAAGAAAAAATAGAGCCCTGACAATGACCTTGTTTTATTGTTTTATTACAAATGTACAGCTTATGAGTTTCCATTACCATTGACCTTTAAAGTCATTGTTCTCTCTAGTTTATACAGTTTTAACATCTTCTGTTAAAAGATAACTCTCCCATCACCCATCTCCCAAAGTGTGGAGCCGTGAACACGGGCGCGTGCGCGTCCGTACAATTCGCCGCTCATCTTTTTTTTTTTAAATATTTGGACTTACAGTGAAGCTTGGTCCTACCGATGAGCGCCGAGGGTGTTTTGATACTGGGATTTACGTGCTGAGATCCTGCATGAAGGGGAAAAACAAGTGTGTTGGGGCGCGAACCGATGGAAGCGTTTTTAAACATTCACCCTGGAGGCACCCGTTCGTAGTGTCCGCACAATCCAGAGGGAGCCGGGCCATGTGCGTTTTAGACCCGACCCCCGAATCCCTACCCCACCCCAGCTCTCCCCGGCATTCTGAGATGACTAGTGCTCAGCCCAAGTGCGCTTTAGACCTTTTTCCCGTTGCACCCCTCACACCTCGCGCTGAGATGTTCCCTTTCGGGTGGGCGAGAGTGCGGCGCGTAAAGCGGATCCTGCTTTTCACCCGGCTGGTGTTTGAAAATAGTGCAACGATACCACGCCGTTGGGTGATCGAAACCGCTGCTCCTGCCCGTGGCCCCCCCCGGTACAACCGTCAATATGTACAGTACGGCAACACGGTCCAGGGTACGACGCGTGTCGAGGTCTGAAGTGCTGGTCAACAGATCCTTCGGCCTAAAGCCCACCTGAGCTGACAAATACACATAAATATCTCACAGACATAACCCTAACATATAGCTTAATGTATAAAATATAGCATGAAAATATGTTCATATATATGGCTCGAGTCTAAAACGCGGGTGTTCCGTGGAAGAATCGGTCGTTTCACCGAAAACTCAAAACAGGAGATGATGATGATGATGTGCAAAGGCATTTGATATCAAACGAACGACACGTTTCGAAACAAGTCTTTTTTTTTTTTTTGTTTGTTTGTTTTTGTGGACATCCCCCCCGCACACCCCCAACCCCAACCTGCAGAGACGTGCGTGCAGCCATGAGTGAGAAAGACCGGAGAACACCGACTGCTAGAGACCCCGGGCGAGAACTGGGGAGTTTGGGGGGGCAACAAGTGGGGGAAAATCAAACCCAAAAAAAAAAAGAAAAAAAAAAAAAAAACAGGGTAAAACAGACAGGGTAGTGTTGGGAGGTGAAATGGCATCGGGCCTTGCGTTAGAAGAATCGCGTCTTGCTAAAAAAGGCAGGAGAAGAAAGGAAAACTGAGATGTGACTACCTTCCAGCGAGGGGGGTATAACAGGCTGAGAGCTGCGAGGTTCGGCACAGGAGAGCCCAGATAAGGTGAACCCCCCACTTTTTGTTTCAGATGCAGCCCCGTGAGCACGACACAGCACAGGCCCGGTGGGCAGCGGTAGGAAAAAGTGCGCTGCCTTTCATTAAAAAAAAAAAAAAAAACTAATAAAAGGGTCAAGGAAGAGATAAGAAAAGAAGACATTTTTGTTCCCAATGCTGCCACCGCCCCGTTCGAAGTCGGGAGTTCGAGGGCAACTTCCAGAGGCTCGGATCAGCAGGCTGAGACGTTTCAATCCACCCCAAAAGAACAAAAAAAAAAAAAAAAAAAAGAATAGATGGTTGGCTTGATTGTGCTTGCCAGATGGTACGAAGCGTGGGGGAAAAAAAAATGAGACAAACTAAATCAAGCAAATTGGGGGTGGGTACTCCAAGTCAGTTTACCCGCCAGGTTAATAAGAAAAACACATATATATATATATCACCATATCCATGTTCCTGGATGCTGGATCTGGTGGATCTGGCACTTTCCACTGGCTGACCGCCACACCGAACGCAACAATCGGCGAGACTATCTTGGCACAGGAAACAGGAGGCTGGATTGACTCTTGAGATGATTCCACTTGTTCTACGGTTCAACGCTAACGGTGAGATTAATTATAAATAAAACACAGAGAGCTCGCCATTCCTGAAACAATGTCGGGGCCACGTTCTTTGAAAAAAATAGGAAAAAAAAAAAAAAAGCCAAACCAGAAGCACCTCTTTCTCCCCTGACACTCTTAGCACCCGAGGAACCCCTTGGTAACAGGATTTATCAAACAAAAAAAAAAAAAGAAGACAGCAAACGCTAACAGTTCTAGGAGCGCTTGAGAAATGTTCAGGAGCATTTCACAGATTATTTGTAGTGTGTATCCATGTTTTCATGAATCCCGGTAAAGTATTTTTTCCCTAATCTGCTAAAATTAGAATAATCCGAGTTGACGCGATGAAGCATACATAAAAAGTTAAATCAAGATGAGTCAGTAAAAATATCAATTAAAAATAAAAAAAAAAAAAAAATCACAATAAATCACAATTATTCCAGTGTAAGTGATGTCTTTTTTTTTTTTTTTTTTTTTTTAAGTCAGTCAATTTTTGTCCTCGGCGGTACAGTCCGACCCGACTTGCATGTTCGGATGAAAACAAACTAGAAATGAAAAGAAGAAGAAGAAGGAGAAGAAAAGAAGAAGGAGAAGAAGAAGCAAGGAAAAATTGAAAACATGCCAGACCATGCTGTGTACCACCGACAACGGGAGGAGGTGGAAAACCCAGGAAGAAGCATCTGAGAGCGCCCGGGTGGAGGGGCTCCTCCAATTGGGGACAGGATAGAAGAGGCCTCGTCCGTCTGGAGACTGAAGGGAGAAGACCAGAAAAGGAGGGGAAAAAAAGGGGGGGGAACATCCTGACGTCTCACAGGACGGAAGGATGGAGATGGAAGCCCCCTCCTTCCCTCCTGGGAAAAAGGGGGAAAAGGGGAGGGATGACGAGTGACGGAGGAATAAATAAGCGGCGCCGTCTCGGGGTGGGGTCAGCCATACATTGCCGTTGCCCCCGTCCTCCACATTTAAGCGCGTCACAGTTAAAGCAGTTTTGTTCTCTTGCCTTTTTTTTTTTCTTTCTTTCTTTTTTTTTTTTTTTTAAAAACACATCAGACTCCGCTGCCTTTCGGTCTGCAGCTTTCCCGTCTCCGATCCTCCCAGGATTCCCGTCGCACTCCCACGCTTGTGGAATTTCCCCGGTTTCCTCCTCTGTAGTGTTTTCTACTTAACGACGCTTTCATCCGATTCCTTCCCAAGAATCTTCCCCCGCCCTCCGTAGTGTGATATTAGTTTGCCTCTCTCCCTTCCTGTGCGTTGATCCTTTCTCTCCCTCCTCCCTCGCCTTCCCTCTGCCCGCCTCCCTTTTCAGGGGTCACTGCTTCTTCTCGCGAGTGGTGATGGTGACCAGTTGCTTGGCCGCCTTGGCAATGTCATATGCGCACTGGATGACCTGCTGCGTGAGGAGCTGGTAGTCCACGGCGGGGGCCCCCGGCTCCGTGGGCGCCGCCTTGCGGCACTCCACCTGCAGGCGGGAGGCGCTGGAGGCCAGCAGGCGGAGGGAGCAGTGGACCGCGTCCAAGGCTGGTCGCTGTGGAGACAGGAAGGGTTCAGAACCATCTGCCGGGGGGTAAAACATTAAATATCACGTGAAACGGGGGTGAAACGTACTTTGGGAAAGAGCGAGGCCATCTCGGTCACAGCAGAATGGATCTTCTCAGAACACGGAACAAAGCTGAAGAAGAGGAAAACTTTTTGAAAATCATCTTAAAACGTCAAAACAACTCTTGAAGCAACAAGAGATACACACTAAACGTGTGTTTCTGTGTCGGACGCCCACCTGTCGTGCTTGAACTCCTGAGCCGCCCGGAGAAGCTCCTGGATGTTCTTGGTCACCTGCTCAGTCTTCAGGATGACGTCCTCCGTACAGGGCAGGGTTGGGTCCGGCTCCCCCGCCTCCCCGCCGCCCTCCTCGGAGTCCCCGCGGCCTTCCTCCTCGCTGCTGCGGCCCAGGCTGAGGGCAAGAAGAACACAAATGTAACCAGGAGCTGAATAAGAATAAGAACAACTTGTAACCAGAGTTACAAGAAAAATATAACTATAATAAATAATAGTAGAAAAATTGTATAAACTGTCAAAAATAAGAGAAAAAGGGAGAATAAGAAATACAAATAAACTATAAAGTGTCTTACGTAACAAGTGAAAACTATAAAGTGTCTTAAGTAACAAGTGAAAGATAAGGAGCGTATAAGAGTATGAAAAAATATTCTACATGGAGCTGTTATGAAATATTGCAGTTATAGATAAATTATTACAGTTTAAATTATTACAATTTACAGTAAGTGGGTGAGGTTTTTTTTTTGTTGTTTTTTTTAAGGTTTTAAGATTTTAAGATTTTAAACTGAAGCTTTTTCATATCCTGCCTCTCACATGTCTCACCTGCCACTGTAACCTTCTCCGATGTTTTAGACTTTGGGTAACCCATAATATCACTTTCACAGTTGAACCTTGACTTTCGAGTAGATCAACTTACGAGTTTTCCAAGAAACGAGCGGTCGCACAGGCGAATTTTAGCGATATGAGCTGACGTCTGAGTTAGGGATGACCATTTGACACTGACCTGGCCGCATCTGTCTGTAAATTATTGTTTATAAACAGTCAGACGTGCTGCCCGCCACTAGCTAGCCCAGCCAAAATCATGGAAAAACAAAAGCGATGTGTGTGTTGCCGCCTCGTCCATGAGGACATGGAAAAGCTGTTGTTGGAGAGATTCCAGGAGCGAGAGCATCATCTATGAGAAGGCAGGAGAAATTTCCGAGACTTTGACGCGGCTGAGGACGACGCATCAGAGGAGTGAGTCAAAGCCAGTCAGGGACGATTTGATCATTTTCAAAAAAGGACTGGGATTCAAGTAGCAGTGTGCTAGTTACATTTAGCAACACATTGTAGCATTAAGTATGTAGGCAGTAAGTTAAGTTAAGTTAAGCAATAGCACCAAATGAAAAATTCCCTCAAGATAATACACTGATATCCTCCACCCCACCGGCATCTTCATGGTACATACACTTAATAAAACCTGTTTATTTCTTGACATTCTCTTTCATGATGTATTATCTTTTTTATTCATTATTTGTTATTTATTAACATTATTTTTCTTGTTCAAGAAAAATGTGTAAAATGTGTAAAAACAGAAAAAAAAACATTGGGCTGGAATGGAGTAATAGCATTTCAACGCATTTCAATGGGGAAATTTAATTTGATATATGAGCATTTCGAGTAACGAGTTTGGACGCGGAACAAATGAAAGTCGTAAGTCAAGGTGTAACTGTGATATCTAGTTCATTTTGAATTAAATGTGTGACCAAGAAAGTGACCTCTGTGGAGCCCTTAAAACCTGGAACCAAACAGTGAGGCTGACCTTAATGACAGCTCATACGTCTGCGTGTTGTCATAGTCACTGTCCGTGCCACTGCCATGCTTCTCTGATTTCGGCACCTGTGTGAGGGAACACACACACACACACACACACACACACACACACACACACACACACACACACACACACATGCACAAACAAATACTGAAAATGTAATCAAAAGGGAGTTGTTTTGTAAGAGTTTTTTGCGCAACAGAAATGCAGGTCAATAATCCGTGTCCCTGCAGGATTCATAGAAGATAGATTTTGGCAAAACAACATAAACCAATAATCTGAGTCCTCAGACAGATCTAATGCAGGATAATGAAATATTTGGAGCAGCCTGGAATTGTCCGGACCAGTAAACTGGATTCAAATCTATCCAGATGTGGGGAAACTTTTTTAAAAACAAGATCCTGACTTGGGGCAATAAATGCGGGTCAAATAGACGGGGTCATCGTCAAATTGGACTTTGGAGCGTATTATGCATTTCATCGTTGTAATCAGCTCATGACATCCTCAGAAATAAAGTCTATTTTTTTAGTGAGGTTGTTTTTAACCCTGTCTCACATACACTCTATCACAAGTAAAGGAAATATAATAGTGTTTCATAACCACTGTAATGTTTGACAACACCCGAATAAACACAAAAGCAATCTGATGCCAACTAATACAGCAGGAAACACCATTATTTTACATTCACTTTTCCAAACTTTCACTTCTAAAAGTCGAAAACAAAATACTAATATAGAAAAAAAGATTAAAATCAAAGAAGATTGTTTGATTTCATAAAGTCTGTATCCAAAAACTACTACAGAAAAAAAGAAACGCTAAAATTAAAAAAGGAGTTTGCATATTTGACTATATAAAATCTAAATTAAGAAAACATTAAAATTTTGTATGATTTCCCCATCCCACTCTTGGCTCTCTGGTCTCCTTCCACAGTCCAAAAACATGCAGTACATGCAAACATGCATTTTGGTTCACTGAGGACCCTTTTTTCCCCGGCATGTGACTGAGAGGGGGAACAGTCATACACCTCAACCTGAAGTGTGAAAAAGTAAACATCGTATTTCTCTATATGTTGCCACGTGACTGGCTGGCAACTGGCCTTAGGTTAAACCTAGCCTCTTGCTAGGTGGTATGGAATCATATATATATATATATATATATATATATATATATATATATATATATATATATATATATATATATATAGGCAAGGCCAATAGTTTTGAGAATGACACTTTCACAAAGTCTGTTCCTTCAGGGTTTTTAGGTGTTTGCCAGATATTTCTATAGTTGTGTCATTCTAAAAACTTTCGGCCATGACTGTATATACATATATATACACACACACACACACACATACATACATACATACATACATATATATATGCATATGCACACACACATATATACACATGTATGTATATATACACACACACACATATATACATACATAAATACATTCAGACACATACATTCACACGATGTATGCATATATATATATATATATAAAACCCATCCAAATACTTGGCTTAGTCTTTCCTCGTGCATTTGAGCCAAATTCCAACAAGTTCCAAAATGCCAACTGAAAAAAACACTCACCATATATCTGCCCATCTCTGTGGACCCAGACAGGTGCTGGCCTCCATACTGCGCTAAGCCCCCGGTGCTACCCTTCCTCACCTGTGGGGGAGAGTAGAAAGACAAGGGTGGAGAGGAAGAGGGTTGAGGAAGGGGAGGCAGATGGGTGTTGGTCGGCGGTGTAGCGAAGCATTGCCAGAGAGGTCGGAGAGGAAAGATGGAGGAGACGGAGGAGGGTAGACATGAAAAGAAAAAGGAAAGAGGAAGAGATTGTTTTATATGACAGCAGGAAAAGGGAGAAGTGTTGGTTGAATGCGGCGGGTCGCCTATGCTCCGGTTGCGCTGAAGGCCTCAGCGGCTAACATACTAATATCTAACTAGCACTGAGCTACATTAACTGGTGATACAGCTACATGGAGCGGCTCAAAGTCACTGCACACAAATACTACGGTTGATCTCCAATATCAGGATGTATAGTGAGCGACGGGCGGGGGGCTGTGTGACGAGGCCTATGGGTAGAAATAAAATGGCAAAAACAACGCAACGGCACACAAAATGCTTACATCCGGAGGATGCGAGGCCACACTGCGGTGAGCGAGGGACGGACGGGTGAAGAGACAGACAGGACAGAAAATGGACAAACAGGTAAATCTTCCGGGCGAGAGATTTTGCATTGGAGACCAACTTCATGTCGGGGCAATCTTTCCGTTCTATGAAGCTACCAGCTGACGTGGTTTGTAAAAAGAAAAAAAAAAAAAGAAAAAAAATCATTCCCCGCAGCGTGTTAGTGTCCGTATTCCAGAGGTGCAAGAGGGAGGTCAGAGGTGGCAGAGCGGGCTGGGGTGGTGACTCGGAAATTTTTCGCCAGGCGGCAGAGCGGACGCACGCACTGTTGTGCATCTTTCTCTTTCAGGTCAGACTTTTGCTGTTTCCCCTGCGAGCTGCTGAGTAACAAATGCATAACTAGGTGCTATCGTTTCTGGACGGATATACGCCTAAAAAGGGGATGGATCCATAATTCCGTCTTTCAAAGAGAAAGATGGGTAATGGAGATGCAGGGGAAAGTGATTCAAAGGGAAATAGAGAGATAAAGGTTGGACTGTCGCCCATTAATCAGACTGGAGAGAACAAGGCAGGGCTGCTGAAAGAGAAGTGGGAGTTGGAAAGGGGCCAGGAGAGTTCTAACTTACGCTGGGTGTGTGGAGGGGCTGCAGGCGGGCTGCCAGGGAGTCCAGGGCTGGGGGACCATGGGCCGTGGGGCCGGGGGCCGCCCCCGGCTCGTACATTGAGAAAGCCTGGCGGTCCCTCCGGTGGGGATGGGAGTGAGGGGCGGCGGAGGAGGGCACCGAGAGCCCAGGGGGATCCGCTCCCATCCCAAATCCGCCCAGACTCCCTCCGATTCCTCCTCGCACCCCTCCCCCCGGCCAGCAGCCTCCACCTCCACCAGGACCCCCTACCCCATGGCCAGCTGCTCCCCCAGCCTGCTGGCCCCCCCGCAGCGCGCTGTTCTCTGTCTGCATCCGCGTGATCTACAGGAGAGGAGGAGGGAGCGGGAGGGGATGAGAGGATGGAGGGAGGGAAATGAGGAGGGTTGAAGGGAAGGGGGGGGGTCAACTGAATGGTCAAAGACAAGCCATCATAATCACAGGTACAATTAAGGGTCATACCGGGCTTTTGATAATAATGAATATTAGGGCGAGGGGGGCACAAACAAGTCACATGACGAAATGGCGATTAGGTGATGAGGAAGTCGTGCGGGGCTGCAAACCTGTTTACATCCGGTTTATGTCAAGGGTTGATAACGTGAAGGGGACCATTAATTGCAATCTGACCGGACACCAGTTTTTCAATTTTTGCTGTTTGCAGAACGGATGTATCTGAGCGACCGCACGCCAACATGCGTATTCATTGATTTTTCACTGTCAAGTGAGGATGAATGAATGAGCCACAGAACGGGGGGGGGGTCAACGTGACACGACACTTGTAGCCGGGAATGAACGAATGCGGAAACTGGATGGAGCCACAGTGGACAGCGAATGGACGCCATTAAGGCCTATTAAACTAAACACGTCAGCTAAAATGGGAAGACAGGTTTTTTCTGTGTTTTTATTTTTATTTTTTCTCATGGAACCAGAGCTTCATAAGAGTGACAGCATCTGAGTGAGCTCCGAGAACAGATGATAAAAAATCATGTCACCGAAACGTGACATGTTGGGAAAAATGACACCGTGACCGTGAAAACTCATTGGCATTAAAATATTCACTTGCCCCTCCATCATTTTGTCCTCCTTCTGTCTAAATCAATTGCCCCCTCCCAGACTGATCTGTCAATTTGCCTTGAACTCCTTAATCCACCCATCATCCAAACATCATCCCCAATTTTGGTGGGCTTCCCTTTTTTCCCGTTTCCCAAAACTGAATCAGAAAATTTTCCAGTTGTCACTCAAGCTATTTTATATACGATCTTCCTCATCCAGTAAGGCACTACCCCGCCTCCGGGTGGCTTCCTACCTCCTTCTGGAGCCGCCTGAGCTCCTCGCTGAGGTTGTTGTTGACCTTCATCAGCTGCTGCACCTTGGCTTCAGAGGAGGCCAGAGCTTTCTTCACCTCCAGGTACTCCTGCAGAGTGATGGGCCCATCTGACAAGTCTGACGAGTCCATGCTCTGCATTGAGAGGACACATTGGATAAAAAAAAATGATTGTAACAGGTAAAAAACTTTTCTCTTTCAGGACTATTTACTGCGCTGATGCTTGAGCTGCCCCAGATCAGGTTAGGCACCAAGTTAGGCTATGCAGTGTGTGTGTGTGTGTGTGTGTGTGTGTGTGTACGTACGTGTACGTTTTTGTCTTAAAAAAAAAACAAAAAAAACAAAACAAAACTAACCCCAGCTTACTGTTCTGTATATTTCCTGTGCATCTTGTATTTGCAAGTGTTCTTTGCAGTGCTTATGTCCTCTATTGTAAGTCGCTTTGGATAAAAGCGTCTGCCAAATGTAATGTAATGTAATGATTGTGAATCTATTGCCTAGTTAATTTACTGTTACAGATACACTAAATGTATTACAACATTAAGAAATTTCCTCTGTGTTTTGTGCAAAGTGGACATTGAGCTGTGTGTCGGGGAGGTGTAAGCTGGCCAGCAGCCCGAAGGCCAAAATTGCAGCTGACCCCATATACAAGCACACAGTGGAGCTTCAGTTCTAACTCGCTGCAATGCCAACCCCCGCTTCCTGTGGCCCCTGTGATTCCTAGTGTTTCACTCGACCACCCTCACTGTCCGTCGGTGGTCACTGTATCTTTCTTTTAAGCAAATGCAAAAGAAAATCCTCTCAATTAAAATTAAAAACTACCTTCAGGAAATATCAATTATAGTTTCCCTCTTTGGGTTGAAACTACAGAACAATGTGCATATTTAGTGATGGGGGTGGGGGAGGTGGGGGGGGGGGGGTAAACATCTGATTTGCATGTAGTCTGAGTTTTGTCCACTCTGTCAAACCAGCCCACAGGATAACCTGACAGCTGCAGGTTTAGCTTCAGGTTTTGAAGCATAATTTAAACAAAAAAACTTGCAAATTTTGCACTTGTTTACTTGTAACCACTATACCACTCCCAATGCTGCACCACTTCCACCTCCGTTCCACTCTCTCTCTCCCTCCTTTCCTCTCTTTGCATGAACAATGCCTCTCTGACAGGGACCAGAATAGATGATGATGTCACTCAGGAGCTATGTGGCAGTTCTTACTATGGCCACTCCCTGAGAAGCATGCAGGGACAAGAAGTCCCGGAGGAGAACGTGGAAACGCTCATTACAGTCAGAAACAAATGCATGGACGGACCAAAAAATTGTATTTTAAACTAAAAGCAAACTACAGCATGGAGATTACATGGATAATTTGTAATACTGTATATGACTGGGTTCACATTGGGTGTTCAAGAGCTGCACCTTTGCACGGTTGCTGCGCTGCGTGTTGTTGTTGTTCTGGGTGGTCAACTCGCTGTCGGTGTCTTCATCAGAAGCTACGCTGTCATAGTCGTGCTGGTCGTCGTCAAAGCTGAGATCTAATGGGTCTGAGGGCACATAATAAACAGTTAACATACGCGCCATACATCTGCATCTGAAAAACTTTACACCCCCGTAGCTCGCTGCACCCAGAGAGAAATGCCATTATGAGTCGGTAATCTGGTTTTTGATGGTGGAATGCATAAGCTGTGTGGATGGGACCGGCACGATGCTAATCACTGGTCTGTGGTCTGCAGTTTTGAAGCCGCGAGGCATTTTGGCTGTTGTGAGCTTGATTTTCTTTCTTTTTTTTTTTTCAGGGATGTAACCCGTATTTTGGGAGAGAGTGAAGTACCTCGAGTACCAGAATCGTCATTCTGCACCGCGATGAATTGGAAAAAAAAAAGTTGAGACATGTCTATTAATGAGTAATATATAAATCAAAAATTCTAAATACTGCACTTCTGTTGGACTTCTGGGCAAAAACATGGTACTTCCAAAGGGGTTTTCCTGATTCGTGTCCTGTGTGAAAATCCTTCAACTCCATCCCTGTCCAACTGGCCTACCCCCAACTCACCGGTAGGACTGCTGAGACCTTTCCCCTGCTGTCGCCTTTTCGCGTCACTCAGGATGTCAATGATGAGCGTGGCAAACTCCCGGGCATTGAAACGGGCCAGCTTCTGACGGCCCTGCGGGGGGGGAGAGGGGACCAGATGAGGAGTTTGGATTTCAATTATTAACTCAGGCACCGGTGTGACGGTCTAAAATGGAAGCAGGAGCGTTTGGTTGTGAGTTCTGCAGCGTACAAATTTCGACCGCAGCCCACGGTTCATTGCCTGTGTGAGCACTGTGGAAAAACACAGTCATACAAAACATTAGGGACACACAGACACTCGCAGAAATGTGCTCATACATACACAAATATGAACTAAGAAACTGAAACCATGCAATTATACAAGCTGCTGGCATCCATAGAAGAAAAAAAAAGGACTGAGTTCTTTTAACAAAGAATTACTGGATGCAGACGCTTTTAGATAAAGTTAATATCTTGAGTCTGTTTCTTAACTTTTCCATCATGAATGCTGGATGCCAAATGAGGGCAGATCAAACATGGCAACGCGTGTGTTAAAAGCAAATGCTTACATTAGTGAGTCACATTGATCAGGAGAAACTACGAGGTAAGACGTGGGTTTTGTCTGTCTCTTTCTCTCTCTCACTCTCACACAGACACACACGCACACACAGACACATACTTACACGCTCACACAGAGGAATGTCCCTTGTTAATTTCATACTAATGCACAGACTACCAAAAAAACACACTTTCCAAGCCAAGCTTTATTTTTTTAGTGAAATAACTCTGAGATGGGTTTAGGTATAAAAGCTCTGACCATGTGCTTTGTGTGTGTGTGTGTGTGTGTTGGTTTACCTGGTTGCGTGTGGCGGAGTACTCGGGGTTGACCGGTAGGAAGGGCACTGCACTTCGTTCAGTAACCAGAGTGCTGTGGTTCTGGGTTGTCAGCCACACTGGGGGAGGGAAAGAAAAAAAAAAAACAAGAGACAAAATAATACTTTTGTCTTTCCTTTTTTAGCAAGAATGTCATCGTGTCTGGTACGTGCACAGCCAAACAGCCAGTTCATCCACCCTCTCATACAGGCAGACATAAACAATGGGGAAAAAAACAACTGAATTCCTATGATGCACAAACATGCTTTGAGCACAAGTCCTTTGATTGTCAGGATGCATGTGTGTGTGTGTGTGTGTGTGTGTGTGTGTTGTTGTTGTTGCCACTTACCTGAAGTGCCCCTGTCAGAAAGCACCATTTGACTGCTAGGAAGGGAAAAGGAGGAAAGAGTCGCGGAGGAGGAGAGAGACTCGAGAATTTCTGAGGCACTTCCTCACAGAGTCTCTCCTCCTCCCTCCTTTGGCCTCCTGCAAAATGTTTCTTTCCTTTCTTCCAAACTCAGGGCTTTGAAAACACACTGACTGCTGAACTCATACTTCTTCACATATTCCCTCCACTCTGGGCTTCACAAACATTTTGGCTCATATCACCAATCCCCACATCTAAATATGGCGGGGGAAGCGGCGCTCAGAACACAGGTGAGCACTGAAGAGGTAAACAATGGGGCTCACCTGCATCATTCTCCCTGCGATCCACTTCATCATAGACATCCATCGCCAGCTCCTCGAATAGACGATTGTTAAGCTGTCATACACACACAATATATAATTATTTACACTCAAAAATGCATGAATAATGTAGAAAATACTAAAATAGATAAAAATACACCCATGTCAGTCATAATGTTTTCCTATCCATCACTTAAACTTAGTGTCATGTAAGATTAATCATCTCAGGTATCGGTTATGGATTAAAGACTTTGGGCGGTGCTCCAAAACAACTAATAAATAACTAAAAAATAGTTGAATTCTCCAAACTGAAAGAGTCACATGTTTTCCTCCATGACACGCGTAATCACAGGACCGATCCTGTGAGCCGGGCCAGTATATGCAGAGACAGAACTAAGGGCGCTTGATTAAATGCTGTATCATTTTGACACTATAGACCCCAAAAAAATGTATATTTTATCGCTGATTAAAACATACAGCTAAAACAGAGATGAGTCACAGGCAGCTGTGATATGCACATTTTGACAGAAATAAAAATGATTGTTTATTTAACAGTACATATGGAAAGATATTCTGTCATGAGCATGAGTGTTTCAATTAACATGTTTTTTTTGTTTTCTTTTCTGCAAAAAAAAAACTGAGGTCATCTTCTTCAAATCAGACATGTGTCTGCAGACTAAAACCTCGACCTGAATACTGAAGACCACTCACTGCTTGAAGCTTCTTCTTCGCGGCCTTGGCCAGTTCCGAGAGGTCCAGGCTAAAAAACACAGAGCGCGACGGTGAGACGGGTACCACGGCGGAGAGAGGATACTGTGGAGGAGGACGGGTAACATGGAGATGGAGCAGAGCGGCAGGTGGGAAAGTGGGTCGGATGTTTTGCTAGGAGGAGGAGGGGAGGCAGGGAGATGGAGGCACTTTGGGATGAAGATGTGTTGAATGTCAGTTAACTGAGTTCACTGTGGCAGTGACATTTGGAGCTGTGTAACCTCCTGCAGTCACATGTGAGCGGCACAATTTTAGTTTTTACAAGCTGCAGGGTTTGACTAGCTACTCTGCTGAAGGTCAAGCCTCTGGAATGGGAAAATGGGGCAGTGAAGTTACGATACAGCTCCATTTTCTGTCAGTAACAGATTAAATCATAACACTATTCTTCCCAGTGTAAAAGAAAGCATTTCTTCATGGGACATGGATGTCTACAAAGGACAGGGCAGCAGAGAGAGAGCGAGAGTGAGAGGGGAGTTAACATGAAGCCGGAAAATGGTGGAAAAATAAAGAGGAACAAGGAAAGTGAAGATACCTCTGTGTCGGGCACTTAGGACGAGCTCTGGCTCCACCAAGCGCAGCGAAATGGAGAGAACAGAAAATGAGTGAGAGAAAGGAAGAAAACAGACAGAGGGAAGGGTGGAGAACCCACATCAAAACAGCTTTAATTGTTATCATCCAGAGGAACCATTCGCAGAACAGAGCAGATGCAAGTAGTTAGAAGGCAGCCAAAAAGTAAGCCTCCCCACAGGTAACAAATAGATCTCCGACTTTGCTTGGTTTATGCCTTACATGTACATTTGTGAGTCTAACTACTTCCTCAGCCCAGTTGTACTTCAAGCCAAGGTCGTGAATGTCTGCATTGATTTATTATGGTCTCAGTGTGAAGTTCTGCAACTTACAGATCAGACCTGCACTTCGGGATCAATAAATTGAGCCAATTATAAGTACCTGGATCACCGGAGGCCTCAGAATTGGCCTTGGCATTCACCTTAACTATTTTTAAGAAGCCAGGGGCCATTTGTGCCGCGCTCTAAGGATAGGGTTACATATACTGCGGTGCCACCCTCTGGCCACAATGGTAAACTGCAATCAATGAATATTCATCGACACCTAGGAGGCCTTCAGGTCTGGTGTCCGATAGGTTACGGTACTCCCCACCCCGTGCAATGAAACCACACTCAGCATGCAGCAACAGACCATTTATAACCAGCCAAACAGATCAATAATCAAAGGGTCTATACCTGTCAGCCATTTGAGGAATGATATAATGGCCGTTCTTGTGATCTAAAAAGGGGAGAGAGGGAAAAATTCAGGTTTTGGGTTGCAGCTACGAGAGTGCAGACGGCGAGAGGTGCCCGCTCGGCTTTAGAGCGTGTAAACTGTGTGACAGGTGCACGGCTTACCTGGGCGCCGGCCACACAGGTAGAAGGCCAGCCTGTCCGTCAGCTCATACTGACACTCAACCAAACGCTCTGCTAACTCTATATGGCCAGCTTGCCTGGAACAGGCAGACAAAATAATTCATTCGATGGTTATATTCCTTTTTTTTTTTTTTATTGTCGTAGAGATCCAAACACCCATGCATGCTACCTAGCGTAGTCCATCGGTGTTCGTCCATTGATGTCAGGTGCCCCGGGGTCTGCACCGTACACCACTAGCAGCTCAGCTTGCAAGATCTGGCCTGCCTTGGCTGCCACGTGGAGAGGGGTAGTGCCTTTTTCCTGCAGGGTTGAGAAGATCAAACAGAGTCATGATAAGAGGCCTAAAGAGAGGGCAGTGAGTGCAGCTGAAATTTTCGATGGGGTGAGCCGGGTGGCACGTTTCAGCTTACCGGGTGGAAAAAATTGGCCTGGGCACCGAGGGACAGCAGTCGAAGACATGTCTCTAAACTCCCTGTTCGCACACTTGAGTGAAGTTGCTAATGGAGAGACAAAAGGAGGTACAGGAGAGGGGAAAAAGCGGAGAGATAAAAAACAAACCGGTTGGAAAGAATAAACATCACTAAAGACAAAAACAGGTACAATTTACAGTGATCCCAGCAGAGCTCTGCACACGTGATAGGCCATTATTACATCCTGCCGCTTCATCCACATCACTTCCTGCCAGGAGGGCTGATTGATCAGTTTGCAGGTGAGTGCATAAGTTTCAGTGATTCCCAACGGCACATGCATGTGTTTGTATGCGGGGTCCCCCTGAGCGTCAATGGATGCTGCTCCTTTGCTGCACACCCATGTCCAGAATGACTTATTAAAACCTAACTCGTGAGTTGCGTAGCTGCAAAATGCTCAGCCCTCACCTTACTGAGGTCCTTCGTAGTGACGCCATCATCATCACGGCAGGGGAGCTTGTGCACAAAGGCCAGCATCTGGTATTTGGCTCTTATGAACTCCGATTTAGTGGGACTGTCAAGGGGGTGGAAGTGAAAAACCGTGAGCACAACCCACAGCTTCAAGGAGACTGGGCGTTAGGAGTGGATGAAATTAGCCCCGTAACCGTAGCAATTAAATTACATTCACATTGAAAAGATGACCCATTTTGTCATTGTCTCTGTGTTCTAATCTTAAATCCAGTTAAGCTTCTTTTGAAGCACACACTCTAAACTAGAGACAGGAGATGGGGAGGGGGGTTGTAAATTTAGGTCTGTCCTCCTCATCCTTCTTTCAATTTCACGTTCATTTGCACAAATGTGACCACCGCGAAAAATAACGACTTGTGTACTTTATCCCACAACTGATAGAACTTTTATAACACTTTCACTAGGTGAACATGGTGAAAAAAAATATCTCGTCGCTCGTATTTAGAATGAAATGACGCATGGTTGCATGTCCGGAGAGCCTACTAACACATTGTGACAGTTTGCTGATAGATATAGCTGTTACTTTCCTAGTAGAAGAGATGGCTAGTCAGAGAGTGTCAGAGGTCACGCCTGCAGAATTTTCAAAGACGAACGCACACCGCGATGATTGCGCGAACTGCGTATTGGTGGCGGAGCGAATTAGTGACCTCAAATCACCAAAGATTATTCGAAACGTATTTTTGTTTGTTTTGTTTTTGTTATGCCTCATCCAGATACAGTTCTTGTGAACTTAAGGCAAAAGCTTGTACGACTTTTGAATCTGAACTGGACAAGGGATGAGGAGGGCAGATCTAAATTTACACCTTCAAATTATAGAAAATTGATACTATGTAAACAATAGGGCATGCAAACACCAATAATAAGCCACATACACAACACAATATAGCTTTAGCAATGAAAATGACCAGCTGCAAGCATTAGAAACACAATATTCATTTTCAAAAAAATAGCTCCAAAGTTTTCATCACTCTGAAACGCATTTTTGGGTGTGTTTTTTTTTAACTCAGTACTGTGTTCATGTATTGTCACATGAAAGAAATATACAAAGAATAGACCACATGATGTGAGCTGCGCTGAGTTGACCCAACGTAAATAAAATATTTCAGCTTATTGACTGAAACAAGGCCATCATGTACCAACGGGGCCAGTATTGTCCTTTAAGGACCGCACTGGATATGCTTACTACTATACACGGAGGAATTTGAATTTGTAGGATATTCTTACTGGACTTTGTCCTGAGGGTTGGGTTTCCGACGACCGCTCTGCACCTGAGCGGGGTCAAGGAGACTGTGTTCCCATATGGAATTGGCCCCATTACTAGCCAAAGTCTGAACCATCTGAAACACAAGAGTGATGGCGTTATCAAACAAACTCTTAGGTTCTGAGTACTTGGATGAGTAGTAAAGGACCACCCTATATATATAATATCAATTCATATAATGGTACAAAAAGAGAGGATGCCTTCAAAGTTCACTTCATAGACATTACAAAATAAAGAGCAAACCTTTCTAAAGAAAATACACTGTATATGCAGATTTATATTTTCTTCTAGTTTCATGATGCTGTATCAGTTGTAACGGCACTTCTGTAATCTTGATCTTGAGATATGTTTTTTTCCTGTAATTCCTGTAAGTCCTAGCAAACTCCTCTTTGTTTTTTCTTTTTCTCACCCTTTATTTTTCATCAGCTTTACCTGCAGTAGTGCTGGAGGCCATCCACTGTGTCTCAGGTGCTTGACTATGGATATATGGCGGCCTAAGCTGCGGTGAACTGAACAGCATTCATCGCAGATCAGAACCCCTCGGTTGATGCTGGTCCAGCCTGGGTCTGATAAAACACACAAACACAGCTGACTATTCTTCTGAGCTTTGTAATCATTTAAGGTGTAATTATGACACCTCTCTGTACCGTCAAAACAACTGCATACCTGAGAACTATATTCCATATCCAAAAATCCTTCACCATCTACACAGTACGTTGCTTAGCTCTGAATTATACTAACCTACAGTGCAACTCCAGTCATTTTTCTCTCATAAAATGTGCGCCCACCGATTCTGCCTTTCAGTCCAGATGTCATTCAAGGTCATACAAAACAGATATCCCTTTTTTGGTCTTCGCTTCAAGAGGCGCTCGCTGCGGCTTAAAAATGTGTATTTATCATGTGACACTGGAAAGTGCCCCTGCAAAATATAGTGCACAATACCAGGAAAGCAGGCTTGCATTTTCAGGGTTACACGTCTTTGTCAAAACTCACTGGTGACAGAAAAGAACGGTACATGGTGATTTTAACTATTCTTCAGAATGTGTGTCTTTTAGGAGCAAAAACAAGATGATGTTTGGCGGTCTGGCCTGCATAGTAAAGCACACTCAACTCTATAAAATGTTACTAATGAACCATCGCACACACAGCTCTGAACACCATTTGGAGATAAAAACCTCAAAACAGGAGGTTAAACTCAGAAAAAAATAACACAGTTGCCTCGCTTGTTCATGTGTGGAAGGGAGGAAAAATGCAGAAGACCATTCTTATAAGACAACTTACTAATCAGGTCAAAAGTGGAATTTACAATTATTTCAATGTTACTTTGAGAAACCAATGGCATGTAGAAAATTCACACCTGAAGTGTGTTCGACACACACATGACCAGTGAGAACATAAGCAGCTTGGGGTAAGACCAGCTCTGGCTCTTTGGCTGCACCATGTGTCAGATTTACTAACTGTCAAACCAATATTTGGTCGCCTCAGTCTGTTTTCAGGAATATAGCACCCCGGGATATTATTCTGACAGGAAAAAATTGTTCTCTCCTCTTCCAGAGTCCTGTATCTTTAATGTTTTAAATAGGAATAAACAGAAGTGACTTGAGGAAAGAATGGGGAGGAGGGAGGCAGTTATGACCAATGCCAGTCCAGGGACACTGGGGCACTTGTCATATAGTCTGGGTCGTATCTCTTCCTCCCGAAGGCCCTGATGTCATGAGCAGCTTACAAATCAAAACAGTCAGCAGTATCAAAACAACACTTGCAATGTTACACACGTGCATACATGAACACCAAAACATCTTCTATCTGTGTTAGTCACTTTCAGGCTGGGATAAAACTGTCTGGGCTTAAGAGAATTAATGGAGCAAAAATAGTCCATCATTAGATGCACTGACATGCCATGAGCCTTTTTCCCTGCAGAAATTGTGGCAAATGCAAAATGGCTTTGATAAGAGCTGCAGCCTGGTTCAGAACAGTAGCATGCAGGCTTTACAGGACAGACTGCAGCAATTTAATTCCTTAATCTGTGTAATAAATATAAAAACTCCCACAGGCTAAACTATCTGCTTGGTTCGCAGGATCAATATAATACGAGACCATTAAGCTATTAGACATGAGTAGACTACTGGCAGTGGCAAAAAAGGGCAGAACTGCGGCATGACATAACTTTGCCTAAATTTGGCATGAATCCTAAATTCAGCATTAACGCTTGTTTTTATAAGGGTTATTAAATGCCATCTAAAATTGTACATCATATGAATATTCACAAGTGAAATACAGAATGTTGCGTTTGCTAACTGATTTTGAATTTTCAGAAATGTAAATGCTGAATTTATATTTTCGTAAAGGACACACTTTACAAAACACAAGATCACTAAATAATACGAATAGAAACCTGTAGTTTAAATTGAAGGTAACCTCGACTTATGCTGCAAACATTTTATGACTGTTTCGGAGTGGAACAACTTATGGCTTCACAAGGGACATCGGACAATAAAAGAGGACTGTACGCGCTTTGTAAATGTCAGTATGTGTTCAATAAACCTACGTGTCTTGTTCTACAGCATCTTTGCAAGATCTTAATCATAAAACATGATTCACTGCTGCTGAGGGCCGTGCAGATTGTTTCACACATGACATTTAAGCCTCCAGAGGCTTGGCTATGGCTGGGTGTATCAGTTGTCCTTTGTAGCAATACCACGTAGTTATACGTGTGTCACAGTGCTTGGTGGTAGGGAGGTGGCCTGTCACCAGTGGCTAGGTCAGCAATTTTCAGCACACTGCTCGTGTGTGTAACCCTTTCAAGAAAGGGCTACATGCAGCTCACGGAAGAGGTACGAGCATATGGCCAAAGACAGGTATGCGGATGTGAAAATCCACGGAAATCAGCGATTGCCTCCCAGCAGAAATTAATCTTTCCCCAATGAGGGCTAATCTGTCATGGAAAAAAAAATAGCACATTAAATACACTCTAAGTGCGCTGGCAATCGAGAAAACCCATTGAACGAGGATTGATGGATGTCCGCTGACATAATGAGCTTGATGGCAGCAAGAAGAGTGCAGACACAAAGATGTGAGTCAGGAAGGTAAGTCTGTCGAAGTAGAAGATGAGGTCAAAGTAAGGTGACCAGGTGTAGCCTGCGAATAAAGATCAGGCCCTAAAGCTTTAGACTCTTTTAGCGCGCACACACACACACACATGCACGTGCGCACACACACACACACACACATACATACACGCACGCCAATGGGAGGGGGCAGCTGTGAAAGGAGCAGCTGATGTAATATGTATACATGAATGAATCCAAGAAAACACACAATATCAAGTGATTCCAATTTTACATACAAGGCACTGTCCAGAAGGAGTCTAGATGACAAAGTAATTTGTATATCAACTTAAATTTAATATTTTTTTGAATTTCGAAAATAGTGGTGGGCGTTTTTCAGTGACAGGGGCAAATGAGGTTACAATGTCAAAGTTCATGGTGGTACAGATGTTACACAACAAACTTGTGTTTGATACGCTAATATTAACACCCCCCCCCCCCCAACGACCATCCAACTACGTCTTGTCCCGGCTGATAGAAAAATCAAAATTCCAGACACATATGACATAAAATATGGGCAATTTCAATCAAAAGAAATTGATATACAAATAATCCATTAAGGCGCTCCTAATGGACTGGTTTATATTTACAATATCGTTAGAATGACTGTTAGCTGACGCATCAGCTTAGCAAAAACTTGTCGCTTGGCCAAAGTTAGCTAGCGAGGCTAGGCTCGACTAGCATTGCTAGCCAGGTAAATACACAGATTGAAAACACGGCAGGTCAAATAACAAAAGAGAAAAAGGGCGTAAGGTCGCGATGCTTGATAGCGCATCAACGCCAACAGCGCGCTGAGTATTTCAACAACAGGCACCAAATTGTGAGTCTGAAATTGGACCAACTAGCCGGGGCTAGGCTAACGTGTCGGGGCTGGGGAGTGTTGAGTCTCCGGTCATGAAAACCAAAACAAAACGTCTCGCCGAAGTCGGAAAGCGCCATGAATCCGCCGCGGCGGGTCTCCCGCGGCGGCGTCCGGCGCCCCTCGTCCGCGCGGCGGATTCCCGGTCGAAAGAGGCATAAATGCTACATGTGTAGCCTCTCATTGATGTCCGTTGAGCGGCTATGTGGCTACGGTGATTTCCCGTTGTATTAACACGCCTATTTCCACTGTTTATTTTGGGCCTAAGCGACGCTCGGGAGCCCCGGCCGTTTTCCTGACCCGCGAACCCGCTGTCAGAGAGCCCGACCTCGGCTCCGTTGCCCCCAGCATGTCGCCCTCCCCGCCGAGCCGTATTGTTCCGCTTTAACCCGGTTGTCTGTTTTGATTTATATTCCCTTACCTGGCGCACTGCAGTCGGCGCAGACTTCTGTCCTCTGTAGCTTCCTTGACATCTCGGAAGTGGCCGAAGACGAGATGTGGATTTCGGCTATAGTGTGGCCGTTCGCCCCCCCCTTTTTTTCAACCCCCCTCCGCAGCCGAAGACCGACGTCTGCCGTCAAGCGATGCGGCCCCCGAATCCCCGGAAGCCGGGTGCCGTGAGCGCTCTTCCCGGCCAGCCGACGGTTGAATTTCCCGTAGTCCCCCTCCACCCCTCCAGCTCCCGTTCACCGCTGAACTCCTATCCTGGAGGCAAGTTGCGCGCACATCGTGCAGTTAGGAGGACTCTTTTACCGCAATATTTATTAAATGTGACCGCTGCATTGCCAGCCACCCACCGGGAGACGGCAGCTCTCTACCTGACAGAGCGCGCACATACACACAAACACACACTCACACACACACACACACACACACACACACGCAAAGTGTCCCTGCAGCCAACCTCTGCCCATCAGGGGTCCAGATGGGGGCGAGAGGGGGGGAAATAATCAGGTCATTCTTTGAAATTAAAGGCGAATCGTGGATTTACGCATATACATAGATTTGTGTGTGTGCATATATATAAGGTAATGCATGTGTACCTAGTTAAAAATCTCACCATTGACCCAGTTTGAGGCATTTGAATGCATTGAGATAATTGCAAATGATTTAAGAAAAATAAAGTGAAGGGAAAATACATGTATGTGTGTGTGTATGTATATATATGTATATATATATATATATATATATATATATATATATATATATATATATATATATATGAAGTAATACATATGTATCCAGTTTGTTGCAGTTGCATTGTGATAATTATAAATTTAAACTTGAGAGGAAATGAAAAAGAAAATGTGAGGTGAAAGGTGAATATGCACATATACAAACATTTATACAAACACACACAGACACACACACATGTATATATATATATATATATATATAGAGAGAGAGAGAGAGAGAGAGAGAGAGAGAGAGAGAGAGAGAGAGAGAGATGAGGTACATATTGATCCAGTTAGTTAAAATTACATAAAAAGCTCAGTTAAATCATTTGGGGGCTTTTGAATGGATGTAGCATTGTGATAATTGTAATTTTTAGACAACATGATTTTATGGTGAAAAAAATCACAGGATGTGCATTTGCACATAGCAGTTTATATATTTTATATAGTTCATATATATCTGTTTGTTGTATTGTACATACTGTATAGTCTATCCAGATATTTTCCTTTTCCATTCTATTTTGCAGATAAAGCTTAATAATAATTTGTAATAATATTCCTCTCTTAATGTGTCCAGTGTTTCTTAATGCAAGTCCCATTTCTATTTTCATATGTATAGTGTGCTTAACTGTATATTGTGCTGCCCTTATAATTCCCTGGTTTTTGGATGAATAGAGTTTTTCAATCTATCTGTCAAATATTAAATTGGTTACCCTGGTGAAAACAGTATTTGCACAAAATCTGTTGTGATATGATTAAATCTAGTCGACAGAAAATGGATACCCAATGTCAGTTATTAAATGATTCAAAAAAACCTCAACTAAAACGTACTTGTCCGAAAACTCATTGTGAAGCTTTAAAATGAGAAAAAAATTAGACTAATTAGGTATAATTAGGTATTAAGTGTTTCAAAACAATCTATAAACCTTGTTGAAATCAAGATTCTGAAATTCCAGTGAGGATTATCTCGAGATACATTCTTAATTGTAATAATGAAGAATTTTTTTTATCATGGAATTTTTGTTTTGAATGGTAATTTTCAGTAGTGGGGAGTGAAACTTCAAGAAAAATAAAATCAGTGGCTGTGTAAAATGCAAATTTTGAGAAGGTTGACTGTGGTAATGAAAAACTTCCCAGGACTCGTTACAAACTAGTCAAAAAAAGGGAAATTAAATTCTGCCAGCATTGCTTTTCATGCATTTCAATACAGTTGAGTACTATCATCCAATTTGGTAGAGCTACTGACATAATGATAGACATTTTATTGTCTGGAGATGATACTTTTAAAATTGGAAAACTGATGAATTGGGTTTTTTAGTCATTCTTAGTCTTTTACCCAAATAATCCCCCAGAGAAAGGAGTGTATGCAACTTACAAAACAACAGCACTATCAGGCAGTGAGAGGTTCAATATTTTGTTCTGACTTCAGATCACCTCGTGGCCAGTGAAAAAAAAAAAGACATTTCCTGTAATCTGCTATAAGAACTGTGATTCACACTAATCTGAATCTTGTCTGTGTCGATATTCTGGCTAATCTTCTGGTGTTTGTGGTTTTCATGAAAATTACAGTTTTGATATACCTTGGTAATGACCATCGATGGAACTCCATTGGTTGTTTCTCCAATTAATAGTGATTTAACGGCAAACACTGATAGATCAGATGCAACTGCAAGATACTTTGACTCTGGATTACATT
Organism: Fistularia commersonii; assembly: GCF_037954325.1. NCBI lineage: Eukaryota > Metazoa > Chordata > Actinopteri > Syngnathiformes > Fistulariidae > Fistularia > Fistularia commersonii. The sequence goes on from NC_141286.1 coordinate 8,519,843, forward strand.
TATAACTATGTCTGAACAGTAACTGACACCTCATGTCATGTACCACAAAAATGAAAAAAAAAGAACTAGAGTAATATATATACGTGTATGATTCAAGATTCAGTTTCAAAAGGGTTTATTTTCATGTGTACCTCCAGGAAACCGGTTCCCTGTACGATCAAATTCTTACTTTGTGGTCCACAGTGAGGCAAGATAGTTTGGTAGGGTATTAGTAGAACAGAAATAGTTAAGTTGGTGAGACGAAACAATAAATAATAAGCATAATGGGACAGTATTGGGTGTGCAAATTGAGAAAGTGCAAAGGGACATGTAAATAGTTATACTCACTGGATGTGTAAGTTGAAAAAGTGCAGATTGACATAGTGGCAACTTATTGTTTTTAACCCGTAGCTGAGGCGTTAATGCTAATTAAAAACCTGCAGTGACACATGGGACAATCTAGATATATACCGAAATATGATTTCCAAATACTCTTCTATATCTAAATAAAAATATAATAATAATAATCATTACTCAATTTTGCTTTTATTTTGATATGTATGAGTGCAGACTTACATGGTATGTGTGTGCATAAAGATATATGTGCCTATACACACAAGTCATTAGCCTATTGCACAGGAGCTATTACAGCATCCTGATTGTGTGTGCGTCTGTGTGTGTTCCAACTAATTGCATGTTTATTTCTGCAGTTATTTTAAGCCACAAGTTTAGTTTTATTTTTAATTTTCAGATACATTTATTTGTCTTCTCCCCCTTCCACAGCGTCCCTCGCCGTGGATTGGCCGACAGTGCGCACATTTCATTGCAGCTCGTCAACGCATCCCTCTCAGTCACACCACCGGATGGGAGGAGAGGAAGAGGAGGAGGAGGAGGAGAAGGAGGAGGAGAAGGAGGGTAGATGAGAGTGGGCAGGGGAGGAAGACAGAGGTGGGGAAGCGGGTGGTTAAAGAAATCAAGGTGCAGCCTAATTTAACCGGACAGCGGAGCAAACCACCCACCAGTTCATCCATCCATCCATCCATCCATCCATCCATCCCAGCTGCTCAGTCGTGAGCCCCCCCAGCTGAGCCGGGCGCCGTGCATGACGCGCGGGGCTGCCCCTGCACGCCGCCGGGCATCACCGCCGACGACCACCATGACAACGGGTTCGACCGCAAAGTAGCACCGAAACGCCACGGAGAGAAAGCCGGAGGAAAGGGGTTGGGGGTGGGGGTGGGGGAGGGTGGGGGGGGGGAGGCGAACTATGAACAAGGATGATTTCCGCTAAGAAAACTCCGGAGAAGAGTCGCTACCCGGTGCACTACCTGGTGTGGCACGACAAACACCGGCAGCTGGAGAAGGAGCTGTCGGCCAACGAGCAGGTGAGACGCGGCGCGGGCATCTCCCCGGAGCCGGAGCCGGAGCTTGCGCGGCCCGGTGCTTTTGGACGGCTGGCCGCGTTTCGGGCGCGTCCGCTTGGGCGTGTTGATTCCATCGCAACCGCCCCGATGATGATGATGATGATGGTGATGATGATGGTGGTGATGATGAAGAGGTGGTGTCCACAGAACACCCCGTGCAAGTCCAGGTCTATAACAGTGCAGCTTATTGTGCTGGGTGGAGGTGATGGTGTTGGTGGGATGTGGAGGGGGGTGGGGGGTGGACTTTGTTGACCACGTCCCCGGACGTCAATGAATAGGACTCCTTCTGTTGTTCCAGAGCATTAATATAATGCAGAAATGCATTAGACTGTGTTAAACATTTATGCGGTACTTCTTTTTCTTTTGTGCCCAGAATTTGCATGTGAAGTTGTAAGTGGACTTTGTGGAGCTGCATGATGCCGTGGTCTGACGTTGATGCAGGGTGGACGTGTGTGTGTGTGAGCGTGCTTGTCGTGCTCCAGCGGAGCCCTAGTGCACGAGTGTTCTCGGCATTGTTGCTCCTCAACAAAAAACGGAGGCTCTTCATCTTCCCACCGACACCTAAACCGTTTGTGAGTGGGTGAAAACAATGCAGATACTGTACCGTGTGGGCAAAGAGTCGCCAAACCGCCTCAATAAATGTGGTCAAACAATCACTGAGCCATTGTGCGAGGTTTCCACGGAAAATGTTTGTCATATTTTTGCCCCTCTGGCTAAACGTGGACCGCTGCAGTTTAGGCAGAGAAATCAGAAATGATAAGAACTACTACATTGTGTGTGCGTATGTGTGTGTAATCTACAAGTCCTAATTTAAGTCAATATTCTATCAAGAGCCAGTGCGCATGAGATTTGCATTACACGCACACACACACACACACGCCAACATTTGCAGTTATATGCATATAAATCCACTGAAAGAATAAGCAAGTCCCCCAAAAGTGGAATTCGGTTGTTTTTGCCACAAGTGGTGTAGTTTGATTAAATGATAAAATCCAAACCTTGACCGAAATTTAGGGAAATAAACAGGGGGGGGGGAATTAAATAACAAACGGACTGAGCTATGGGGAAGGAATAAGATCTCAGATAGTCCACTTCACGGGCTACTGCGCAGTTTACAGCGGGAGCACGAACCCTGAATGATGAAATAGTGACGTGTTTTTGAAAGCCTCATCTTTGCAGTTTTGTTAGCCGACGGCACTCGCCCAACAACAGCTTGGCTCGGCTGCAGCCCCCCGTGACCCTGAGAGCAGGATCAACGCCATAGATAATAAATGAAAGACGTTCATTAACTATACCCATAAAGATGTGGCTCTTCATACTAAACCTACCGATGGATCGTCACGGTTGTTTCTTCTCATCGAATGTGACCTGTAACGTAATGTTACATCTCAACTATTGTGCCGTCACGCAGGTTATTTCTCAACGTGGCCTTGGAGCCGGCGCCGCGTGTCTTAACCGAGTATCGGACCGGGCAACTTTGACGGTCGTCCGATTGTTGGAGTTGGTGAACGCACGAGGATGCATGAGGACGCAGCTTTAATATTACTTTAAGAGTTTCTCTGGCTCCAAAACAATTAACCTTTCCTTTATTTAGCCTATTAGTGCAGTGCCTTTATCTAAAATTTATGGGTAAATCTGTATGGACCGCTTTAAACGGCGGCATACAGCCTCACTGTTCAGATCCGCACACTATTTGGCTCCTGCTGACTTAAAAGTCATCTTCGATAGAGAACCTCCTCCATCCCTCTTCACTTACATCCCTTGTTTTGTTCCACCATGATGGCATAATATGTTCACGATATGCTAAAAAGTCGCCACTGTGTAACTTTTAGAATCGTACGCGGAACATGACGCACTTTTGCGACAATCACGCCCCCTCTCTCTGATTCACGCTCACGGTAAAATGAATATTTCATTATTGCCCGTCCCCGGCAAGACTTCGTCTTTGGAGCAGAAACGGAGGCGTTGGAACTCGGCGGGGAAAAATCCGACGTGTGAACAAAAGGTTAACAGTTGACGCCGTTTGATGAACAGCGATCGGAGATGATCCGTTATCCTGGTAGTCAAACTTAATCAATAGTTTTGTGCCGCAGCTTTACGAGTATTTCCATGCCATTTTACCCGTCACCTCTCTATCGTTCGGATCTCGCAAACTAAACAGTCTATCTATGGCGGGTCTTTTTTTTTCCCTGAGCGCAATGAAAACAAGAAATAAATCCGTGTGGATGTTTCAAGGACGAGGCTGCGCGCCTGCCTTATTTGCATTTGCTGCACAAGGTTTCATCCCTCGCTGAAATATTTTCCGTTTATATAGCAGACACTTCCTGCCGTCGTCACAGACCAGTGTCTTTGCTTACCCCCCTCACCCCACCGAAAGAAACCTCATAAATATCTGTACCTGTAACAAAACTGTAATCTATTCTTAGCTCAAACATCTTCTTCAATAAATCCCCTCGGCTTTCTCGGTCTTTGCAGATATTGCCTTTTTTTTTTTCCTTTTTCCCTCTCTCTTTCTATTGCTGCAGTACGATCATGAGGCAGAAGAACATTTTGAAAACAGATGGATGGGAGACAGAAAATTGCCCTTTAGAAATGAAGAAAATATATATACATTCACACACTCCACTCCTCAACCTCAGCCATCAGCTGCCTGATGGCAAGTGGAGAGCGAGCTGCGAGGGGAGGAGACGGGTGGCGGACCGAAGCAGAAAACAAAAGCGCTACTTTCCTTGTTTTTATGTTCTCTCAGCCGCTGTTGATGAACTTCGTCTATAAATACGAACGCTCACCTCGGTCTTGCTTGCTCTCACTGTGTGTGTGTGTGTGTGTGTTTGTGTGTGTTTATGTGAGTGTATGAACACTGAAGTAGTATGCAGTTTAGTCCACATGTTGTGTTGCTTATAACCTAGAGCAGTGGTGTTGATGCTATTTAAACACCCGCAGTGACGCCTGAAAATCTTGGTATATACATAAGTGTGTATTTAATAGCACTCTTCTCTATCTATAATAACAAATTAATTTTAATAACATGTTGAAAATTAATAAAAAAAACAAAACAAGCTAATTTCATACAGTGAGCTGATGGAAGCAACTATAGTGAATTCAGTTTCAGTCAACTTTTTCCACTCGTTTTAAAAATGTAATGGTTTAGGAGCCTCTTTGTCTCTTCCTGCAGGTCTATGATGTCATGGTGACATCATGGTTATTGCTTTTTTTCCTCACTAAAATATTTTTTTACCTCAAATGATACAGTTGCTTTCATATCAATACGGTTATTGGACGATCGAACGTGTTTTTAGAAGCGTTTCGTGCACCACCAGGCGTTTCCTCTGGCTGGATATAACACGTTTACCACCTTTGCAGCATGTACTGTCTCACATCGGCCCACCTGTCTCACTGCACCTCTCTTGAAAACGAAAAAACGTCGAACATACCCTTAACACAGAGTAAAAAATTTTGCTCGGATGCGGACTCGGCTGGAGAAACGAGTCACATATTAACTTGGTGTGAGCGGCTGCTTGGTAGAGCCGGCATTGTGTGGCCATTACCCTTAAAAATATCTAGCAAGTAAACCAACCTTAATCACAAGCCAGAGCGCAATACTCCTCATATGAGTCAGTTTGTAAGGTGAGCCCCTGGGTTTGATGTGTGTTTAACTTAAAGTGCACACACACACACACACACACACACACACGTGAGACTCGGTACGCAACGCTGATGACAGCATTTTGGATGGCCATCGTGCCGCCGTGGCTCAGGTTGGCTCATTGCATTTTGACAGCGGCAGAGTGTTTTTTTATTGAATTTATGTATTTCATTTTAAAAATGGCTCCCTGGTCCATTATGGAAGTTAACGCCTGAATTATGAGCTGTGGTCGACAATATCAAATCCAAATCTTTTCGCGGCTTCTAGAATGTGCGGTCTGGCCAATCAAGCATTTTATCACATACAATAGATTTGAATGCTGAAAAGGAAATCATAATCAACATAAAAGTCAAAGCCGGCTCCCGCCGCTCACATTATCTCATTGCCAAAATACACAGTCACTTTAAATCAATAAAATGAGAGGATAAGTGGAAGAGCAAGTAAAGCAGACATATCAGCTAATTATGAAGTCGTGCCGCTTACAAGAAAGGCCAAATCATAGTAGTTTTAGTGTGCCTTATATGAAAAGCTGTGTCTATATAGTTGTAAAAGCTATATTGTATCAAATTAAAGTGAAAGTGTCAAGGAAACAGACTAGACTAAATTTAGTCTATCGTTACCTTGGCGGGTTTGTTTTCTTGGCAATATGCATTTTTAGTTTCTTTTTTTTGTTCTGTTTGACGGCCGGCTAACACATGCACATTTAGCATACAAGTACCTGCTCCACTTTTAGAGAGATGGAGGTAGACGGTTAGCATTTACAGCAAAGGCCATGACACCAAATTGCACGGGGGAAGGGGACAATCAGCAAGATCCTGCAGCGGTTTTCGATGTAACTTGCGGTGAACTTCGGTGTAGTGATCTGTAGCTGCTTTCAGACAGAAACGTTTGAAGAATTGCCCAGTTTGAGTTAGGAACTACCGGTAACCTCCTCCTCCAGGGGCGCTTTTTAGTTTTGCATTCCTACAAAGGACCACGGTAGACACCGGCCTGACGCAGGCATCTGAGACATACAATTTAAGCAACACGTGCAAAAACAAACCACCAAGAAGAAGAGTGAGATGGCACATACACAAGGAGAGCAAAGTTGCAATAGCGTTCATGTGCTGCATGGCGGGAATATTAACTATGGACTATCAGATGGGTTGAAGTGGCTCGCTGAGCTGCTTCGGAGTGCGAAACCCCCACCGTTAGCTAACTCTATACTTATTTCAGACAAAGTGTTAATGTTTCTCTGTAAGCCCTGGAAACCCCTCTGTGGCGAAGCAGGCAAGAAGGGCTCAATACTCTCCATCAGTCTATTTTTGTCTGGTTCTGTCCAATTTGTTGCAAGAAAATAGTTGACTGCAATAGCTTCAAAAAAATGTGCACCACAAGGAATATCTGGTAATGGCTGTGGCTTATGAGTTCCTCCGATCTTGAAGCATCTACATCACGTGTTCCTATGGAACCGTAAAAAGACCCTATCCGGTAGAAGGAGCTCAAATGGTCCTAGGAACTGAGACCTAGGTTCCTGGTTCCTATGCTGTCCTATGCTGTTCCTAAGCTCCAGCCTGGTCCCTGAAAAAGGTTCGAAGAACTGCAAAAAGTTCCTCCAGTGTGAAAAGTGTTGCTGAGATACCGTGGATGACCGCATCGAAGCAAATCGGACCAAACAGCAATGTGGGTTTCATGCCGTCCTTACAAGATAAATGTGAAGGTTTCGGCTCTTTCTCGGGAATCTGGCACTCGGAGCTGGAACTCCGGATCACAGCTTTTAAAAAACTGCCTCACCTCGGGGGGGAAAGGATGAGACTCATTTTGATTTCACGCCGCGCGTGCATTTAGTGTCTGGAACTCAAAGTCTTGTTTTCTTCCCAGCGCAGGATCACCGTGAACGGCCGATTGCTGCGTAAGCATACAAAAAGTTCAACAAGGCTTGCGTCGAGACTCCCATGATTCTCCCGAGCTCTGTAAGCTTCTTTTTTTTTTTTTTTTTTTTTTTTTGTCCGAATGAACAACGGGGATCGGAAAAGCTGCCACCTCCAATAAATGGCACCTGGAGGTCAGGCAGAGTAAATGAGACGCGCAACTGACCGGGGAACGGGCGGCGACAGAAAAAGGCGCATGCGAGACGAGTAAAGTTTGAAGGACGGAGCCCAAAGGGGTCAAAAGCAAGGATGACAGATTAATCGCCGCTGGGCTCCGCGAGCAGGTGGCCAGAGATTGATGAAAGCAGTGGTAATATCCACACGGTGAGGAAGCGAGGAGGATAAGAGAATGGTGGGCTTTCTCAGATGCGTTCAGCGACGTTTTCCTGAAACAGAGCAGCGCAACAGTAAATCTCGTGAGAAAAGGCGGGAAACGGTACGAAGGTCTCCTCTCTCTGCCTGCTCCTCGTCCTCCTCGGTGCATCTCAGAACCCCGCGACACATTTTTTCCCCCCTCCGCGGCAGTTAATGAGGTCCTCTGCGAGGTACAGTTGTTAATTTAGTAGCCGAGCAAGTGGGAACAGTCTGTCGATTTCACGCCGCAGATTTGGATTTTCTGACTTCCGTTGCAGCATCGTGCGCTCCGTCGCTCCGATTGGTCGCGCGTCTCGCTCATTGCATGGTGGTGGGGGAGATTCAGTCCGCGCTATCAGTTCCCCTCCCTCATCGAAACGTAAGATGAAGTGACAGGAGCCCCGGCCAATTTGGATCGGGCGTGTCGTTTGAGGGGTTCCAGGCTACAACATGAGCAAACCTAGCCACAAATAATGTCCTTTGTAAACCTGTTTTCTCATGTATCGATCGATTGATCTATTCATCCCTCTTTCCGCGCATCCATCCATCCATCCATCCATCCAGTTCTCATCCCTCTTTACTTTCCTCATTGGAATGGAACCCGAGCCTCGACTGCAGCTGGGAAAAGCCACAATGAGAGGCCACAAAGGCTGGACTGAGGTCAGATTTAGTTAAGTTACTCAAGACTTTTAACAGAGGAAGAGGAAAAGCGGTATGGGGTGACCATAAATAGTGAAAGGAAAGTGACACTTAAAAGTGAAAGTGAAAGATGGGAATTCGGTCAAAAAATAGCCACATATTGTTGACTTCAAATAAAAATCCGGATGGATGGAAATTCAGGTTTATTCCCGCATCTCATTAGGATTGAGGGATAAGCACAAAATTCCTGCATCTTGATATTCCAAGAAATGTGTTTAAATTGGGGTTTTTACAAATGTATTCACTGGATGGTTTGGTGGCTCTGCTGGTGAGAAGCCCTTGACACCAGGGAGGCTCACCAGACATCCCATATTGCACGGGGAGGCACTGTCTTTGATTCGATTAGCTCCTCTGAGCTGCGTCAGCAGGGTCAGGGCTGCTCTCCCATGCAGCTGGGAGGGTCGGATCCCAGCGGCCAGGTGTTAATGCTTTTGCAAAGTTCAAGCTGAGTTTTGACAGTTTTCGTACGGGCATTGCTGCGAGTAAAGGCTATCCTAAGATCTGTGATGGATTAGCTGTGGCCAATCACAGGGCTGTACACAGCTGGAAAAACCAATGCTTAGGGTATGTTTGCAAGTGTTGTCAGCTAAGTCAGATTTCATTCATTCATTTTTTTTCAGAACCACTTATCCTGCATTCAGGGTTATGGGGGGCGCAGGAGTCTATCCCAGCTATCATCGGGCGAGAGGTGAGGTTCACCCTGGACCGGTAACCAGTTGATCACATAGTTGATCATATAGACATAACCAATCACCACCTACTTACATAGAGATCACGGAATCCAAATGTGACCCAGTTTAACAGTAAACACTGGATGGATTTTACTCCACTCTTTTTTTCATAAGATGTGACACACCTGTATTGAGAGGAAATTGGAAGTTAAGCATTCATCGCGTGGAGGTTCTCTGTCATCCAGGTCGTCGAAATGTTCTTGTCGTGGCAACCGGACTTGAATTTCTTCACTTGAAGATGTTTCACCCCTCATCCGAGAGGCTTCTTCAGTTCTGATGACCTGTGGGGAGTTTCTGAATAAAACTGCCAGGGTTTTAGGCGGGTCTAGGTTAAGGTGACTCATTATGTAAATGGAATAGTTGATCAGCAGAGACCAGGTGGAAGGGGGTTGTTCTGCTAATGGGGTTGTCGTTCATTGAGGACAAAGGAGCAACTTTTGGCGACTACCTGGATTGGAACATGAAAAGGTAAAGACAGATAAAGGAGTGAATCCTGTTGGATCACATGAACTGAGGCTTAGACCCATCTAAAACCCTGGCAGTTATATTCGGAAACTCCCTAAAGGTCATTGGAACTGAAGAAGCCTCTCGAATACGGGATGAAAAATCGTCAAGTGAAGGAATTAGAGTCCAGTTGCCACGACAAGAAGATTTCGACAAGAACTTGTTTATACATTCATTATCTATATCCCTTATCCTGCAGTGAGAGTGATGGTTGGTGCTGGAGCCTAAGCCAGCTTTTTTTTGGGGTGATAGGCAGGTTTCACCCCAGAACGGTCACCGATTGATCACAGGGACACACAGTGACACTCTCATTCTCACATCTGGGCAATTTAGGGACTCTTGCATGTTTTTGGACTGTGGTTTGAGGAAACCCTTGCAGGCAAAAGAAGAGGCCACACAGAGAGGCCTTCTGTCAGAATCCAACTAGGGATGTTCTTGCTGTGAGGCAGGAGTGCTAACCACTGTTATAAAATGTTATAAAACCCCTGAAAAGACGAGTGACTTGTTGGTGAGCCTGAAAATTCAATAGAGCTTCTCTGACTTTAGGAGGAGGTTTAGTTGTTTTTTTTATCTACTTTGTGCAGAAATGAAAGATATCCATTGTGTTTTCCATTTTTGGGGGGAAATTTTACAGCGCAGCAATTTCAGATGAATATTTTCTCTTGCAATGTATCTTCAAACGGTTCCAACTGCGGTGTTGTCTGTTTCAGCCAAAACACTAAGAAAAAAAATCAGTAAAAAAAATGAATAAATCAATGCATTGACATTGACTGATATTTTGAAATTCACTTGGATCGTCCTACATCTTCACCTCTTGTTTTTTTTAGGTGAAATGATAATTCCCCCCCCCCCCCCCCCGCCCCCCAAAAAAATGTAATTGTTGTAATTGTCACAAAAAAAAAAAAAAATCAATAAATAAAATATTCAGAGGGAAAACGTGACACCTTGAACTGAAACCTCAGGTGGTGATTGAGTGAGATGATTGATACCCTCGGATGTCATTATCCGTGTCAGCTCACAACAACCATCTTGCCGGGTCACTCGGTTCACCGAAAATTGTTTCATTATTCACATGCTACTCAACCCGCCCCTTCACACGTTCGACCCTCCAAACCCCCCCGGGGTGCCCATGCCAGATTAGACCGCTGTCACGCGAACACACACACACCATCATCACAAGCTTGGAAGTGCCTTATAATGGCATGTTTGGAGGCAGGTTGAGTCACAAAATGTAGGAAGAATAAGGCTGGACTAAGAGCATCCCAATTAAATTTAATCGGGAATTCATGCGTGGTTCACCGAAAGAAAATTAACATCCACGTAAATGAAAATATTAAGAATCATTTCATTCATTAATTCGTTTAATTATCTGTACCGCTTATCCTGCACTCCGGGTCAGAATCACCCCCCCCCCCCAGTCTGAATCAACCCGCTGTGAGGCCGAAATGCTAACCACTGCGTTAGCGAGCCGCTCATATTAGTTATCGGGTGGATGAATTGTAAATTAAATTCTGAAATCCCAGACCCTGACTTAATTTGAGTCATAAAATGTACACGGTAACCGCTTTGTTTTATAGCTCTTTACTCTTCGGGAAACGGCATGTTCAGGAAGAAAATGTTCCCCTTTGGATAATTTTATTTCGAAACGTCCAAATACGCAGGTGATTTTTCTTTTGCGATAACATCGCTTGTCACGCATTTCCACGGAGGCGCTGAGGTGTCGCCACCATTAAAAATGCAAGTGATCCTGGATAAGCCCAATCCATCCTGAGGGATTACCTCAAAGTCCATTATCATATAAATCGGATCAAAAGTTGATATTTATTTGAAAGTGGGTCCGAAATTAGCCTATTTTTAAATCTTCATAGTTATAATATTATAGTTGAAGTTGAGTTCGATGAGGAGAAGCATTGTGGTTATGGGATAGTTTCCAGGCAAGGAGATAGTGATGATTGAAATGAATCATTAAGTTTGATGAGGGAAAAATTAAACAAATATATAAAATTAGGTAAAAAGAATCATAAGGGTTTCCACAGATCTTAAGGCCAGAGAATTTTAGAAATTTACAATTCCCTCCCATCAGAGGATTAATAAAACATGGCCCAATTTTACACCGTGCCTTCAAGACCACTGGCCAATCCATGATTTGAAAGTACTTCATTTCCTGGTTTATAAAATTGCGTTTTACGGAGGAAATCAAACACAACATCTAATTTATTCACCCAGCTTTGGGGTTATAAAAAGAGACGACAAACAACTCGGAGAGAACTCGGCGTTGGGTCTTTTTAAAACCAGAGGTTCAAGACCCTCTTTCTTTCTTAATCCTTTCTTGTAACGCTGCTGTCCTGCAGTAATGTTGTCGGACACCTCCATTCATATTTTCATTATCTGCACCGCTTATCTTGCGCTCATGTTAGTGGTGTGGGGGAACCTGTCCCGGCACTCAGCGGACGAGAGACCAATTGATTCGAATTGACACATGTAGAGACATACAGCCATTCACACATCTGGATATTTATCCTCCTGCAAGCTTTTGGACTGTGGGAAGAAACCGGAGAGCCCGGAGGAAGCCCATGCAGACACGGGAAGAACATGCAAGCTCCACACAGAAAAGTCTGAATCAAATCAGAGACCTTCTTGCCTGGAGGCGCCACTGACAGATACATAAATGTCCAAAGTACTTAACTCTGCTTTTTATGGGGGAACGTCGTCTGTTGATGCAAACTTACAACCGTGGAGGGATAATAACTCATGGTTTGGCTTCAAACCTGAGGCTAAACAAAACCGGTCATCCTCATCCTGCAAGAAAGGAACTGGCGATCAATAACCAGCTGCAAAGTGCTTATTCTAACACAACAACAACAAACTGCAGAAGAAAAAATCATATCAAATAAACACAGACCTGCTGCACGATTATATAATTCATGATTATATCATGTATTTTTATATGAAGTAAGATAAGATAGTTTTGTCCAGCAAGGACAGAAAAAGCCTGGAACTGAATAAGAGATTTGAACATGCGCTAATGTATAAAAAGGCTAAAAGCTAAGTACCGCATAAATGTACATTTAAACAGTGACACTCACGCCGGTGTCATAGATTTTCCTCTAACGGACTAATTTCAAGATAATCTCCTCACTATTTGCGACAAAGAGAGCAGGGATCTTCTTTGACACCGGTACATTCTGATTTATAGGGATAGAAGAATCATGGCTTCTATTAAAATCACCACATAACACAAAGTTAAAGTCTTAATAATTATATATAGCAGCTATTTCAGATTAGAAATGATCTGACAGATGACTGAGCGCCGTGACCATAAATACTACACGCCGTAAAATTTTAATCATCCCTCTTAATTGTGACAGCGATCCATCGGGGTACAGGGGAGGGAATTAATCTCTGAAATGCATCCTTTAAATAGATGCGGGAGAATCCAGACGTCGCCGGTTTGCCACATGATTGCAGAGAATCCGGCTTCCCCCGCTTTCCCTTTCTGAAATTTAGCATGACTCGCACGGCTGGGTCTCCTAAAAACAGACGCCGCAGAGTTTCTCTCAGAAATGGTTCTGAGGAATTATAGATTTAAAGGAAAGTGGGAGGCGGGGTTGACAGTGGAACAACTCTAAGGTGTGTTTTAGTCTCTTCAGAAAGAGAAATGGCAGCCATCCGGTGATGTTGTACATCATCTGTCTCCATCTAACCTTCTTCTCTCACATAACCTCTATCACTCCGTCCATAAACCTCCTCTCCGGTCGTTCCATCCTCAGCGTCCTTCAACCCAGATCTTCATTACATTACATTACATTCCAGCATTTGGCAGATGCTTTTATCCAAAGCGACTTACAAAAAGTGCAATTCAGTCACCGAAGATCCAAAGTACCAGTAGTCGGAAGTCAGAAGTGACCACTACCATATAGCCATCTCAAAACCATATAAATACATAAATTCATTTCTTCGTTTTTGTTTTGTTTTGTTTTTTTCCGGGGGTTTGGGGGCTAATTGCGATATCAGGGGTAGTGCTTAGTGAAGAGGTATGTTTTCAGCGGTATGCTTCACCATCCTTCCTCTGCACATGTCCAAACTATCTCAGCCTGACTTGATTTCCAAAACGTTTAACGTGCTGTCCCTATAATGGAATCATTCCTGATCCTATCCATCTTCCTCACTCCCAAAAAGAACCTCAACATATTCGTCTCTGCTCCGTTTCCTGTCTTTTCCTTACCGTCAACCATTCCTGGTCGCAACGTTGTCTTTCAATGCTGATGGACTTTTATCGCAGCTGACAGCTCTCCAACCGCTGTGTACGTTTATCCACCTGGTCTCCGAACCCTCCATTGCTCTGGCCCTTTGACCCCGAGTACTTAAAATCCTCCACTTTCTTTATCTCCACTCCCTGAAGCCTCACCATCCTCCCTGGGGTCCCTCTCATTCATGCACATGTATTCTGTCTTGTGTCAGCTAACCTCCATCCCTCCCCTTTTCAGGTTATACTTCCACCTCTCTAGATTTCCGTCCACCTGCTCCCTGCTCTCACAACAAATCACAATGTCATCCGCAAACATCGTAGTCCGCGGAGATTCCTGTCTAACCCCGTCCGTCAGCCTGTCCATCGCCGATGAAATCGAGATGGGACTCAGCGTCGATCCCTGATGTACTCCCGCCTCCATCTCGAACTCCCTTGTGACACCTCGCAACCGTCTTACGGCGTCTCACCCGTGTCCTGCACCACTCTAACGTACTTCTCTGCCACTCAGGACTTCCTGAAAAAGTACTACAGTTCCTCTGTGGACAACATCATGAGCTTTTTTTTTTGATCCACAAGGGCAAAATGCGTCTCTGTCTGACCTTCTCTGTACTTTTCTATACTCATTCAGTCATTCACTCGATGTAAATAACATATCCGGTTAAGCGGGGTTCTGTCAGACTTTGGAGAATGTGATATTTTTGCTTGGAGTGAATGGAATATCTCTTTGAGGACAGGTGTGAGATGTTGGATGCGTCTCAGAGAGTCTCAAACGCTGAGGATTCTAGATTTATCCGGATTTGCAGCTAGAGACGCTGTGATTTATTAAAACGATAGTATCCCGAGCACCAAAAACACAACTGAAAAAAATCATTTGGTGGCGAAGAGGCTTTTTTTCTTGTCGAGAAGACCATTTCCCCATGAGCGGCCGCCGTCCCTGTCTTTGTGAGCCACAGATTATAATCCAGCAGAGATTTAGAGCCTGCAGGATGCAAAGCAAAGTGCGTGTTGAAAGTTCATCTCCAACTGTTGCGCTGGAATTCACAGTTTTCCGATCTTGTTTATTTTTCAATCTAGTTTACTCTATTTGTGAACAATTTTGACGCCAATTACCACCACTACCAGCAACACTGATCTTATTTAATTTGTTTTGAGTGGTTGTTTTGACTACAGTTGAGCAATTTGTCAGAATCGTACTTGATCACTGGCAAGATGTAATCATTGCCTCGGCTCTCATTGGTTTCCAAATGTCCTGCGCTTTGTGTCCAGTTCAAAATAAGATTGATATTTTCGTTTTTTTTGTCTCCTTAATTAATCTTTAGCCGTAAAGGTAGAAAAGACATTCATATGCTTGAAATAAGATTTGTGGCTTTAACATTAGTTTCTATGCCCATCTACAATTATCAATGGTTGCTCAGACTGGTCTCCTGCCTTCAGAGAGTAAAGTGATTCTATTCGTTTTGATTTGAAATTGACAAAAACACAAACGTATTGTGACTAGGAGGTTTAATCTGGACTACACTCGGGGATTTTGGTTCCATTTTGGCTTTTCAATCGACTTCCCGAATGGCATGTAGAGAAAGGCGTGTGGAGCTCATTGGAGGGGGTCGATAGATGATATCTGACTAATTACAAGGTGCACGTATCACCAGATTAGAAAACACAGGGGGAAGCGGACAAAGGCGGGAAGAAAAGACGAGAAAAGAACCATCCCTGTGTAAGAGGAAGTCATAAACCAAAGAACACAAACTGATACGAGGAACGCGTAAGCAATGACAACACAAATCTGCGGATGAGATTTTAAAAAAAAAATCCGCAGAGACACGAGGAAAGCTCGAGACAAGAAAACGGACAGACGAACGACACGGATGTGGGATGGTGACACGCAAAAGCAATGACCGGGGAAAGAGTCGAAGCAAAAGCGCAGTCCCCAATCTTGAGAGACGTTCGGAAGTCAGGAGTGAGGTGGTGGTGATTTAACTTCCAGTGACAGTTGCAGTTGATGAAATGTTAAAATGCAGAATGGTCACGTCAAAACGGGCCTGAATGTTCCTCCATCACACTGGACGGACATTAAGAACCCAATCACACTGTTGTAAATAACCAAAGAGCTAATTTCTGGAAATGTGATTAATATCTGCCTTTTGACTAGAAACATATTTAATTGGCGGTTAATTGACTTTGGTGGTCGGGGGGAATTTATGGGCTCCTCGGTGGAAACAAGAAGCCCTGGTTGACGGGTTAATTTCCACCCTTTTCCCTTTGGCCTATTATTGCCTCCGCCTAGCATCCTCCGACACCCCGTCTTTAGCATTTCTGAACTGAGTTCGAATTACAAAATTTAAGCCAAGTATAGCAACCGTTACTCACTTTTACCAACAACTATTGCAGTTACACACACGTTTGAGACTGTAACGTTCCAGGGGCGTGCAACATCGCAATGAGAGAAAACATTAATGGCCATTTATGTGTGGTTTTGTCCACATTTTGAGAACTCGTTCATTCATTTTCCGTACCGTACCGCTAATCGGGGCTGAGCCTATCACAGCTGTCATTGGGCAAGAGCCGGCGTTCACTTGGATCAGTCACAGGCCCACATTTAGGCCAACAATCATTCATCCATTCATTCTTACATCTGAGCAATTTAGGGTCTCCAATTAACCCGCTACATGTTTTTGCACTGTGGACGTAGAACATGCAAACTCCTCTCAGAAAGTGATATTACTTAAAAGAATGCTGCGAAACAGTTTCCCTCAGAGTACAACTTCCTAAAGAAGTGAGAAGTGCACTGCGAAACAATGCGCCCTCGAGCCTTGCTTTATTCGGGTCTCCTCCACCGACATCTACGGCGGACGTTTGTGCCGATGTAGCGCGCAAAAAGAAAGTGAGAGAGCGGTCTGTCAGCTCACTGCAACAAAAGTGTGTCAGATAAGCATCAGAGAAATTTTGTTTGCTTGGGTTTCTTCCCTGACAGGTTCATCTGCATTCCACCCTTCTGTTCCCTCTCCCTGTCTGTCTTTCTGTCTGCCTGCAGAGACCGGGGTTAACGGTAAACAGACCAGAGCGGAGAAACGTTGAATATTTTGGAATTTAGGTCAGAGTTTCCACTCCGTGATTTGGTACATTCGGTCTAATTCCCATTTCTGAAAATTTCACCTGCACAGGGAACTTAAAGCCGGCACTGAGTTGAAGGTGATATTTGCAATTCCTCCGCATTCGGCGTGCCTGTGACGCTGGTGCCATGTTATTTCTGAAGCCGTGTCACGTCGCAAAAAAAAGAATCGTGGGTTGTTGTTTTTTTTTTTTTTTTGGCGGCATTTGTCAAAATCTTCCCCGGATGAACATGGAAACAGAAGCGAGGGAGGAGGGGTAAAAAAGTTATTTTTATACCCCTCAATCCCTGCGCCACCCTCTGCTCCTGTGCGTCCCGTACGCAAACATTTTGAGAAAGCCTGTGTGTGTGTGTGTGTGTGTGTGTGTGTGTGTGTGTGTGTGTGTGTGTGTAGGCCCAAATTTCTGTGTGTGGTTGTGTGTGTGTCTGCGTGCATAGTGTTTGTATGAAAGATTGATGTTGGCCTAAGTACCTGCCAAGCTGCATCAGGCCAGGCACTGAGCGAGGGAGAGAGAGGAATAGAGTGAAAGAGGGAGAAAGAGAGAGAGGAAGGGAAGCAAGAGCAGATGCCATAGATAGAGATGCCTATCAATAATGCAACCTCCTCTGAGCTCACTGTTGAAGGAGGGTAAGATGAAAAATAAATATTAAAATGCAGGACAGATGGGTAGGTGGTGGTGGGATTTCTTGAAATGTGATTATAAGACATGGTAAATCCCGGGTGGACTAAAAAAAAAAAAAAAAAAAAAAAAAAATCAAAATGAATAAATAAATAAAAAGGCACAAGGGTGGAAATCCGCAGCTGGATGTTTTCCAGCAGAGACAGGGTGTAAAGAGAAAGGGACGCGGGGATGGGTGAAACACAAACCGCAAGTTTTTTTTGTTTTTTTTTTGCGCTGATGGTGCTTGAATGTCATCGCTATCATTTCTGTTCCCTGATGAATGAGAATGAAGGAAAGTGCACTGTGCTGCGCTCACACACAGGATGAGGTCCTGATATTGAATGCAACATCATTCGCCGCTTTTCGGACTGAGCAGTTCTAAAAGTTCGAATTTCCCTCCGGGAACCCGCTTCCTCCAAGGGAGTTTTGCATTCCCACAGGTCGTAAGGGATGCAAGCGTCTGCGACGTGAGTGCATCGCTCGATAAACAAACCATGACGAAAAAGAAAAAGAGTAAGGCAAATCCTGGTCGGCTGTGGTTCTCGCCCCGCCGGAGCAGGTCCTGCGTGTTTGCGCACAAAGTGTGTCATTACCCGGATAACACAACTTGCTCACTGTCTGAGTGCACCGCGTGGCCTCGGGAGTGATGTCATTGCAGGGCGAGGGGAGCGGCGATGACATAATGCTCTTACCGTAACCACGCCGGCCACGTCGCAGGTCGGAGAAGAAGAGCAAGGAAATTGGAGTGTTTTAACACGGACGTGTTTTTTTCAGCATTACCATATTGGGAGTAATTATTAATTCGTTCATTCATTATTTACCGCTTATCCTGCAGTCAGGGTCACCGGGATGCTGGTGCCTAACCCCGCTGTCTTTGAGCGAGAGGCGAGGTTATATGTCGAATATTCAGTTTAATAGACAGAATAATGGCACTGTAGTAAAAAGGCAATTCCAAATTAATTTGTTTTCCATCAATTCATTCATTCATTCATTGCTATGGCGTTTATGCTGCAGTCAGGGTTGCGAGAGTTGTGTCATACTTAATTAACATTTATTCATTTTAACATCCAAAACATTGTCCTTCATATCTGACTTTGTTTTTATCAGGTTGAATGATTCTTTTCTGAAAATGTGGCTATTTTTAAGAGACCAAAATTTGGCATGCATGGCTTGAACTGCATGGGTGGCTTTCAGATATTAGACCGCAGCTTTAGCTGAAATTGCACCTCTTTGGAATACAAACTTTTTGTTGCTCTAAAGACCTTTAGTCGGCATCTGTGGAGATGTACTGCTGCTGACATGGAGTCTGAGATCTATTTTCATGCGATAAATCAAGGGAACGGACCCGAGGCGTTCTCTCGAGATGACCATCTGACACGCTCGCTTACGCTCGCCCTCAGGGAAATCTGTTTAAACAACCATTAACAAAAGAACAAGAAAAAAAAGAAGAACATCACCCACCCTGTCCACAGCCAGTCCGCCCACACACACATTTGTGGATCTGCCACAGCAAAAGCAAGCCAGCGGATCAGTACCAGAGCTTCAGTGCTTCGAGTCCTGGAGCGAAAATCACCCCGGGTTTAACGCATATCATTGCTGGTGAATCTCATCACAAATGTAAAGATTTTATTTTGTCTCGTAGACAGGACCATATGTTATACAAAAAAAAGATTAAATGTACAAATGTCCAATCATACTCTTGCCACCATATATACTGGTTTTAGGTGGCAAAGCGGGTTTATGATGCTATATGATGCGTAAATGAGAGAATGAATGGTTACATGCGCACTCTCAGCGCACGAGAAAAGCGATCCACTGCAAATGAATTAGAAATGAATCAGATATAACATTTTTTTCTGTACATTTTGCTGTGTAGCTCAATGAGTGACAGGTGTCCAGCCAATCATACGATACAATGCAATTACGCTATCAACGGTACTTGCGCACGTGCTCTGCCCGTATGCACTATATAACAATAATTTTAACAATCTTTTTTGAGTTTTCTTTTTTGCTCACAGTGGTCTTCATTGTGCTCAGGGAGGTTGTCTGTATGACCAGACATATGAAAAATTAGAAGTAACATTTGTTGCATGTCTCTAAATGTGCGAATGAGTGAATGAATGGGTGAATTTCACTGTATGCGGGCCTTGCGATCGACTGGTGACCGATTCGGGTTGAACTTCACCTCTCGCCCAATGACAGGTGGGACAAACTCCAGAACCCCTGCGATGTGCATGATAAGCGCTCCAGACATGAATGCGTGAAAATACCGATTTGATCACACACCGTGACTCTGAATGCACCTTCCATCACTCGTTTACAAATTTAAAGCGACGAAAGATGGAGATATGGTTAAATACAGCAACCCCCGACCCATTTACAAATAGATTTACTTTTACAGTTCCTTGGAGGGCACCATTCCAAAACCCAGGTTAGCTTGTGTGTTTATTTACATAAGTTTGTGTGTGTGTGTGTGTTTTGGTTTGTTTGTGTGTATGCGTGCCTGTCATTCATTTTCAATGGGTTATTTTTCATGTGAATGACTAAGTATGTCAGTATGTTTGCAGGTCAGCGTGTAGTGAAAGCGAGGCACTAGCCTTAAAGTGCATCTTGCATGTGTGTGTGTGTGTGTGTGTGTGTGTGTGTGTGTGTGTGCCTGAAAGGTGTCCGCGACAGCTACAAGCCTGATGTTGTCAAACGGATTTAAATCCTTGCTGCTTTACGCACCGCTTGACTTTGTATTTCCTCATACCTACTAGCTGCTTGAAAACCTTCTGTTAACAACAATCGCTGTCCCATCTGCTACCACGTGTCCCCCCCGCCCGCGCCTCCCCCCTCGCCCACGACTACTTCTGATGCAAATTAGACCAAACAAACCAAAGCGAAACTGCTGAGACTCTTGTTTTGTGGCTGACACGGTTTCCCGGCCGCGTTTGATCGCGAGCAGCGCGTCTTCTCAACCGCACGGATTTGAGAGGGCGAGCCGGCCAGGTGTCACGGATGTTCGCCGGCTCTTAAGGCGGACGGGGCGCCGATGACAACGCGGTCGTATTTCACGATCGAAATACCAATCCGGAGTTGGATATATTTAGCCCTTTCATCTGATCTCCTTTGAACAAACAGTAAACAGGATGAGTAAAATGGCGTACTGTTATCCCCTACTACCATTATTTGATCCCTTTACGTCATTCAGACTCCCTGAAATCCCAAAAGTAGCCTCCTGCATCTCTTGCCTCGCCAAGCGGACAGGAGCGAGCGAAGCATCCCGACCGGCGTGTTTCCTCCTTCGCGCATCCGAACCCGGTGAACGGCGGGGAGGTTTGCGACGCTCACGGCCAATCTTTCTGAAGTCGGGTATAAATAGAAATATTAAAGCTGTTTGTGAGACGGTGGGGGAGGAACTGATGGGCTGCTCGTTGCAGTTCCAGGCCTAAATCTGACGTGCATTTATTACTGATGAGGTAGAGTGCCGCATCGGGGATAATTATAAACTGAGATTGAGATCTTTTTATGAATGTTTATATTTTCGGGGGAAAGGGGAGCAAGAAGCGGCTTTGTATCCACCATTTCTCCAACCGCCAACCCTCTGTCTCCTTGCTGCCCCGTCACATTTCTGCTCAACCTGCCGTCGCTTTTTTTAGCAGGACAAACAGAAACGTGGCATAGCTGTAAAATAGCTATAAAGCGGTGATTACCAACATCTTGCACAAGACGCGTGAGGGGGGAGGGAAGGGAGAGGGACAGCTGGGGAAGAACCATAAAAGGATGAGTAGGAAAGAAAAGTCAAATAGATACTTCCTGTTTTCTTTTTTCTGTCTCAACAAAAGTGAAAAGCTTTTCAAAGCGGGAGGGGGGGTGGGGGTCCAGTTCGGATGTTAATAATGATCGGTCGGTTTTACGTGCAAAGTGTCTTACAATAGCCATAGTTCATTCCTTCATCATCTTTACGGTGTATCCTACACTCAGGGTTAGTGGACGAGAGTCTGGGT
Organism: Fistularia commersonii; assembly: GCF_037954325.1. NCBI lineage: Eukaryota > Metazoa > Chordata > Actinopteri > Syngnathiformes > Fistulariidae > Fistularia > Fistularia commersonii. The sequence goes on from NC_141286.1 coordinate 8,541,096, forward strand.
TCACCATGATCGGCTCACCAGGATCCATCCGGGGACCTTCTGGCTTGAATGCGGAAAAGCTAAGCACTGCACTAGCATGCAACCTCAGCCATAGTTTGGACTGCTAAATAGTTCTCATGCTTTTTTACATATATGCTGCCTAAGCATATGGTGTCATTGCAGTCCTTTGAGATACTGCAGGCAAATTGCATTATACACACACACACACACAAAAACCCACACACAAACACACACACACACACACACACACACACAGTTGTGAAAGTAGCTGAATTATGATGCCCTTACACCTGGTGTCCTTTTGTTGGCCGTGACACACACACACACAAACACACACAAACACACACAAACACACGCACACACACACACACACACGCGCGCACACACGCACAATCGAGCAGCGGTGACTCCTCTCTTTCTCTGTAGCTCCCATAGGACTTGCTGTCTTCTGCTTTGGCTTATTTTTCTGCTCCCATCTTTCCTTCTGTTTTGCCGCCCCAACACACATACACACACACACACACGCGCGCACACACACAGAAAAACAGGATTTTTTTTCCACAGCCTTCCCACGGACTCCCAGAGTGTCAGTATTCTTCCCTCCATCCGTCTGCTTTTCGTTTACATGTTACAGCTGTTGCTGACAGGCAGATCTTTTTCTTTTTCCACAGCTGAGATTTCCTTGCGCACCTTTTCGTGTGTGTGTGTGTGTGTGTGTGTATGTGTCATTCCTTGTCACGCGGGGTTGTCTTTTGAAATCTGTAAAGAGGAGACTGCTGTTCAGCAACAAGCAAAGAGTTGGCTACAGATACTGCGCTCTCTTTTGAACGCACCACTAAACTGGCGTCGGGTTCTTTATGTCCGTCCAGAACATGTTCTGTAAGCATTTCCAAACACATCTATTCATTTATCAACATCTGTGTGCGTCCCTTGCGGGTTTCCTCATTTCTCTTCTGAGGAGGGGAAAAAAAAAATCCAAAAAAAAGGCCGCAGGATATGGATGTTACTGCAAGAGCTGGCTCCCTCAAGGTCCGTCTCGTCTACTCTGATTGGACGATTCACCTGGACGAGTGCGTTGATCCGCTGCGCTTTATGGAAAAATGCGATTGACAAAACACAGACAGTCGTTCCTGTGGTTTTAATCCTTGGAAACAATTTGAAAAGCTGATTTTCACTCCGCCCTTTTATCGCCAGGAGTCATCCTTAATTAAGATTCAGACAAGAGACTGACAGGTCGACCTTGGACCGGTGGTCGGTCCGGGATAATTATGGCCAGCAGTGACTTGGTTTAATTGGAAAGCGGATCCGGGACCGGTGACGTCGGCGCCGCCGAAGGGAGCGCCATCGATCCACCGGTGCAATCAGCCATCCGGGGGTCCGGACAGGGAGGGGGACGGACAGTTGCGCGCTGCTGCCGGCGTTTGGCGCTGACATGATTTGCGTTGAGGTGTATCTCATCGAGAGTAGGTGCGGTCATCGATTGATGAATTTGAATTACAGGGAGATACACACACACACACACACACACACACACACACACACACTGCAAATATCATTTGATCTATTTGGAAGAGGATAACGATTCCTTTGTGGGCAAACTCAAGACAAAAGGAGAAAATCACTATAAAAGACAATGTGAGTGTTATGATATTATTTTTTTTTTTGAGTCTGCTGTTCATTCTCAACTTTCTTCTCTGATTCATTCATTCATATCTATTCTGCTTATCCAGCAGTCGGGCCACGAGGGGGGCTGCGGTCTTTCCCAGCTGCAATTGGCCAAGAGGCGGGGTTCAACCTGGACCACGCCAGTCAATCAACACGGCATTATATACACATAGAATTGCATTTTATATAAATGCATTTTAATTTTCAGTAGTCTTCACAGTATTGTATTTTGAAAAACTGCCACTTCCGCCTGCGCATCGCACCCACGCTTGACTCAGTCCAAGGGTTTTTTGGCAAGCGAGTCGGCGAGCTAACCCTCGGTAAAATGGCCCGCAGACAAATGTCACTGGTGAGCTTCTTTGCGAATGCAGAAAGAGCCAACAATGAGACAGCAGAAAGGTCTCCGAGTTCATCTAAAAGAAAATACCAAGAGTCCTACTTAAACGGGTTCATTGCCCCCCTGGTCTGCAGAAAAGTGGAAGCACAAACCGCCATGCCACCCACTTTCTACCCTCCTAGAGCAATAAACACAAGTCATGCCAGTCTTTGACCTCCTTTAACATAAGAATGAAGATCCTTTAAGGGAAAATAACATTTACGCACACATCTTCTCCTTTACATTCCAACACGTGGTCATGGAGTGGCGCGGCCGATCGGCGCGGACTCCTCCTCGCCGCACGTTTTCGAGGCGGGTTCTGACTTCCCCGTTCGCACCGGCATTTAATGAACCTTGATTGATGTGGAAATTTCGATGCAAAGTGGCTCCGGATCGGCGATAACCTCCGTTATTAATGAGCGCCATTTAGATAAGAGAGAGATGATCAATGAGTTGAACTAAAGGGTGGAAAAACTGCTCTGGAAAAGGGCCGACGGGAGGAGAATAATCTATCGCCTTTTTATCTGCGAGGGATGAGTCTTAAAATGTGGCTGAAAGGTGCATTGTCAAGAATATTGAGTCAGACGTGATGATCTCCAGATTCGGGAGGCTACATGACGTTGCCTTTAATTTCGATAGACGAGCCTAAACTGCAGAAGTTTGGCCGCAGCCCATCAGTACACCCCTAGTTGTGTGTGTGTGTGTGTGTGTGTTTACTCCAGGAGATTATTTCATTGCTGGTATTCTCCTTTGGTTCGCTTACCTGGCGGGGGTTCACCTGCCCGGAACCACGCGGGTTTTCCTGTCTCGCATCGAGGTCGCTAAGAAGCGCGGCCGACCCACAACTCGGCCCACGAGTGGTGGCTCTGCCTCTTCTCTGCAGCTGTAGCTGTGATTCTGTCGAAGACAACATATCATATGATATATTTAAAAACAAATCAAATGTTTCATTAACGTAATAGATGCAATTATCTTCTCTATTCCTGCCCAAACCACTCCAAAATTGGCCATTGGAATTTCCATTTTAACTGCGATTTTAATGCACTTGCATGTGTAAGACACTTGTTATACATGACCTATACATGACCGTATTTTGATTAACATTTGAATTTTTCCCTGTGTAAATATATGTTATATGTTTTCATTAAAGTGCCAAAGTATGTGTTTAATAAATAAATAAATGGGAAAAAAAATTTAAGTGGGTTATTTACACTATTCACATTTTAATTTTTAAATGTATAGGATTTATATAAAGTCTCCTAAGATCCCTTTTAGAGTTAAGGACCATCAGACTGCCTCATATTTGTTTTCTTCGAGAGGACCATTCCTTTTCCTTTTATCGTTTGCATTGTGTTTGTGCCTTTCAATACGCTCTTTAATTTTGTGATTGCGGTTTTAAAGCAGAGAATAAAAATCCAGTCTGGCTGTCGAATAAGGCTGCGCTTGTTCGAGCAACTCATTTTCAAAAGCGAACCAAAGGTGAGGGCAGCGTTTATTCTGATATCAACGCACTCCAGAGAAAAACCTCGGGGTCGCCGTATGGCTCCGAACCATCGCCAAAGAACGTTGCTCTAGGCCACTTTTTAGCGTTAAGAAGATTATGCCGTATTTCCGCCGCGTTCAAGTCAGGATTTTGGGTTAAAAAACTGACAAAGCTTAAGCAAAGCCCGCCCAGGAAAATCACGGAAATGCTGGGATGCTTCAGGAGCGAGGCTCCAAGCCTCGCCGACAAATACATTAACGTCGGCCGCCCTCCCATCTCAACCAGACAAGTAGTTTAATGACACGCCATTCACGCTGGCTTTTTCCCTCCGTCTTTCCTCGTTCTCCTCTAGATCGAGTTGGAGACCCTGGACCCTCGCGGGAGGACCCCCCTACACCTGGCCATCACTCTGGGCCACCTAGACAGTGCCAGGGTCCTGCTGCAGCACGGCGCCGATGTCAGCAAGGAGAACCGAAACGGGTGGACAGGTGGGTCTGCGCTTTCGCAAGTTCGTCCATGTCATACAACATATGGCCAAAAAGTATTCGCTCACCCATCCAAATGATCGGAATCGAGTGTTCCAATTACTTCCACGGCCACAGGTGCATGAAATGAAGCAACCTAGGCATGCAGACTGTTTTTCCAAACATTTGTGAAAGAAGTGTTTGGAAAAATGCTCCTAAATATGCTCCGTGCTCCTAAATGTTCCACAGTCAACCGTATATAGCAACTCAGCCACAGAGGGGTAGGCTACGTAAACTAATGGAGCGGGGTCGGCTCCAAACGCCAACTTTCTGCAGTCAATCGCTACAGACCTCCAAACTGCATCTGGCCTTTAGATAAGCTCAAAAATAATACGCAGAGAGCATCGTAGAATGGGTTTCCATGGCCGAGCGGCAGCCGTGTTAAGCCAGTGTTTAGGAGACTTTGTCCTCTGGAGTGACGAATCGTGCTTCTTCATCTGGTAATCTGATGGACGAGTCTGGGTTTGGCGGTTGCCAGGAGAACTGTATTTGTCTGACAGCATTGTTCCAAGTGTGAAGTTTGGTGGAGGGGGGATTATGGTGTGGGGTCGTTTTCCAGGAGCAGGGCTTTGGCCTCTTAGTTCCAGTGAAATGAACTCTGAAAGCTTCAGCATACCAAGACATTTTGGACAATTCCATACTCCTAACTTTGTGGGAACAGTTTGGAACTGGCCCCTTACTTTTCCAATATGACCGTGCACCAGTGCACAAAGCAAGCGCCATAAAGACATGGATGACAGAGTCTGGTGTGGATGAACTTGACCGGCCTGCACAGAGTCCCAACCTCAACCTGATAAAACACCTTTGGGATGAAATAGAGCGGAGACTGAGAGCCGGGGCTTCTCGTCCAACATCAATGTGTGACCTCACAAATGCGCTTCTGCAAGAATGGTTAAAAATTCCCATAAACACACTCCTTCCCGGAAGAGTTGAAGCCGTTAAAGCTGCAAAGGGTGGCCCGACGTCATATTGAACCCTATGGATTTAGTTCATATGCGAGTCAAGGCAGGTGAGCGAATACTTTTGGCCGTATAGTGTATTTGACTGTTATGTGAGAATGATCTTGTGCTTATTTTACTTTGCAAAATAACGACCCCTTTTGCCAGAACATTTTTGCATTAATTTGACGGCCCTGCTGGTCGGCTCACGGCCACGCGTGACAGCAGATGTTGAAGTTCATCTTGCGATTATGAATAAAATGAAATAATTAACACGCAGAACTGAATTATCGCGATTTATGAAAAGGGACAGAAACAAAGTGGAACTCCTTCACTAGGCGTGGAAACGCAGAATGAATGAAAACTCGTCGGTTTTCTTTGAGAAGTTATGATGAAGCTGTAAATGATCAGTCAGTGGGTTAGAGCTTTGTACCTGGTCACCAGAGACCAGCCTGAAAAAGGAATCCAATAACAAACGGGTAACTTCCATTCCAGAATTTGCATTTCCTCTGTCTTATCATTGGAGACCCTAAATTGCCCTGGCATTTGAATGAGAGAGTGAATGGTTGTGCATCTACATTATACGGGAATGAGAGTGAACGGTCGCCTTTATTTGATGTGTGACGTGTTATATGTCTTTATAGAACATGCAAATGAGCGTATGTATCTCTACATGATGAGTGAATGGCTGTATGTCTCGATATGTGGCCCAATGACAAGCGGGATAGACTCCAGCAACCGCTCAACCCCGAATGCAGGATGGTCGTATAGAAAATGGTATGCGTGTGAGCGTGTGTCAGCATTCATTCTTGTTTACAGCAGGAAAAGGAATTGTTCTTGTAATTGTGGGAGTGCAGAACGTCCTGTAAGATTAGCAGAAAAGTGGCCGTCTAATGAATGACAGCGAGCTGCGGTAACTCTGAGCAGGTTTTCCTTTGACCTACTTCAGTTCTAGCAATCCTCACCGCCCTGCAAATCGCTCAAGTGCATGAATTTTAGATGAGACCTGAATGATTGGCTCGGTTTTACTCCATCTCTCTCTCTCTCTCTCTCTCTCCTCCAGTTCTCCAGGAGGCGGTGAGCACAAGAGATCCCGAGCTGGTGCGTCTCGTGCTTCGTTACCGTGACTACCAGAGAACTGCCAAGAGACTGGCGGGTATCCCCGTCCTGCTGGAGCGGCTGCGCCAAGTGGGATTTCACACAGACGACGCAGGCGTTTTAGTTTTGTGTTTTATTTTCCGTGCACAAATGGAAAATGTTCACACACACACACACACTTACACACACAGATGCACAGGCTAATGAAGAACTACTTCTATGACACCCCCCTCGACACGCATCAAATTAATTTGATATGTAGATTAATCTTAACAATATGAACATATTTTCCTGTCGCATTAAAATCATCTTCATTGAAGGATATTAATGACAAATCCAGCACGGTTTGAAAGAAACACCAGGCAGACGCGTCTCTGTGTTGCAAAACAATTGGTCTCTAGGTAGTGTGACTCATCTCTATTCCCTGAAGCGGTGATAAGTGCGATCCCCGACATACGCTCAAGTGAAAGTGTGCGCCGGGAAAAAAAAAAAACAACTTTGATAAGAGGGAGAGCTGCTGCCCTGCTAATCATGAAAGGGGAAAAAAAAAAGAAAAAAAGGCAAGGGTTGAACCGCGCAGGGGCAGCAGCACAAATCTCTTCCTTTAAGTCAAGTCGGATTTTATTGATATGGTGCCAAATCACAAACAAGTAGTCTGTTGACACTTTCCACATGGAGCAGATCTGGACTGCGCTCTTTAAGACGATTCACATGAACCGACGTTCGCACCGTGAGCAAACAATCGGGGACAGCGGTGAGCAAAAACCGCCCTTTACCGGCGCAGAAACCTGACCCAAACCTGACCAGCAGATCCACGCTCAGTAAGGGCGGCCTTCCGCCTCGACCTGTACATGCTACAATCGTAGTTTTGATATTCAGAAAAGAAGCCACGACGGCGGGTGGACCGCCGCGGTCGTTCGAATCACGGCCCGAAACAAGAAGAAGACATGAGGCTGCTATCGTGCACCGATGAAGGGACGGGGGTGCAGACAGGATAGGAATGAGAAATCATGGGATATCCCACAGCATAGTAAGCCTATGGCAGCGTCGCTAGCCGCTAGCCGCTAGCTGCTAGCCTTGCATTAACTTTCGGCGTTCAGCTTGAGATTTCGCTTCGCTAAGTGTCGGCCTTGGTTGTAAAGCAATGCTGTCCGATCGGACATGTGCTCGATGACCAAAACTACCTCAGCCTTGAGCTCTACATTTACAATCGATTGATCAGGTTGTGATGCTGAATATTTTGGCCAGGCCCAAAATCCCCGACCCTGGATGGATCCAGCTTTTCGTCAGTGATAACTAAGCCTTCGTTCTCATGCTAATATGCAGAGCCGCCGAGGTTACCCTGCAGGAGAGCCACAAATCCAGTGTTGTGTTAGATAACTTATATCATCAATAATTAGCCACACTCACAGTCAAAGACAGATACACACACACACACCAAGGTGCATTAAAGTGGCAGACATGCACGCTTTTGCAAACGTCTGTGCACGCCTCCTCTCCCGTACTCCCTCCGTTCTATTATTAACCCGCCCGACAGACGAACACCTCTCAGAGCCGGTTCCATCTTCCACAGCGCAGACAGTAAAACGGCATTGCTGCCCCCCCCTCCACACACACACACACACACACAAAACACTACTCTGCTCTCCTCTGCGTCCGCCCATCTTGAAACGTATCACTTTCTATCTGTGTTACCCCCCCGCGCACCCCCCTCCTCGCTTTCTGTCGTCTTCCATATCAGTCTCCATCGCTCTCTCATTTATCCCCCTCACTGTCTACCCGTCTCCCTCCAGGCCCAGGACTTCTATGTGGAGATGAAATGGGAGTTCACCAGCTGGGGTGAGTCAAATCTCTGCGTGTGTGAGTGTGTGTGTGTGTGTGTGTTTCATTGCAGTCAGTAAAGCAGTCCAGTACCAGCCAGTCAGAACTAATCATGTTATCCTCACCCTCTGGGGAAGCGTAGGCTTGTTTCTTCTTAAGGTGCCAGACACTGATGCTCACACACACTTGCTGCACGGCAGAATGTATGATTAGACGTTGTGTTTTTTTTTTGTTTTTTTTTTTTAGCTCAACTGCTCCCATCATTTAAGCATCCAAAATATATTTTTCCACAGACCCCCTACCTCATCTACCACTCCCACCAATCCCATCGGTGCAATATTTATACTATATTTATACATTCTACAAGCCTTACCTACCAACTTTTCATTTTTTTTGAATATAACCGTTCTATAATCGTTCTATAAACCTGCAAAAGGAATTTTCTGTCATTTTTTTCATTTTAATTTTTACATTTTTATATATTTTGCATTCTAGTGTATATACTGCTCATAGTCTTTGTTTATTTTGTATCCACATACGCTGATGTGACATTTACTGCATGTCGTTTCTTTATGAAGAAGCGCCGTCAATCTTACATGTGAATACAGAAGCCTTATATCCCGAACCGGATGCAAACTGTCACAAAGAGTGGATTCATCCAGCTGATGCCAAAATGACAAAATTTGTGTTTTGTTTTTTTTTCTTTCGTGTTCAGTGCCTCTGGTGTCCCGCATCTGTCCGAGTGACACGTACCGAGTGTGGAAGAGTGGCCAGAGTCTCCGTGTCGACACCACTCTGATGGGGTTCGAGCAGATGACCTGGCAGCGGGGCAACCGAAGCTTCATTTTCAGGGGGCAAGGTCAGAGATTCGAGTCCGCCCCCTCGCTCGGCGGCAACGTCGACTCTGTCACGTACACCGCCGGATGAAAAAGACGGGAAGCGTCCGAGTCAGTGAGCCTGAAAGAGGACGGCATGTCTTTGTGAAAACAGCGATTGGTTGTTGCGCGTCTCCGAGCTGTTGCTTATTTTTAGCATTGTGTTGCCGCGGGACAAACGGGGGCCGTGTTTGGTGTAGGCCAGAACCAGGATCCTGCGCACGCCGCTGCACGGAGGGGGGGGGGGGGTGACACTAAATGGGACCTGTGTTTACCGAGTAACATCCATCTTCTCTCTGTATTCCCTGCTCAAGATAGTGAATAAGCATATTTAAGGAGTCAGATGAACACACACATTCAGCTACTGCTGCTTGTTTCTTCTGGTCACAATCGGCGTCCCATAATTTCTGAAAAAAACATTTTAAAAAGTCCGCTGACCATCTGCCAACGCGTGTTCCTCGGCTCATCCCCGATCCGTTCGCCTCCCCGCCGTACATGAATCAGACTGACGCACCGGTTTATTAAATACCAGTTCGATTCTAGTCATGGAAGCGCCACGGCGGGGCTCTGAATCGGGCGGACGGTCGCAGGCCCCGTCAGGGCAAGCCCGTCACAGCGCAAACAACACCTGCTTCAAAAACCAAGATGCGGTCGGGTCAGACGTGCAGCTGTTTTGCCTATTTTTATTTATTTTTTTTGTTTTGTTTCGCTGCCTCGAGCGGTCCAAAAATATAAATCCTGGCAAGGCTCCTGATCCAATACACGCTGAGGGAAAATGACCAAGCAGAAAAGTAATGCGCGATTGAATCGAATCAGTTCGGACGCAGCGACAGAGGGTTTCACAATTTCAAGGAACAGTTTCTTTTCGTTCCTTTGAGGCGCACTGAAGGTGAGGGTTTCGCTTTTCCAGGAATATCCGCTCTCTCCTGCCTTTCTTTCACCTCGCTGCAGGGCTCCTCCTGTTATCCCCCCGGCTCCGCTCGACGTTATGTCACCCAGTTCCCTCTTTATTTTTATCCATGTACCAAACTTATCCCTTCTTTACCGACCTTTCACTTAAGCTGAATCTGAGCGCACCTTTTAAACGCATCCCAATGCCATCCATTAGTTATTAATCGCGACGGTTAAGCCGACAATCTCCCACACCCCGCCCTCTTTGCCTTCCAGACTCCACCGCCGAAGTGATGGAGGTGGACCACGACCGGCAGCTCGTGTTCTGCGAGACACTGTGCGTCTCGTCCCTGGCGGCGCTCTCGCCCGGCCGGGGGAACGGCGGCGCGTGCAGCAGCACGGCGGCGGGCTTGGGGCTGCTGGGGGCCGTGCAGCCCAGCGACGAGCAGGTGGCGGCCCGACTGTCGGCGCCCGTCGTGACCACCCAGCTGGATACTCGCAACATCGCCTTCGAGAGGTCAGGCTGTTCATACCGGCGGATTCACACGCAACCTGCAAGATTTTTTTTTTTTTTTGGACAGAACAAACAAACAAACAAAAACCAGCCAATTGAATGGGTTCTGTCCTCATGCGCTCTGTAATTTAATTTTACCTTTTTAACCGGCTGGCGGCCACTCGCACCCATCGTAGAAGGGAATAATCACACCGCGCAGTGCAATTTGCTCCACCAGCCTTCATCACCCCCAGACAAGGGTCACGCTCCGCTCGGTTGAAACATTAAATTGCATGTGACTACTACAGCTTACTTACAGTGGATCCGGATGGAGAAAAAAAAAGAACATTTCCTGTTAATTCATTAAATTAAAAACTTTAATTGCCAGGTTTGAGGTGCAGTATTTCATTTTTGCTTTGAAATATAATACAATCATTGTCAAATGTTAGCGCAACAAATTGACTTAGTTTTTCTTCTTGGAGATCTTCTCATCCAAGAGAGGCATTTTCAGTCCTCGACATCTCGGCGTTTAAACCCCGGAATTGGGGTTTAAGGGTAAAGTCAAATTTAACAGGGTTCATTATGTGAATGAGTGAGTTGTCTTTCAGCAACTAGGTTTGAATGGGGTCGTTCTGCTAATGTGTGTGTGTGTATGTGTGTGTGTGTGTCGTCTCCGGGGGGGCGCTCCAGAGTGAGGATCTGACGATGGCGATTGTCAGGCAGATGTGTAGATTGTGTAAAACAAAAGGAAACCTGTTAGTTCACGTGGCCTGAGGCTCGGGCGGCTGCCGCCGGAGCCTGGTTTGGGTCGTGAATCGCTCCGGGGGGGAGGAGGGGGTTTTCAGGTTTCGGATTTATCTGGTGTGTGTGTGTGTGTGGGTGTGTTGTTATATCTTGGGACGGATCTCAGCATGTCTTCATATGTAGGCTAAAGGTCACGTCTAAGACCCCCCCCCTGCTGTCCAGTAATGGGTTTTCCAGTTTGACAAAGATGGGTTCTTTGACTCTGGCCATCCGTCTTCCCTGGCTTAATGCGGCCATCGCTTTCCTCAAAGGAGCGGCCCTTGTCCTTCAGGCGTAGGTGGACCGTGGAGTCGCGATCTAAAGAGGTTTGTGCAGAGGTTGTTTTGTCTCTCCACCGCGGAGGTTATCACAATCCTCAGTGCACTTGAGAACAGACACCACATTCTCCATCTGGTGTCTGGGCACTCTGTCCTCTAAGTTCATACAATATGTTATTTAATACATGGCCACGTCAGATTTGCGCTTTTTAACACTGATGATAGTCAAGACAGTCGTGCAGCTCTGGCCGAGCAGATGGCCGATGTTCTTTTGTGTTTTGTCTTTTGTTTTTTTTTAGCATTTTATTACATCTCGTTTAACTTCCGTGGAGATGTCTTTCCTTTTTCATTGAAGCACTGAATTACGCTCGGGAGCCAGAATAAAGGGCAAAAGGTTTGCACAAAAACAATACAAATGAAAATGAAAGTACATCCGGCCAATGTAAACAAAGCCGTCGAGAGCATATTTGTCCGCTCGCCGACCAGCTCCCACACAAAATCTGTGATAATGCCGTACATAGGAATGATGGAACACGACTTACTTTGACGCCGTGGGGTTGAGGACTTGCTTTTTACGAAAGCCAAAGGCCTCAATCAAAAAAATTAACATGCCAGTGAATTGATTGATTTATCCCACGCGGACTTGGACATTCTGTTTCTGGATTTCAGCCCTCCAACACTCTTCTTGCTCGTTTTATCTTCCCGCAGCTAAGTGAGCATTAGCATCCATTCGTGCAAAGTTAACAATAGCGACCTGCATGTTGGTTATAAGTTAGCATGTTTGTCATGCAAACGGCAGGTGTTGGACAAACTCCCTACCGTGTAAAGCAGGGGTGTCAAACTCATTTTGGTCTGGGGGCCACATACGGCCTAATTTGATGTCAAGGCGGCCGGACCAGTAAAATCATTACTTAGAAGTAACACTAAGTCCAAGTTTGTTCCTTTGTTTTAGAGTAAAGGAGGTAAACAGGTAAATTCTAAAAATCTTTAAATGTAATAAACTGTTCCTCTAAAAAATACATGACCAATTCATGTTAAAAAGGAATATTAAAAAAGAATTTATGAAATTACACCCTTAAAATGTTGTTGAGTTGAAAGAGAAAATTTGCCACTAGAATTTATTAGAAAATGGATTGGTAGCATGTATAAGAGGAGGTATAATGTTTACAAGGCTATTCTGGTTATTAAATCAATCTTTTTAATTTTGCCCGTTTTTTTCCTATCATTTTTGTGGTTTTTATAGAAATAAGAAAAGAAAAGATTGTTTGAACGATGTGACTAGATATATTTTTTCCATCAAAAAATAATTTTGTTTTCAAATTTTGAAGCAAAAAATACATTGCAAAGTTACTTTATTTTTTTTCCTTGCCTGTTTTTTTTTTTTTTTTAAACCCCCAGATGCATGTGAGAAAAAAATGCCAACACAAAGATTTGATTTCAGGCACAAAACATTGTTCCGAGGGCCGCAAGTCTGAGACCCCTGGTGCAATTTGTTTCTACTTGCAACCGGAAGTTTTTCTTATATCCTCGTCCTCCACGCCACCACACTATGGATTAGTGCAATCGGTCCCCCTGGAACCCGTGCAATGAGAAACTTTCCATGGCATTGAAACTTTTTTTTTTTTTCGAAATAATTAAACTGGAATTTACTAGTTAAAAAACACAGCCTGAATAAATACCAACTCGCTCTTGCATGAAGACGTACTGTTATCTATCTTCTTCTGCAGTCGGATTTCTTAAAACACAGGAGTGTCTGCTGAGGAAATCCGTCTCTTACAGAAAGGCATTATCTGTCTGTTTATCTCTCTGATATAATGAGACGAGAGCAGCCCGACAAGAAAGCAAATAAAATAAGAAACAAGACAAATCCCTGCCTGGCACTTTTCTCTTGGCTACTCGAAACTTTTGTTGTCCTGGAGCGCAAAAAGGAGTTTTTTTTTTTTTTTAACACAGCAAAATACAGCACTTTTCCCTTTTTCATTGTTGGGGATGTGTTCTTCAAAAAAAATTCAAATAATTTCTTTTTTTTTAAATATGCCGGTGAAATTCGAAACCGCTCGCGAATGCGGGGGGGGGGCAAATTAGCTTGAGGCCGAATCCGGCGCAAACCGCTTGACAGGAGCTCACGTAAATAACAGAGGGCGAGTGCAGAGACGGAGAGCAGACAGCAGAGCAGAAAGGCTGGGAGAGGAAGAAGCTTACCGGGAAAAACAAAAGCGAAAAAAAAGAAAAGACTTATAATGCATGGAGGGGAATAAAAGATAAACAGATGGCTTGCACGCACGGTGGGGTTTTTACGGCTAGGTTTCCCGCAAAGCCTCATGGGGAAAAAGCGGAGAAGGGCGGGAGGTCGGGGGGGCAAAGGGGAGAGCGTTTGCATTCCAGGTAGCGCGCTGAGGATGCTGAAGATGCCGCGGCGCCGAGAAAAAAGAGCGGCAACCGCATCGGGGTTGAACGGACACTTAGGGACCGAAGATGAGAAAAAGATAAACGGTGATATGAGGCCGTTCAGCAAGAAATGAGGAGGGAAAGATAAATGGGATGGCGAGATAGGGCGGGGGGGGGGGGGGGGGGGGGCAAAAAAGAAAAAGAAGCTGACGCGTCAAGCTGGGCGTGGGTTTACAGGCAGGTGGAAAACAGGTGAGAAATAGATCTCAGCAGAGAGGCTGTGATAAATAGTTAAGTTGGTGAGGAGACAACGGAAGGGAGCGTTCGAGAAGGCCGGGAGATGGGGGAGGCGGGGGAGTTAATAATCTTCAGATTTGCACCTCGGTGTCACCTCGGCGCTCCCTCCTCAGTCAGCACTCCTGTCTACGTGCCAATAATCTATTTATGACGCTTCAGTGCGGAAAAGCCACTTTGTCAAACAGGGAGAGGACATCTACCGCTGGCATTCGTACATCTCTACCCAGCCAGGCGCAAAAACTACAGCGCTTGTGTTTTCCCCTTTCAGGGCTGAGTGACCGGATCGCTCAATCTTCACCCGGCGGCCTTCGAAGGCCGTAACTGTTTTACACTGACGCGTCATGAAGCCGTCGGAAGGAGGCTGCCGTCAGCTAATTGTGCTGGAATTCATAGTTACGGTTTCTTCTTCCTCCTCTGAGAGAAAATCTGCTACACACCATTTTCAAACTTTTTTTTTTAAAGCAGATGAAATCAAGTAATTGCGGCGTAGCGGTTTGCGCTTCCGCTTCTGGTTCAATTCTGCAGAGGAGTGGAGTCGCCATGTTCTCTCCTGTATCTACGTGGGTTTCCTCCTGCAGTCCTAAAACATGCGGGAGGTTCATTAGAGACCATGAATGAGAGCGTAAATAGTTGTACATCTGTATGACATCCTTATCAAAATCTTCCTGTCGTGGCAACTTTACTTACATTTCTTCCCTCAAAGATGTTTCACCCATCATCCGAGAGGCTCCTTCAGTTCTAATTCGAACAAATTTTTGGCGTTTTTTTTTCTTTTCTTTTTTTTTTTTCTAAAAACCGTTACAATGGGAAACTCCCACGGGAACTGATGAAGCCCGGTTGCCACGACGAGAAGGTTTCGGCAAGCACCCGGATGACATGCGAATGAGAGGGTAAATGTTAGCATGATGCTATATGTTGCCTTATAATGGACCAGCCCAGGGTGACCCTGTATATCTCGCCCAATCACAGCAGCGTAGTGTCCAGCCCCTCACAACCCTGAGTGAAAGATAACCAGGATAGGCAATGAATGAATGAATGTTGCACTGTTTCCCTGTAAAGGCGACTGTGAGCCGATGGTGTGTTTCTCTCAAAGGAACAAGACGGGGATTCTAGGCTGGAGGAGCGAGAAGACGGAGACGGTGAACGGATATGAAGCGAAGGTCGGACGTGAGACCATCGGAATTTCTCAATAGTGTTTTTTTTTTTTTTTTTCAAAACTTCAACGTTTGCTTTTCTTCCTTCCTGTAGGTCTACGCAGCATCCAACGTGGAGCTGATCACCAGGACCAGGACCGACCACCTGACAGACCAGAACAAGAACAAGACCAAGGGTAATATGGCAGGTCCAGGCTGTAATTCTGAGTTTTGCCCCAGAAAGTCAGCTGGGCTGAATCATCACACTTGCATTCAGGCACAATCAGCAACCGCTTCCTTATATGCACAAACCGACAACCAAATTAGCAGCCAAACCCATTTACCCTCCTTTATACCACTCGGTCATTTCGTGAAATGCACGTCGAGCATTAGAGCCAGATGGCGGTTACAGGCAAAGGTCAGATTCGGGTTACTTCTCTTTCTGAAATGCACCACAGAAACCAACGGACATTCAGACTAATTTCAGTGCGACGGCCCGTTTCAGGAGCCACCTCGTTTCTGGATGGCGAGGACGAACGTAAGGCGCCGGAAAAACTCGAGCCTCGTGCCAAAACGGCCGGTCTTAAAGTTGCTTTGGAAATGCGGAGTGTTCCGCGTGCTCTGGAAAACTTTCTAGAAAACATCCCGGTAATGCTGTCCCAAATCTGAGAAGTTCTTTAACTGTAAGCTAAAATGACTGCAACTAACTGCAACGGTTATTTTGCGTTGCGGCTGATATAGATCAGTTCTGCATTTTTATTGGTTGATCCTGGCTCATCACGGACGGATCAGTCTGATGTAATCTCGTTCGTTTCGACGCCACTTTCAAACTTCGGGGGAAGACGTCCGCCTTTTTTTTAAACCCCAATTTGAATCCGGAGTATGTATCGACTGAGGCTGCTGGCTATTTTGCGGTCATCGGTATATGTTGTACCGATCCAACCGAAAGATTTAGAGGTCCCCGTCTTCTAAAGGCAAGGCAATGTTAATATCACGCCACGCTGTCCACAAACTGAGATCGCCTCTGTTGATTTTATGTCAGAAGTCGTATTCTAAATCGGCCCGCTTTCCAGTTGACCGTCTTCATCCATCTTTAATGGATGCGAAGCCCGGTGGTGTCGAGATTAGCGTTGCTATGACAACACCTAAAAGTTGGTCAAATCATCAATGAAGGAGAGAATATCCATCTGTAGTAGAACATGACTCGGGACCATTCGAGCTGTAAGCTTTTCAGTTATTTGGGTACTTTTGTGCTGTGCACACTTGTGTTCAATTATTATTATTATTATTATTATTATTGTCATTATTATTTTTATTTGATGGAAATATTCATATTATCCAATGTATCTCTGAATTCAAGCTTAATATATACAAGATTTGTCTATTTTCCTCACTCATATATATTCAGGATCTCCAAGTGAGATATATATATATACTGCTCAAAAAAATAAAGGGAACACTTGAACAACACAATGTAACTCCAAGTCAATCACACTTCTGTGAAATCATAGTGTCCACTCAGGAAGCAACACAGATTCATTTTGACTTGTTTTAAGGACATTACATCAAAGTTGGATCAGCCTGGAGTTTGTTTTTACACTTTCATTTTGAGTGTGATTCCTAATCCAGACCTCCATGGGTTGATACAATTGATTTCCATTGATCATTTTTGTGTGATTTTGTTGTCAGCACATTCAACTGTGTAAAGAGCAAAGTATTTCATAAGAATATTTCATTCATTTAGATCTAGGATGTGTTTTTTAAGTGTTCCCTTTATTTTTTTGAGCAGTGTATATATCTAGCATATGTACAATGTGTTCACAGTGTAAGCAAACTTGAATTTGTAAGATCGGATTGGATGTGGCAAGTCATCTTAGTCTCTTAATCGTTAAATAAATAATCTCTGCGTTTTGCGAGAGTTTTGCTGTTTGGCCAACTCCGTCCAACGCTGCTCTGCGCAGGTGGGAAGACTCCGCTGCAGAACTTCCTCGGGATCGCCGAACAACACATGGGCCCGAACAACGGGGTGAGTAGAAGAGCTGGCGGTGATTGTTTTTAATATTTTGGGCGATGGGAAACGTCTGGACAGCAGAACAGCTTTGGGTTTCAGGAGTTGAGATCTGCTGATTATTAGAAGACAACCATTCTAACAATCCCAGTACAGTAATTCAACAATCAGCGAATTCATCAGTGCATTTTTGTGTCTCCTCTCTGATCAGAGGGTCGACTGAGTGATCGACTGCTCTCATATATTGACTTTGGACCTATTTTTTTCCTGACGTCCCTTCACCGCAGGCGCTGGTGACCCAGATGTCCTGCCCCGCCGTGACCAATCCCTCCGCTCTGACGGCCGAGGAGTACTTCAACCCCGGCTCGTCCCCGACCCAGCGGGACATTGGTCACCCGTGCCAGCTCACCACCAAGACCCAGAGGTGACGCAGCAGCCGCGCCCAGTTGCCCCCCCGAACCAAGCCGGTTCCAGAGCTAAGAAACTTTCAGTGTTGGAAAGTACGGTTGTAGCTGAGCCACAATGAGATGAAAAGGTTATTTTATGGAATAGAAAAACAAAGAAAGGTGGGGGGGGGGGGGGGCAGACCTGGAACTGGGGTCTCAAGGTCTGACCCATGAAGCGCTAATATTAACTTTATTTGAGAATCTACAGGACTGTCTCAGAAAATTAGAATATTGTGATGAAATTCTTTATCTTCTGTAATGCAATTAAAAAAAACAAAAATTACTTTTTAAGACGTAAGCTATAATCAGCAATATTAAAATAATAAAAGGCTTGCAATATTTCAGTTGATTTGTAATGAATCCAGAATGGATGACGTTTTTGTTTTTGTAATCTCACTACAGAAGATAAAGAACTTTATCAGAATATGCTTATTTTCTGAGACAGTCCTGTATCTATCTTTTGAGAATCTATAGCGTTTATCCCGATCACAGGGCCACACACAGAGACAGGTGCAGCCATTCACCACTCCCATTCACACATCCCATGGGGACGTGCATCCATTCATTCTGTCATTCACTTGCCATATAGCAGGAGTGGGCAAACTACGGCCCGCGGGCCGCATCCGGCCCATTGGTCTTTTTAATCCGGCCCGCCAAAGATTGGTACAGAATTCATACTTGATGTGAATGATTGGATAAATGAATGTGGGCGCTCGAACAGGAGATTATTTCATTTTTGGAGCTACTTGAGATTTTTCCTGGGCTGAATAGCACAGATTGGCTTTTTGTTTTAGCTTTTACGGTGAACATACTGACACATATGAATGAGCTGGACGCAAAGCTTTAAGGGAAAAACTGGTTTGTGCAAGATGCAACCAAACGTCAGAGCCTTCAAAACCAAGCTGGTTTTATTTTCAAAGCAAATGTCAGACGAGTCTGATATGTACTGTTAACGAATGCGTTGTTTTTTTTTACATGTATCGTATCTTGTGCTGACCCGGCCAGTCCGTCAAATTTTAAAAGTGAGCCAAAAAGTTTGCCCACCCCTGCCATACAGGGACATGCAATCATTCCCACATCAAAAAGAGACATACATTTATCCACTGTCTCATTCACACTTCTGGACAAATACTTTTTTTTCTGACTTCCCACTCCTTTTTTAAAGATTTTACATTGTGACTTTTTTTGTTCAGTATTGTTCATGTCGTTAAAAGCTCGGCTTTGCGATCCAGCTGCTCTCCTTCCTGCTTGAGTTCTCCTTCTTGCCGTGTTTATTAATCGCCTGTCACTTCATCGGTCGCTGTCCGCCCTGTTCCTGTCGTCCTCGCTCCCTATCGCCTCGCCGGCTGTCCCGCGCAGCGTGTCCGGCTCCCCGTCTCACTCCAAACTTAAGACTCTGACATACTTAATTGTCTCTCGGTGTAAAACGAGCGGCCTTGGTAACAGATGCGGACAGCCCCTTTCTAGCTGGGCTGCGCTGCTGCTCGATGGGCCGCCATTGGCTACGTTGCCTTACCTAAGAACCGGAGAAGAAAGCGCAAGGACAAAAAAACCTTGACAAAGCAAAAATGAACTGTAAAGATTAATTCGTTCGTTCGTTCATTCGCTTTACCGCCATTAAGCGACAGGGTTCACGGGGAAGCCTGTCATGAGAGGCTGGGTTCCCCCTGGACCGGTCGCTAGTCCACACATGTCATATCTAGACATACAACCATTCACTGATTCACATCTGAGCTAGTCAGGGTCTCCGATGAACCCGCCGCATGGTTTGGCAACCAAGAAAGGAGAACCCATGTGGATACGGTGGGAGAACACGGAAACTCCATGCGCCGAGGTGCCTCTGTCGGAATCCAACCGGAGACCGTCTTCCAGCGAGGCAGGAGCGCCACTCCAATCACTATGTTGCCCCACTGTACTTTATGTGCTCCAGACAGGGTTCCCGAGGGGCTAAATGAGCTTCTTTAATTAGCCGGCTCCGCCGTCTCATGCCGGCCCTGACTCATCGGGAGAGCTCGACTCTTCATCAGCACCGGGATGTCAAGCGGGTGATATGTGGCCGGTGGCGGCGGAGCTGCCTCTCTATCCGATCATTATCGGACAAGTTAAAACGTCGGCACCGGCTGATTGATCGGGTTTGAGGGAACCGATGCCTTTGTCTGGGTCTACCCGGGATCGGGGTATAAATTACTTAATTTATACTTCAGAGGAAATGTTTTGTGATCGGACTCGACATGGAGATAAGCGGCATCTCCGGGGCCGCCGCCTGTGAGCGCGTTTCTTTTCCTCTCCCCAGATTTAAAGCGAAGCTGTGGCTGTGCGAGTCCCATCCGCTGTCGCTGGCGGAACAAGTGGCGCCCATCATCGATCTCATGGCGATCTCCAACGCCCTGTTCGCCAAGCTGCGTGACTTCATCACTCTGCGTTTGCCGCCCGGCTTCCCCGTCAAGATCGGTGAGGGTCGCGAGGGTGAGATGGATGGATGGGAGGATCCGTGGGGGGGCGAGGCGGAGGGGGTCGTTTAAAGTGGAGACCGGTTAAATTAATAAGGAGGTACAAGGGAGTGTGACACATTAGCAAACACATGCGAGAACGGATGAGGGTAAAATGTGGAAATGACAGGAAGAGGGGGCAAAAAGGAGAGAGAGGGCGGGATAATTTTGAAGGACGGCCTCAGTTCGGCGGATGAAAGATGCAAGGCGTCGACAAATTACATTTAAATGTCATTCTGCCACCCCCGCAGAGATTCCTCTCTATCACATCCTGAACGCCAGGATCACCTTCAGCAATCTCAACGGCTGCGAGGAGGGGACCGCCGCCCGCACCGACAACGAGGCGGCGGTGGAGGGGGACGGGCAGAGGGAAGCGCCCAGAACGGACACCCCCTCCCCCGGCAGCGACTCCTCCAGCGTCTCCAGCTCCAGCTCCACCAGTGAGGGAACTCACGCTCGCCATTTGCCTTTCATAATATGAGCTGTTTTTTTTTTTGTCACCCTTCGATCGCCGTCGGAGGCGCAGATGCCTCATTGGAAAAAAGTGTTTTGATTGTTTAAAATCAGCAAGTGTTGATGGCTTTGCATGAACCACAGGAACTCGAGACACAGCCACATTTATCCGACCACAATAATTCTAATGATCATATAATTATGTCCTCGTGATCACTTCTATCCTTTTGTTTTAACTAATAACCTGTTATCTGTTGCAAATCGGTCACTGTATTCAAGGCATCTGCTCTAGTTTTAAAATGCTTTTGACATCAGATTGTTTTTATTGATATTCATACACCATGAAAATCCATCTGTTTTTTTTTTTGTTTTTGTTTTTTTTAAATTTGTCTTTCACATAGAGCAGGGGTGTCAAACTCAAATACACAGCCTGCCAAATTTCAAAACTGGGACAAAGTCACGGGCCAACATTGATATTTATTGAAAAAAAATCCTCCTCCAGATATAACAATGAACCCAAACAAGTTTTGCTTAAAAACTAAATATGGAACAAGCATAGCTTAATACTGTACAATACATAACTTAATATTTCACACATGCAAAATCCTGTTTTCTGCCTAAGTAGCAGGGTGCCAGGATTAGCATAAGGTCGCTATCACTACTGTCAACAGAAGAGAGGGCGTTTATGGGTCCTGTTGTGATTTTCGTGCCAAAACACCAGCAGAAAATTCTGGGATTTGTAGAATTAGCGATACATGCGCTGTAGACTAAACCGGCGGGCCAGCTCAAATAGTCATTTAGTATGGCTGTACGGGCCAAATATAAATACAGTGCGGGCCAAATTTGGCCCGCGGGCCAGAGTTTGACTCCTATGACACAGAGAGTCCCCTCCCTGCTCCTCAGGCGTACCTGAGTCTAATTGCCTTCACTGTGTGATAACACGCCTCTTGCCCTTTGCCTCCCCTGTGTGCGCAGTGTCGTGTCGAGCCGGAGAAATTCCCCCGTGTGTGTTCGAGCCCCCGCCTGGATACACCATGCTGGGCGGCAAGCAGAGGGACAGCATGAGGGAGGAGGAGGAGGACCTGCTTCAGTTCGCCATACAGCAGAGTCTGCTGGAGGCCGGCTCCGAATACGACCAGGTAGTCTGACCATCCTGATGGGAGGCGGCCATGACACTTTTTCCACGTAGAGCCTTCACTACATCATGCCTTGTGACATCCCTCTCTTTTTCCTAGGGATCCATTATTTGTATTAGACAAACGGCTCATGAAGAACTGATAAAGGACCTCAAATCATCGTTTTATAACCTCATAAAAGGTGTTTTATGTTTGGCCGGGGCACATCCAAAACCTGTTGCTTGATATTTGATAGTATTTCAGGTTTAGCGGTGGCTGATTTCTAAACGAATCAAGACACAATGAATCAGCCGTAGGGCAACACAGCTTACGGCAACAATGAACCCACAAGCGGAATATTAAACGGTGGCCAGCATCGAGGTATAAACAATCAATAGCGAAAGGACGATGGAGAAGGAGAGGAAATTGCGGGTGGTATGTTGAGCTCAGACCCACGATAACAAATACAGCTGGAACACCGGTGCTGTTTGACAGCCTAGAGATGCTGGTCCAGGTAGCTCTTGACTTTCCAACAAACTCGCAGAGGGAGAACTATAAATAACTCGGATGTGACGGGTCAGAGAACATCTTCAAAGTAGCTTTAGCGCGGAAACGGGAGGAGCCGAGGGTTTTGACTGAGGATTTGTGCCCCCGCGAACCAATGTACTGCCACTTCTCTCGCCGATGAGAGAGCTAATTACGGGTGGCGTTCTGAAGCGGCGTAGGTGATGGAAGAACCGCACCCATGACAAGCTCGCTCGCTCGCTCTATTCTACAAAAATCCATCTTGTCATTCTCTGCAGCAATTTCCTCGCCCCCACCGGCCCCACCTGCAAACTGCCTTCGGGCAACTGTTGGCCTGTCTTCCTCCGAATCTCCCGTTTTCCGCCTGCACCACCTCTGAGCTCGCCGAGCTGTTACCGCGCTCTCCGAAGGGGGCAGCGGCTGCATTTTATGAACAGCCTCTAGCACAGTGACATGTCACGGAGGAACACAGGGGACCGTCGGAGTCACCGCGCGATAGAATGAGTTAGCAGCCAGTGACAGACGCCAGCCGGGTCTAATTTCAATACTCTTTTTTTTTTTTTTTCCCCTGATGTGCATTCATTTCCATGAAGTTTGTTGGCATCACAAACTGCCAGTCTCCTTCCTCGTGATACAGGGAAATAGCACAGTAAAAAATGACTTCATGCTCCCTCTTACGATCACCAATCTCTATCAAACAAATGACTAAGAACAGTTTCCAAAAAATGAAAATTGAACCAATTATTTCTGGCCCCCTCCCCGAGCCACCGGGATTTGCGAGTTTAAAAATCCCATTCAAATCCATCTTGCACCTGAATATGTGAAGTGGTTCAGGCAATCAGAAGTGACTTACAGGTTATTAGCTGCTTACATGAGAAGGCGGTTATTATAGATAATTGGAGCATCAGTCATATATGAAATGAGCAGTTCATAAATCATGGTCAGAATGGAGAATAATGTTACCGGGGGGGATTTAAAAGATTTATTTTCACTTTGATTATGGCCTCAAGCCCCACCCTTTCACAAAAGGCGGTGTCTGTTAACAAGTAACTATACTGCTCAAAAAAATAAAGGGAACACTTGAACAACACAATGTAACTCCAAGTCAATCACACTTCTGTGAAATCATAGTGTCCACTCAGGAAGCAACACAGATTCATTTTGACTTGTTTTAAGGACATTACATCAAAGTTGGATCAGCCTGGAGTTTGTTTTTACACTTTCATTTTGAGTGTGATTCCTAATCCAGACCTCCATGGTTGATACAATTGATTTCCATTGATCATTTTTGTGTGATTTTGTTGTCAGCACATTCAACTGTGTAAAGAGCAAAGTATTTCATAAGAATATTTCATTCATTTAGATCTAGGATGTGTTTTTTAAGTGTTCCCTTTATTTTTTTGAGCAGTGTATATACTTTTTTTTTTTTTTTTGATTTTCCTTTCGTTAATTTTGAACGTATTTAATGAAAGCTTCGGGCAGTTTTTTTGAAAAATAGCTTAAGTTTTGGGATATTTTTTAAAGACTAAAAAAAAAAAAAAAAAACAACACAATTTCCTGTTTGTCATTTTCAAAATAAACCTCCCATCCTGTTGTTCCGGTTGCTAAGCTAACAAGCTAATGGTGGGTTTGTCGGTTTAACTCACCGCCGGGGCGCCCGGCGCGCCACACCGCGATCCGCCCTCTGAGCCCGGGCCAGCCTCGCTTCTCCTCCCGCCGTGCTCGGTCTGGTTCTCGGCGCGGCTCCGGGGATTCATCGCACACCCGGCGGTGGCAGCGATGCTTCCTAATCCCCGCCCGCCCCGGCGGCTCTCTGGCACCGCATGAATCGGAGCCTGCAGCCCGCCTGCAGCCAGCACACCTGCAGCCTCACCTGTGCACACTTCAGTCATCGAAGTGTTGCTTGGCAAATCCAATGAGACGATTCAAAATCGTTTATTTACTTGTAGTCAGGTGTGGGGAACACATAAAATAAAATAAATCCCAATTATTCACCTTTCTACCGACTTCACAGTTTGATGCATTTATTTGTTGTGCAATAACACTGACCTGTGTAGAAAAGTATCAGGAGTAATGTGTAATAAGGACTATTGATAAGGACTTCTGGACTATTTACTGCGCTGATGCTTGAGCTGCCCCAGATCAGGTTAGGCACCAAGTTAGGCTATGCAGTGTGTGTGTGTATGTATGTGTATGTCTTTGTCTTAAAAAAAAAAAAAAACTAACCCCGACTTACTGTTCTGTATATTTCCTGTGCATCTTGTATTTGCAAGTGTTATTTGCAGTGCTTATGTCCTCTATTGTAAGTCGCTTTGGATAAAAGCGTCTGCCAAATGTAATGTAATGTAATGTAATGTAATGATAAAAGAGAATAAGCAGGAATGAAAGGAAAGTTGCACGTGAGACCAGCGATGCTGTCTGCTTTGGAGACAGTGGCATTGAGGAGATGACAGGGAGCAGAGATGGAGATGTTCTGTTTTTGGGGTGAAGAGGGTGGACAGGAGCAGGACTGAGTCCATCAGAGGGCCACATTGAGATGGTTTGGTCGTGTAAAGAGGAGTGATAGTGAATATATTGGTTGAAGGATGATGAGGTTGGAGCTGCCAGGCAGGAGGTCCAGAGGAAGGGTTTATGGTTACAGTGAAAGAGGACATGAAGTTAGCTGATAAGAGAGAGGAGGATACAGAGAATAGGGTTGGATGGAGGAGTTGGACCCCAGAAGGCAGTAGCCAAAAGGAAAAGAAGACAATAACACCAACCTGACAAGTGGATTTTGGCCACCATGGATTTTGGTTGGCGGTTTGATTCCCGGGCTCCTCCGGTCTGCACGCCGAAGCACCTTTGGGCGAGAAGACGCCGAACCCCCAAGTTGCTCCCGATGGGCTGGTTAGCGCCTTGCACGGCAGCTCATGCCGCCATCGGAGTGTGAATGGATTAACGCTCTCGAGTGTGAAACCATTTAAAACTGCGAAGTGTGAAAGCACTCCATAGAGACCATTGATCACAATTTTTTTTTTTTTTAAATGAAAAAAATGTCAATTTAAAACCTTTTTTTCCTCAGTCGTGAGCACTCAAGTGCCAGGTTATCAGTTTTGTCAAGTGTCGAGAAGATATTTTCTCTTTTTTTCTTTTTTTTTTTTTTGTCTATTTCGCAAGGCAGTTTCCCTACTGGTTATTAGGTAATAAATGCTCCGCTGCTTTTTGAAGGTGAGTAATTGGCAATTGACTGATTGCATTTTCCCATGGTTCCGGAAAACACTCAGGGGAGTTTCCGGGACAAATGAAATTGAAAAAAAAAAAAAAAAGATTTACAGAACTAGCGCAAGTCAAGTCGAGGACCTTGGCAGAGGCTGATAAAAACGAACAATCATTCAGTGTGAAATCATCATCATTAGCACAAACTAACAAAATAAGAGCTTCCGAGAAACGCCGGGATGCTTCTCAGTCTACAAGTCAATGTGTATTGTTCCGATTTCCTGTGCACGTGTCGTGACTTCATCGTGGCTAGTCTCTTTTTTTTTATTTTTTCTCCTCTCCCTCTGATTAGGTGACCATCTGGGAGGCACTGACCAACAGCAAGCCGGGGACGCACCCCCTGTCCTGTGACCCGAGTCGCCTGGAGAGGTCAGAACGCCATGACGTCCACGCGTCTGGTTCCTTCTGTTGTTTTCCTTTCACTCCTCTCTGTTTACCTCCGTCTAAAATCCAGATTAATCGGGAAAAGCGAATGGAAACTGCAGATAAAGTTTGATCAGAGCGAAGGACGGGACTTTAATCAAAGCAGAAATAAACCAAATATGTCAACCCCCCCCCCACCTCCTCCTCTGGCCGTCTGGATAAAGACACCACATCCTGCCGTTCTTTCACCCGCATTGTCTCCGACTTCCTCCCGACGCACTCCCGCGCTGTTATTCTTCAGCGTCTCACCTCCTTCTCATCCTGCTCCGCTCTCTCTTTCCATCCCTGACTCACATCCTGTGCGCCTGTCCCCTCCTCCTCCTCCGCTCTATTCTTCCAAACGCCCTGCTCCGCTCATCCCCCCTATCTGGTGTGCACAGAGAGAGAAAGATGGACCAGAGGATGACAGCTTCCTGCTCCCGCGGTCGGCCGGGCCACTGTTGACTTTGCCTCGTTATCTTTAGACAGTGTTTTCTCTACGTCTTCCTTATTTACGGATGAATCGGAGTCGCTTGTCACTGCACTCCTCACTCCGCCGACCCGGCCTGGAGGAAACCGATGCTAAAAGAGATTGTCGCGCGCCATAAACTAGTCATTCTGGTGTGCCCGTTTCTTACAGCGTGTGAAGCCAAGCTGTGACTCAGAGTAAAATACACTGAATGGAATTTTAAGTTCAAATGTAATTCTCAAACAAGTTAGAAGACGCCCGCTGCTGTAAAACATCGAGCTGTGTTTGGTAAAGTGTATAAATAAGCTATAGGGGGACGCGCGAAGCATAGGAGGACCGCAGATTCTCTTCCTCGCCGCGAATGACGCCTTTTGAATTAGATTATTAAGACCCAGGATCTGTATGAAAAATTGATGAGCGCAGTTTTAACCTTCCATCTTGGTGACGGGGATTACATAATCTTTAAATAACTAAAGTCGGGTTACACAGCTCGTGGACTGTTGAAATGGATGAGGAAAATGATGCCTGCCCCCCCCCCCCCCCCCCGTCTTTGCTTAGCATCGCTGCATAGAAAGACTTCCATGCAGGGGTTTGATATAAAAAAGACTTTTTCATATTCTTTAGGCGGCTCCCACGACCCGCGATTTGTGACGTCATAAAAAAATGAGCCAATCCCGTTCCGGTGTTCTGTATCATACATGTCCACTGCGCCTCCAGGCCGCAGACACTTTATATAAGCATTTTAAATAATAAAATGGGAAAAAAAATGCATTCATCCATTCAGGATGTTCCAGTGAAGAAAGACGAGGGTGAGGAGGAGGTATTTCTCAGCTTCCCGACTTTGTGGAACTTGAAATAAAAGTCTTAAAAATCTAACAAACACGCTTCATCCTCTACGTCCCCTTTCTCTGGGCCAGGGTCCCCCCGCACAAGCCTCACCCTCCGTCCAGCCTCGGCTCCACCCCGTCCAAGAAGCAGCCGCCCACAACCTGCAGCTACGACGAGCAGCTGCGCATTGCCATGGAGATCTCCGCCCGGGAGCAGGAGGAGGCCGAGCTCCGGCGGCGGCAGGAGGAGGAGGAGCTGCAGCACATCATTCAGCTGTCGCTTATGGAGAAATGAGAGCGGGGCGGCCTCAGCTGCGGGGTGCTGGGGAGAGAGAGAGAGAGGGGGGGGGTGATAGAAAAGGGCAGTTTACGTCTTAAACTTTAAGCACACTTTGGAAAGGGCTGGAGTTGAATCCAGAGAATCCAGCCTTTGCCAGATGGGGACCTCCAGAGAGGGACGGCCGTCCATCCCACCCCCGTTCCACCAACTCTCCTGCGCATCCCATTGATCATCGCCAGTTTACAACCTGACACCGCAACCTGTTATGGTTTAGTCGAACGCACCCTTGACCTTGTGTTCGCTTGGATGAGAGATCTGTGTGTGTGCGTGTGTGTGCCTCAAAACCAGCTTTCTGCACAAGGGTCAATGGATCGCGTTCCCTCCTGAAGATAAAACAGTTAATGTGTGTGTGTGTGTGAGAGAGAGAGAGAGAGAGAGAAAGTGAGAGAGCAAGGAGAGAGGGAATACAACTCTGTATTCCACTGCACACACACACACACACACACACACACACACACACACACACACACACACTTTTCCACTGAGTTGCAGTTTTTCAACCTCAACTGTGATTTAAAAAGATTTAAGGGACTTTGCAAAGCCAGGAGCCAGATTTAGGGGGCAGGGGTGGGGGTGGGGGGTAGCAACCTGTTTCATTTAAGGGGTTCAGCTGAATGTCAAAAGGCGGACCACCGCCCTGATTTTCCTAAAATTCAAAAAAAGAAAATTCAAAAAAAAAAAATCCTCTTATTAACATGAAATCCAAATGTACTGTACTTAGCTTGTGGTTGGATCACATATACGAATGAATATACATGGTGGAGTGTCTTGATGAGTTGGGGGGGGGGGGTGATGGGGGGCACAACATGAAATTCATAGCACGGGGGGACGCAAGGCGACACCGGGGGTGTGTAAACTGTACTACGTGCGAGTGAGTGGAGTGTGTTACAGGCTTCTGTGTGTGAACATGAATAATAAAAAGGGTACCGTGGTGGACTCCTATCAGTGGATTTTAAATTAAATATGTCGTCCTGCATCCCCCTTTTCCGGCACCGCTGGCGTCCGGCCCTGGAGGGCCGCAGTATTACACGCGCCTCTCTGAGGGGGAATGTAAAAACCCTGGGAAAGAATCGCCGTGGACGCTCTCAAAGGCAACGCAGAAGGACATTTTTATTGCGTCCGGATTATTACACGTGAAATATCACCCAAAACCAACTGTTAAGCGTCCTCCGGACTGGAGCTTCTGCGCCCTGATATCGCAGAGTTGGAGACCGGCAAACTCCTTTAACGGTCCGTTTTAACACAGCTTTCTTTTTCTGACTTATTTATGACTTTTACTTCGACAGAAACTTTTTCCAATATCAGCACAGACAGAGGTGACATCTCTCTCCTCTATAATTCATAGACAGGCTTCGCCTGGTTGATAAGAAAATGATTCCTCTTTTTTTTTTTTTTTTTTTTAACCCTGAATATGCGGGTCGGGGACGCGGTGAGATGTTTTCACGGGGGATTGTTGGGGTGTGAATTCAGATAACGATTCAAATAAAGAAACGCCTTTTGCAGCAGCTACGTGTGATTTTTTTAAACATATAATTCCTTGTTAAATTGCAGGCCGCTCTTGTTTGGGCTGAATCCCTTGACCCCGTCTTCTGATTCTGGAGCAGCCGACGGTTCCTGTGCCTCTCCAGTGAAGGACACTCACAAAACCAATTAATTTTTGGCGAGATAGGAAAGTTGTGGCCTAACGGCGGCTTGTTGTTTATTTTTCCGAGCAAACCACTCTGTCATCATCGCTCTGACACGGATTCCCAGCACATCACGGGACCCAGGGGCAGCTAGGGGAGTGTTTTCCCGGTGATATTTCTGGCTCAAGAGTGAGAAGAAGTGCTACTTTGGGGGGGCGGGGATGAGAGAAAAAACAGCCGGGGCTGCTCTCTGCTCGAGTATGCTTTAATATTTGAAATGATTGGTTTGCAGCCCATGTCCTCCCTGTGTCTGTGTGGGGTTCTTTCGGGTTCACCAGTTTTCTCCCATAGCGTAAAAACATGCAGGAGGTTCATTGCAGACTCAAAATGACTCAAACCTGTGGATGAATGACTGTATGTCTATCTGTCATGTGAATGAAGGAGTGAATTGTGGTATATCTCTGTGATACGAATAAGGATAAATGGTTGTGTATCGTGAATGAGAGGGTGAATGGTTTTGTCTTTATCTGTCATGTACACGAGCTTCTTGATGCATATCTCTAGGTGACGTGAATGAGAGGGTGAATGGTTTTATATCTCGATATACTGCCTTGTGATTGACAACCGGTCCAGGGTGAACCCTACTTCTCGCCCAATGAAAGCTGTGATAGGCTCCTGCCTCAACCCTCAGCCCCGACCCTGGCTGCTGAATAAGTTGTCTAGATAATTAAATAATGAGGAAGACTTTGCCAGATATTGTTAGAGAAGTACGTTAGACTGGTGCAAGACATGTATGCTAGCTATGAGACAGTGGTGTGGTGTGCTGTGGGGGTAACAGAGAAGTTCAAGGTGGAGGTGGGACTCCACTAGGGATCAGCTCTGAGCCCCTTCTTGTTTGCAGTGGTGATGGACAGGCTGACAGATGAGGTTAGACAGGAATCTCTATGGACCATGATGTTTGCGGATGACATTGTGATCTGAAGTAAGAGCAGATAACAGGTTGAGGAAAACCTAGAGAAGTGGAGGAATGCACTGGAAAGGAGAGGAATGAAGGTTAGTCAGACAGACAGAGTATATGTGAGTGAGTAACAGGAACCCAGGTGGAACGGTGAGGCTACAGGGAGTGGAGATCAAGAAGGGGAAAAAAAGTGTCAGGGGTACTATGTGATAGAAGACTATCAGCCAGAATGAAAGGAAAGGTGTACTAGATAGCAGTGAGACCAGCGATGCTGTATGGCCTAGAAACAGTTACAATGACGAAAAGACAGGAGGCACAGCTGGAGGTCGCAAAGTTGAAGATGTTGAGGTTCTCTTTTAGACTGACGAGGATAGATTGGATCAGGAATGAGCCTATCAAAGGAACAGCACATGTTAGATGGTTTGGAGAGAAGGTCAGAGAAGATGGTAGGGTCATGTACAGAGGAGAGAGAGTGAATATATTTGTAGACGGATGCTGGAATTGGAGCTGCCAGGCAGGAGGTCTTGAGGAAGACCAAAGAGAAGATTTATGGACGTAGTGAGAGAGGATATGAAGCTAGTTGGTGTGAGAGAGGAGGATACAGAGAATAGGGTTAGATGGAGAAGGTTGATTTGCTGTGGCAACCCCTGAAGGGAAAAGCCTAAAGGAGAAGAAGAAGAAACTTTGCCCAATATTATGACTCACAGCAGGGGCTGAGGGCGGTCTGGTGAAACCATGCAGAACTTAAAATACATCTCGCTCGTCAGAGACGAAGAGAAGCTCCTCAGCCAGAACGTTTTTTTTCTCATTTTAGCTCTGAAAAGGTCGTGAGCGAAGACGATAAGACTGTGCTCTTTATTCCCGCCTCAATGAGTGACAGTGTCTGAGAGAGATTAGGAGGATGGCGTTCCGGGAACCGAACCACACACTTGAAGCTCGTGTCATGACCCGCCATCTTTTTCGGGTCCAAGCTGAGTTAATATTTGCCATCTATATTTGAATCCGATGTTTAGAGGTGCATTTAATGGCGAGGCTTAAAACTTAAGAGCCCCACAGAGAAACGAACGGATGTTTACGGCCTAAAGATTATCGATTTCTTGCAGACTTTTAAACTGTAGTTTGTAACACAAGGAATATTTCTGTCTGAGACGATGGAACATTCCCGCGGGCAGAGGCTGCAAGTCAAACAGCCTGCGAGCAATAAACACGTCTGAGGTTTTAAATTTAAATGTTCTTTCTATGGGCCGGCGTTGCGGTGAAGCGGTTAGCGCTTTCCACTCACAGCAAGAAGGTCCCTGGCTCGATTCCGGAGGGGGAGGAGGGGTCTTTCTGTGTGAAGTCTCCATGTTTTCCCCATGTCTCCGGTTTCTACTACATGAGCTATATTGGAGACCCTAAATTGCCTGATTTGTAAATAAAAGGGTGAATGCTACTGCATCTATGACATATATACTGCTCAAAAAATAAAGGGAACACTTGAACAACACAATGTAACTCCAAGTCAATCACACTTCTGTGAAATCATAGTGTCAACTCAGGAAGCAACACAGATTCATTTTGACTTGTTTAAAGGACATTACATCAAAGTTGGATCAGCCTGGAGTTTGTTTTTACACTTTAATTTTGAGTGTGATTCCTAATCCAGACCTCCATGGTTGATACAATTGGTTTCCATTGATCATTTTTGTGTGATTTTGCTGTCAGCACATTCAACTGTGTAAAGACCAAAGTATTTCATAAGAATATTTCATTCATTTAGATCTAGGATGTGTTTTTTAAGTGTTCCCTTTATTTTTTTGAGCAGTGTATATGTGGCCCACTGACTGACAGGTGACTAGTCTGGCGTTAAGCCCTCTTCTCCTCTGGTATAGATAATGAATACATGAATGAATGAATAATCTTTATATGTCGTTGCAAGAACTTGTTTTGAATGTTTCACGCCAATGATGGAGGGAGCATCAGCAGGAGGAGAGGCATCAGAGCCACAGATAGAAATCCTTATTCGTCCCCCAACCCTCCATCAATTCAGCTACTTCCCTCCTCCACAGCTGCCCGAGACGCATCGGCTAACTTAATCAAAACTCTGTTTGAACTGTCGACTGACGTAGATTTAGTTGGTAGAAATCAGTGAGTCACCGAAGACGGCCTCCTCTCCCTGGCGGGTATTCATCATCATCGCCTTCAGAAAATGGTTAAAATGAGCCTTACCCAAACAGGGATGTGCAACGTCTTTATCCCCTTTTATTCCCTTAAAGGTCTCTTAATGCCAGGGCCGATTGATGTGCGAGCACGTGGCTTGGCGGCGGCCTAGGTGGCCCCGCGCCTGGCTGGTTAATTATCCACATGAAACAGTGGCTGAAATGTCACCCTGAAATATGCTGCGCTGACAGGACAGACTGATCCGTCTCCCGGAGGAGATGCGATTTCTGAGGGGAAAAAAACAAAACATGCGATAAACATCCTACGGCTGAGATTTCTGATTGGTCGAATTTAATTTCTAGTCACCTGGACCAATAAGGTGTAGGCTGCAATTCCTCGCCTTACCAGCAGATGGCGAAGTAACGCAGCAACTGTTGCTAATAGTTCATTTCACCTTTAGGACCTGGCGTGAGGCTAAAATCCTGCGAAGAAGAAACTTGTCACTCTGCTCAAAACAAAACGACCTCATTTATTTCCCGCTTTAGTAATGAATTAAAAAAACACACATTTACTTAACATATCAGCTTTATCCTGGTTCAGTTAAAATCTGAATAAAGACACGTCTTGCCATCTTTGACACTTAAAAAAAAAAAAAAAAAAAAAGACACGCACAGACAACCCGTCTTTCACTGGAATCAGTGCAAAAGAACGCTCTCCTGGGGTTTGAGACAGATGTCAAATAAAAGACATGATCTAAACAGTAAAGTGCATGTTTGGAGAAAAAAAAAAAAAGCCCCTGTTGTAGTTTTAAAACCATTGCACGTACAGCCGGGGTGAGAGGCTGAAAACCAAATGCAAGAAAACAAAGCAAAAAAAAAGAAAAATGGAGCTGAGGATGAACACGTGGTCTTCACCCGGACATTTGCGTTTCATGACTGCGCGTACAAAAAGCCCGACCTCCCCCCGGCCCAAACACATCCAGTGTTTTACATGCAAACATATATTTGTCACTCTCCGCCGGCACGCGGCGCAGAATGTCTGAGGTCACAGAGTTTTCCCGCCACAACATTCACACACACACACGCGTCATGCAGCCTCGTCGATCTTGTCAGTTCCAGTCCGCCGCGGTGAGTTCACATAGTATTGTACAGCGCGGCGGCAGTGGCCGCTCGCTGCTTCTTCTCGGCGGACGCTTTCCGCGAGCGTCTCGATGCGTGAGGTCGCCCCTGCTGGCGCGAAGGAGGAGCTGTCACGTTGGCGCCGCCGCCGCCGCCTTCCGGCTCCTCCCTCTCACCCATCTCCTGGGCAACGCAGCGGTGCGGATACGAGGACGAGGTGGCGTGGGAAAGGGGTGTCTTTTCAGGGGCGGCACTCTGAGCCAGCACTTTCTGCTTCTTCCAAGAGTCGTCCGGGTGGCTCGGGGGTGCGGAGGAACCGCCGTGGGGATTTGGGGGGGTCGTTCTGGCGTGCGGCCTGAGGTCCAGGTCACTGAGGTCATTGGCTGAGAGCTCCAGGGAGTCCAGTTTAGCCAGAGAGGCTGACCTCTTCATGAGGGATGGGGGCGTGAGGCCCGCCTGGCGGATTCGAGCTTCCAGCTCCATGGCCCTGTGCCATCCAGTTGGCTCCGGGAAGCCGTTCCCATCTTGTCTCTTGCAGCGCCGCGGCCCCACATCCGGGCCCCCGGGGGTCCCCTCTGCACCCCCCCCTTTACAGAGCCCCGGCTCCGTGTCCATGGGGTCTCTCAGGCCCTGATGCTGCGCCGGCTCCTGCTCCTGGGCTGTCTCCAGGCCGACGCCCTCGTGGAGGAACGCCTGCAGCTCCCTGAGGGTCTGCTGGATCTTCTCCAGCTCATGGCCGCCGTGCGCCAACCTGCTCCGGGCCTCACAGCCGGGGCCGCAGCCCCCGAATCGACCGCAGGCGCCGGGCTCGAGTGTCTCGTCGGTGTCCGACTCCTGGACCGTCGCGCCTTCCAGTCCGATGGGGTGCGAGCAGACCTCGCGGCGGGTGTGAACCCCTCTTTGGTAGTTGGCTGAGGTATCTGGAGATGCTTCAACTACCTGACAATTAGATGCCTGTCCTGATATCTGCTCCTCTGCCAGCACGTGACTGCCTCCGGATGTGATCACAGTTACAGGCGTAGCACCGGAGACTTGTCTGATAATTAAGTTAGTGGGGCGCGGAGGTCTCGGGAGTGTGTCTGAGCCTGAGTGGTTAAGTCTTTGAAACTCCGTGCACATGCCTAGACGCTCGCTTCTGTCTTTGGTCTCCGTGGATACGGCTATGTTTTCTCCCTGACTGAGTGTTTCGTCTGCGGAGCCCTGCGTGGAGTGAAGGGGCGGATGCTCGCTGCTGGGGGGGGAGAGTGATACGCGAACGGTGGGGTGCTCGGCGTTGGGGGAATGCAGCGGGGAGCGCTGCGACGCCACCGTCTCCATTTCTTGTCTCAGCTTCTGCTCCAGCTGCTCGGTGGCCCGCCGCACCGAGCCTGCCGGCCAGTCCGACGGCAGCATGGCGGGGGACTGCGGTTGCGACGGCGGGGAGTCTTGCGCCGCGCCTTCCTCCGCCTCCTCCAGTTGCTCGGGTCGGGCGACCTGGAGGCTCTGGGAGGACGGCGGGAGAGACGACGAAGAGGAGGGCATCGCAGCAAGGCAAGGAGTCGGGTGGCATATGGCTTCGATCTCAGTGACAATATGGCGGACTGATATGCTGTTGTCATGGTGATGCGTCTGTTCGGGGCCGGCTCTGTCATCGGTGTCCTCGAGCGGAGACGACTAGGAGACAAAATGGGAAAAAGAGACATGTAAAAAAAGATGGAATTGCGATAAGACAAAATAGTCAAAATAGTAAAATAAGCCTTATCTTATCTTATCTTTATAAAAATAAGAAGACTGAAGCCCAATGAGATGGATGCTCTACATCAATGTCTCATCAATTCTTCAATCAATTATTTTGTTTTACAGCAGGTGTCTTATCTGTGCCAATTTTGGCGTTAAGCCCGAAAAAGTCAGGGTCGCTGCATCACGTCACGGTTCTGGAACACCTTGAACGGCCATCTCAAACAAACTGGGCCAAGGAGGAAGCCGGACGGCGAAAAAAAAAGCGGTTTATCTCAAGATGGTGGGTATGAAGAAAAAAAATTTATAAAAAGAAACACATAATTAAATGAATGAACTTTGTTTACGAAATACAGCGCAACAAGCTAAGGAAATATCAATAACAATGATGTGGGACGCACACACAGAAAGTGTTCACTGACAGGACTCAATCAAGTTCAGGTAGGAAAAATACACCGATATTCTGGCTGATTCTCGAAAGGCTCGGAAGCTGAGAGGAGAATCACGGTGTCAGGGAAATGAAATCTAATTAGCAATGATTTAATTAAGTCTTGATATAATTTGGATTATTTCTGAAGTAGCACTTTAAGACAAAACAAAACCGGTTTAAGGTCTCCTTCCGTGGTTAATGAATCCAGTGCTTGGTAAGACTGCTGGTAGCATCAGTGCTGGGGTTGGTACTCTACTTGGAGTATTATGGCAAGTAATGGAATTTGTGTAATACTATACATGCAGTCCACTACTTGGTGGCCTTATCAAGTAATCTACAAGTTACTTGAAGCTGTGCACAGACTGGCAGCATGATGTTGAGTCCTGGTTTTGTTTTCGTGCCCGCAGGAGACGCTTTTCATACACGGACGCGAGCACAGGTTCCCGATAAGCAACAACCTCGATAACGATACATATTAAGTATACACACGTGAGTGAATCCTAACACACACATCAATACAAGTACCAGCTAATGTATTAAGTGTTACTTTAAAACCACAGTAATATGGTTAAGTAACCAATTCCTTTTTAAAATTACATCCACCCCTAACTCACTGGTGTGAATAAATGGATCTAAATGGACCTTACACTTATTCCTCTTTTTCTGCAACACTCCACATGTAACTACAGCCAGTAGTTAACAGTACTCATCCATATACCTGCACTTTGTCAGTTGCACACCAAGTTGCGCTCAATGTTTTACTTGCACTGCCAACTACGCTTATATTTATAATAATGCTTACACTACCTATTTCTTGTCAATACAAATGCACTGTGGACAGCAAAGTAAGAAGTTAATTATATAGGGTAACACGTTTCCAGACTACATATAACAATAAACACTTGAATCTTGGATCTAAAGCTTGACACGGCGATTTGGGAGCAGTCGAGGGCCGTCGGATGCCGATAACAAGCGGCTCGAAGACGAGATGTGTTGCTGGAAAAACGATTCTGTACCTGAGACGTCCCATTTCCGCTCTCCTCTTCCTCCGCCTGCTTTTCCTGGGGTTCGTCCTGATCTAGCGACCCTGTGCCCCTCGGGGCTTCCTCAGCCAACACCCGCGCTCCGCTGTCCTGCGCTCGGCCCAGGAACTTCTCCCGGGCACTGAAGAAGTCTATGCTGTCTGAGCTGTGGCTGGAGAGACCGTCGGGCTCCCTTCGGCTGTCAAAGGGGTCGCTGGGGTTGTTGTTGTCGTCGTTGAGACACGGCGTGGAGAGTGGTGAGGAAGGGGTGCTGCCGACAGGGCTGAGGGGGCTGGGTTTGTCACTCATTAAATCTGACGAAGATTGTTCTAATGCGTCGGAGTCTGAGGACCCTGTGGTGACGGGAGAGATTTCCTCCGAGCCGCACTCTTCACACCCGTTGAGAAGCAACTCCAGTGTTCTGTGAGCGGGACCGGATAGCGGCGTGAGAGGCCCTGAGCGAGCGCGCTGGAGTTTGGGCGTAGGGGGGAGGATGTGGAGCGAAGGCGGCGGGTGCGGGGCTGGAACCGGCACCGTGATGGCCACACTCGCCGCATTGTCCACTCTTTCCTCCGGGACCACAGTGGCCGCTCTGGGCCGCGGCGTCAGAGGTAGGAGGGGGACGTCGCCGTCCGAGCCGACCTCTTCCTGAACCGGTGAGTCGCACGCGCCTTCGGAGCGAGTGGGGGAGTCGCAGGAGGAATCGGCGGAGCCTTCGCGTTCGGCTCTGAGGGCTTGCAGCACAGCCACCCCAAGGAAGTGCTGCAACGAGGGGGAGGAATTGTTGTTGCCGTGGGAGTCGGAGCGGCCCAGGGAGTGGGACAGAGGCTTGCACATTGGATCGGGACGATCTGATAGGTCGCTGTCGGAGTGCGAGCGCCACAGCTTGTTATGCCTCTGTTTGCTGTGGAAGCAGAAAGCCATTATTAGTTATAACCTGATTTGGAAAAAAATAGAAAATACGCGATCTGTCCCTATGTGTAAGCGCACCTTGCCAGCAGGATTCCCTGATACTCTTCCAGCTGTTTCATGAAGGAAGGGTTCGGTTTGGTTACGGCACGTCTTTCTTTCACGTAGTCATAGGCGGCGTCCAACGTCCAGCCGTACTCTTTCATGGCGTAGGCGATCACGGTCGACGCCGAGCGGCTGACACCCATCTTGCAATGAACCAGACACTTTGCGCCCGCTTTCCTGAAGGTGATAGTTGACAGAGAATGAGCTGGTGTTTGGCTGGTCGAGAAGGAAAGGAAACGTGTGCGTGCCGCGCTTGTGCAAGCCTACTTGGCTTTGGCGATGAACTTGTACGTCTCATTCCAGTATTCCAGCAGGTTGGTGGCCTCCTCATCGTACACCCTGATGTTGTGGTACTCGAACTCGCCCGGAAAGAAGTTGTCTATCTCCCTGGTCACGTTGAGGATGTAGCGCACACTGAAGAAGAGACGGGCATTGTGAATCGCTGTTTCACCTCAGCATCTGTGATCTACTGATCTTTGAACAGAGCCCACGAGGATTATGAATTCATTAGCTGAAAGCAGCGACCGGAGCAGAGCCACCGGAAGTCCTGAGGGGGGCAGTTTTGTGCGGTACGCTAATGTGCGACCGGCGAAAGGAACAGGGGAGAAGACAACGACAAGGCAAGGGTATGACGTCGGAGAAGAATTCTCTGACCGCATGCCGCTATGTATTTATGGCCGCCATCTATGGCAGTCTTTCTGTTGTCGGAACTTAGACGTGAACTCTGCACTGCCCTCTAGTGGATGTATTCACGTACACAACGTGAGCATAAACAAGCCCCAGGGCGGTCTTGAAGCGACAAGATGTCTTACCCGCTGTTCTGCAGCTCCTCCAGGTTTGAGGCGTTCCACTCCGAGCCCTGAGGAGGAAGCAGGGGCCGGTCACAATCAGAAGTTCTTGGAAACACCCAACTGGGTTTTGCAGGGGGCCAAAATCCAATCTAGACTTCTTACCAAGTAGACGTGCTCGAAAATTTCTGTGGGACTATCCATTTGTCCCAGGATGGCGATCATCTCGTTGTCTATGAATTCCTTAAACTCCCTCAGGTTGCAAACCATCTGCATCTCCAGCTCAGTTCGGATCTGGGAATGGATTGGAAGGAAAGAAAGGAATTACTTTTCTCTAAACTGAAACTTTCGTGTAGAAGTGACACCAGCATGAAGTGTTCACACAAGGGTACATTTTTCCAGTTCTTTGCCTCTCACCTCCTTGCAGGTGACGTTTTCGAGGTCTTTCTGCATCATGATCTCTCTGAGGCGGGTCTTGATCAGTCTCTCCGTGCGCTCCCTCTCTGTAGGCCTGTCCAACGCAGACACTGATCCATTAAAACGCATTCCTCGAAACCCCGAATTACCACCTTCACATTCACGGGGGGGGGGGGGAGAACACTTTGTTTCTGTCCGCAGGCGCTTTTGACCTGGGCCTCAAAGAGACGGCTTGTTCCACAAAAGAAACGACACTTTGTCTTGATTCTTGGAAGCAGCGCAAAAAAAAAAAAAAAAAAAAAAAAGAAACCCACAAAGCCCGCAACAACGTTCCCCCTGTGGAACATTCTTCGTCGTCATGTCGGCTCTGTTTCGAACCGCGCTGCAGGGAGGAGCAGAGCGCATTCAACCGTCAGATGTCACCAAGATGGACACAGACTTAGTGTACGAATCCCTGTCGGATCCCCTCCAGTGCTCGTCTGGTTTTCATGCCCCGTCCCCCCGGAGCCGCTCGGTTGTGGCGTCTCAAACATGCCCGGGCGTATCAACAGATAAGCAAGCAGCTGATCGCAAAAACAGATGCTTCGCCAAACAAAACAAAAAAAAAAAAATTACACGTGCACTGCATGTGTATACAGTGACCGTGTGACTGTTGTTGAGAGCTGGAAACTATTACTTCCTCGTATTGTGATGCAGTAATAGCCTACGGGAATTCAGAGAAACCTCATAAATCCAACCAATAAAACGAATAACAAAAAAAAAAATACCAACATCAAGTTCTTGTCAAAATTTTCTTATCTTGGCAAACTGGACTTGAATTTCTTCCAGTTGACTAAGAAGATTCAACTAGAATTGACCATAACCTGGATAACTGAGAACTTTCACAGACATACCAACATCAAGCGCTTTCGGACGTCACACCTGTTTACATGCGGAAAAAGGTTTGGATGTCAATATGTCACACCATCACTTACACTGTGTTGAGAATTAAACAGCGTTTGAGATTTTTTTTAAATATATGTAATATTATACCTTCTTAATCCTTTCCAGGAACTATTTCTTTGCATTCAACCCATGAACCATGATCAGTTAGCAGTCACTTCGCGGCGCCAGGGAAGCCGTTAGGGGTTCAGAGTCTCGCTCAATGACACTTTGGCGGACTTGGAGGAACACGGGAACTAAACCACGGATGTTCGGCTCTAAGGATGACCATTCTAAGAAGATCGCCAAATTTTGGGTGACAATCACAGCTCAGCTTAGAAGGAAAACTTTGGATGTTACGGAAGTTTGGAGTGGACTGGCCTTTTCTTCTCCTCTCCTCTATCCATTCATGCATCAGGTACACAGGTTGGAAAAGACCTCCATTACCTTCCGGCATGATCATCGATCTCGCCGTCGGTCTTTTTTCTCTCTCACACTCTGACCACCACCTGCTTCTGTCTGTCTCATATGGGTCTACCTTTTCTGTCTGTCTAGATTCTATTTTCCAAATGTAAATCAAGCCTGCCAAAGCTATTTTGGATGTGTGTGTGTGTGTGTGTGTGAGGGACACACACACACACACACACACACACACACACACTGGAGAAGCACATGACTGAACAGCAGGAAGGGGAATTTCCCTTGTATCAGTAAAGACATAAATCCAGCTGCGTGTGTCATGCCCTCTGCATTCAATGGTTCTTTGGAGATCTGTTTCCAACCACGCCACAAAGGATAAAGAAGTAATTTCATATTTTTTCGTGCATTTTGCATGGTATTCGGCTCCCGTGCCAAAGTGTGCGCCTTTTGTTTGTGCCAGTCTGCGTGGCTTCCCCACACCTCCAGGGTTAACGGATAGCCCGTGACCAGAGTCCAAGGCCATATCACACCGAAATGGCCATAACTACCCTCTCGCTGCTGTAAAGCAACAACATCAGGCCACCATGTCTGCACGTGAGCGCCGGTGTGAAGGCCTGATGCCCGAATGCATATTTGTGAGTGGGTCTGTTGTGCATTCCCAAGCATACACTCATCTGCATGTGCACACGTTGCTGAAATGTCTTTGTTACAATGTATACATACACGGAAGTATAACTATTTTCTACACCGTTTTCAACATGATTTCATAATGAAATACTGGAAATATAACTGGTCTTGACTTTTAATTTTTTTCCCAGCAAAAGTAAAGCTGGATGCACAAAACACTTTTCTGTTGGGCAAGTGTAATATATGTTCAACGTTTTATCGACTTAAGAGTAATGTGGGAGAAATGTAAAGAACAGCGCTTGTGCCTTGTAGAAATGACTTAATATATTTTATTAAATCACTGAACAAAAAGTCACCTGGTTGAAACTACAGTTTGCCGTTGCAAAGTTAAAATCCATTTGATATTATTTGTTCCAGAGGGGAAAAAAAAAAATCACAACTCAATAAAGTCTCAAAATCAAATTCCCAAAACCCTGACCGAAACAGCAAAATAATAAGCCAGCGGCTACTCACAGGTCTGTGAAGAGAACAGGTGAGTTGGCGCGGTGCGACTCCACGTCCTGCATGGCGTTCCACTCGTTGATGCAGAACTGGTTGGATGAGATCCGGCTCTGGTAGTAGCTGATCCAAGTAAGAAATAGGCTACCCGGGTAGTAGTTATGGCAGCGGGCCACCTCACATGCTTTGTGTAGTGACTGGAGAGACGACCTGAGCGCAAGCACACACACACTTGCGATTAATGTGACTTCAAGTTGTTGCAAGTTATTACTTTTGATACTTTCGGATGGAATAAAAGACACTTACCACATGGCCTGGACTGACACTGGCTTGAAAACATGAACCCTGTTTACAGTCGACACGCTAAATCCTCTGCAAAGAAAGAGAGAGACGGTCGGCAAACAAGTCGGGGTGGCAAGGCGGTGAAAAAAAATGAAGTAATAAGCCGGGGGCGCAGGTTCTTACCCGTCTCCATCCAGGTGGATCCGCGTGTCACTCCACAGCGGTAAAACCAAACCCACCGAGCAGCAGCTGGCAAGAAGACCGACGCGTTACGTAATTGAAACAACAAATCAAGATATACCGGTTTGCCATAATACAGGACGTGCCGAAGCAGATAATTAATGAGTCTGCAACCCGGCTCTGGCTTTTCCACATTGCACAACATGAGATGAAAATCAAAAGTAGGTGTTTTTTTTTCAGTTCAAAAAGGGTTTGATGTAGAGATAATAAAATTATAATTTGAATTTGTTTAATTTGCAAATGAATGCAAAGTGTGACCTGCTGTTAGTGTTTAACTCACCTGTCAGAGGAGAAGAAGTCCATGCCAAGTACAATACTCTCCTCCGTGTCCTGCCGACCGTTGGTGGAGACCACCACCATGTAGCGCGTTAGCTGCGGATACGCGCTCTCGAGGCGGACGGCCTGGGGGGGCGAAAAAAAATGGGTGAGTGGGTGGAGGAAAAGGCAAAGAGAGATTAGGGTAAAACTGTCTCGTCTGTCTTGAAAATCCATCTTTTGGAAAGAAAAGTCACCAAAAATAGAGGCTTCTTGCAGCTCATGCTTTCAACTAATCTATTACCACCAAAGCCATGCTTCCTCCTATTGGGGCCATTATTACTACATTCGGAAACTCGGTCTCCTCCATGTCCAATCTGATGATTTGAGATGAGATGATGAGAACAACTTTATTTATCCCGAAGGAAATTTGTTGTGCCAGAGTTTCAAGTAAAAAACATAACAGTAATAGATAATAGTAGAAAGGAGGAAGAATAAGAAATACAATGAAATATGAATTGTCTTAACTGTTAACTGTGACTACAAAGATTGAAGATTTATGGTTGGTGAGAACCGGAGATCGCCTCGAAAATTATGTCAGCTCACTTTCAGTCGCCACCAAAGCAAAGCTCATTTCCATGAGAAATGTCATGAATTCATTGCTGCCACCTACACGGGCGAAGGCCCGTTCTTCTCAAAGCCCCTCTCTCCTCTTTTTGGGATGACTTTGGAGCTGCCAGTCAGGCCAAGCGTGGAAGTTACCGACTCTTGGAATCAGACAATCGGGTGTTTTTGAAA
This sequence comes from Fistularia commersonii, assembly GCF_037954325.1. Lineage (NCBI taxonomy): Eukaryota > Metazoa > Chordata > Actinopteri > Syngnathiformes > Fistulariidae > Fistularia > Fistularia commersonii. The sequence goes on from NC_141286.1 coordinate 8,583,736, forward strand.
AGGAAACTGAAAGCCTGTACCTTTCTTTTAAGTCAAATGGTCTTTACACTTGATAGCATTCACCCATTTACACACCGATGGCGGCGGAGCTACCATGCGGGGCGCTAACCAGGCCATCGGGAGCAACTTTGAGGCTCAGTATCTCATCCTAGGACATATCGTCATACGACCTACTGATTGGTTTTTACATAAGTAAAAGTGTGTCGTTCTGTGTCGCTCACCAGCCGGATGGTGTCCTCTGGGCGCAGCACAGTGAACATGGTCTGGAGGTGCTTCTGGAGGTCACCTGGGGAAACAATGTGGGGCGTCCTTTTTAGTCTTACCTTACACTTCGCCACGACCGCATCCTAGAAAAGTGAACAATAAATCCTAGATACGGTGTCATTTCCCCCGAAGCCAGTATCTGCTTCATTGTGCACCTGAATATGTCTGCGAGGGGGTAGAAAAAAAGCCTGCCCTAGATTCTATACGGGGGTTTCTGTTACTAAATATAGCAATCAGGGCATTCAGGCCAAAGTTGAACAATTCCTTACAATAGAAGGGAGGTGTTTTGTGCACAAGGAGCATCACTTTACTTATTTACAAACTTAAATTTTCAGCATCCATCACCTCACCAATTTCAAAAAAGGTTTGGGATTTTTCAGTTTTGTTTCGATCCCCCTTCTAGCCATCCCATGGCAAGACATCGACGGCGCTGGATGCGCTTTGCCCTGTTGAGAAACCGCCTCGGTTGACGCCAGCTGTTATTCATGATGCAGCTGAGGAATTTCCATCTGAAAACACTCTGTAATTTTATCTCGGAATTCTTCCCGCAGGTCTGATTTTAGGAGGCTGGAAGCCGGCGAGGTGGAGGAGATAAGCTTCGGGAGATGATGCAGCTGTCATCGACCTGTTTAAAATCTTTACCTGTGTGTTTGTTCCTTCGCTGGCTCATCCGCGGCGCGGTGTTTGGCGTCGGGCTGTTTCCCCTGGGAAGGAAAAGGGCTGCACCCTTCACAGTGAGAAAACTCTCACTGATGCTGGAGGGGGAGAGAAAACAAAGACACTTTAATAGAAGCTTATCTAATCATATTTGAGCTTCCACCCGACATTACATGTACTTTATTTCGTAATCATTATTCTTAAACCATCCCGACCTCTCCCACTTAGAGGTCAGCCCCAGTTAACGGATGAGCGTTGTCAGACAGGCCTTATGTCAAAGCCACAATGCTCCATTCATCTGGTGTCTGGTCTGCAGGGTCCCCAAATCAGAGCTGACAGACCGACGCAAGCAAAACAAGCTCCGATGTGAACTCAGAACACAATGTTCTCCGCTCCCTCCACACAGCTGGATTACACACACTGACACACTCGCTCTGAGCAGCTGCCAGTAGGGAAGGATGGGGGGGACTGGGTGTGGACCCAGGGGTCAGCGAAGGAAGACAGAGGCCCCGCTCCTCCGCCACGACTGGCGGGCTAATAGTTTGCCGGCACGAGAAGCAGGTCATGTTAAATGAGGTTCTGCGCCTCTCCAGAATACTTAATCTAATAAAAGCGTGACTGAGGTCACTGCATTGAGAAGGACATGTTATAGACCGAGGTAGGTCAGTGGTTCAACTGGATACCGAACAGTTGGTGCATGTGACAACCTGAATGTCTGTGAATGACAAGCTTTTTGTTTGTTTTTTTGTATAGTCACACAAGATACTAATAAAACAGGTTGAGACCTACTTTTGCAGCTGCTTATGGCCGGTGTCATGTGACAACCAGGAGGCCACGGGCATAACTTAATGATGCTGAGCAAGAGGTCTGATATTGAAAATCTCCCGACAGCGTATTCAGCACATGGAAAGACTGCGGTTACCAAAATGTTAGTACAAAAAATAAAAGCTTCACGGCGGAGTTGGCGAACCGGTTTTTGCTTAACCGACATAGCGGCGGTTTCATCGCCTGCAGAACTACAAACTATGACTTTGGGGTGACGGACAAACAACACAGGATGAAAATAAAAGGGATCTCTGGAGTCATTGGAGGAGAGGTGATGACATGAATGCCCCGTGTGTTTCTAACAGCGTGTAAGGAAATAACTATTATTCTTAGGTTTTCACTGAGCTGGATGTTTTTTTTTCCAACCCTACACTCAATGAACCCACCCTCTACAGTTCATCAGGTTCTACAGATTGACTATGTAAACTCTCTCTCTCTCTCTCTCTCTCTCTCACACACACACACACACACACAAAAAAAGCTGTGCACCATTTAGGCTTACTGTCATCCCCCCCTTTCCTCTGTAACCTCATCTCTCCATCCTTTCTTGTCATCCATCTGCCCTTTCAGCAGTTTGCCGAGACTGTGGAAGTGCAGCTCACAAACAGGGGTAGAAAAAAAAAAAGCATGTTGGGTTTATTTCCCATAACCCATCCACCCTTGACCCAGCTGTTTCCTCTCACTCCGACATCCGTAGCTTCCTCACTTCTGCATTTCTAAACAACTTCAGTCCTTACCCTACTTTTGAAACTCCCTCTCCTCGATCCCCCGCATGCCATGACCCACTGTGCTCACGCACTGCACTTGGCATTGACCATGTATAGCAGCCCTACTGTACAAAGTCGTCTGTAATACAACACTGACACGCTCCCACCCGAGGAGGGGTGCGCACGTGCGCGCAAAGCAAATGCATATTTTACACTTCCACATAAACCCGTTGAGAAAGTGGAGGCTCGGTGTCTCAACTGGGAGAGGTGGCAAGGGAGTGTGAACGACAGCTGCTAAAAATACACTGGTCCTTCAACAGTCTCAAGCTATTGATAGACAGCATTCAGACGCGTTTTGCCGACTTACTGTACATAGAATCTGTTCGCAGATGCCGTGACACCAGATGCCTGCTGCAGAAGTTCACCCTGAAGCCCGGCCAAGCCTGAGAAGCTCCTGGGTCTCGGGCTATTAGCAGATGCAAAATTCCTCTCATGACATAAACGTCGACTTCTTACATAAAGCTCTGCCCGCAGGCGTAAGAACTGAATTTCGCAACAAACGGTGACAAGACACATTGCTTTTTGTTTCCATCTGCCAGTAATGCATGTTCATGTGAACAAAAAAAAAAAAAGCATTAAAAAAAGAGGGGGTCTAAAAACACAACAATAAACCTGGTCCTGTTTCTGAGAGTGGCTTATTGATTCCACCGTGATATAGTTTCCTTAACAGGGAAAAAAAAAAAAACCAGTTATGATTGAATGGAGTTGAATGGAGTGCATCAGGTTCGACTCGGCAGCTGCTTGGCACGGTGCGACGGGCAGGGAGGCGATTATTCTGGACGGGAGATAAAGAACGACCACCCAGTCGAAAGTTGGTCGCACAGAGTAGGCTGGGTCATCTTTTTGGCGTTGCGCCTCCTAGGCCATTGGCAGAGTTGAGGCTCCGGGTACGTGTTAGGGCAACAGTCACAGACACAATCATCGCTATGTAAGGTTCACTCCACACAGTGCACAGATAACTGGGTGACCCCCCCCCACAGGCCTGTGTCCATATTAGTCACTCTCAGGAGGAAAGTGGGATAAATATAGGGCTATGCTCTATGCTGGGCAGGCCTGGATACGGCCTTATGTGTACCCAAGACATACAGCCCACAGAAAAGACAGGGAGCCTCTCAGGGTCCGCGACTGTGTGTGTGCGTGTCTTCATGTACACAGGTGCATGTTGATCCCTTCTATTGAGGGGGGGGGGTCATGGAAAAAAAACGAGCGGAGGACTGTGACAAGTGAGATGAGCAGGTTAAAAAGTCAGATTAGCAGGGTGCCGCAACGGCTGACGGGAGGCAAACATCCTGAGACTGTCAGAAAAGCTTTGAGTTGGCCTGGGAAACCTCAATTGCGCATTATCTTTGAAAGATGATCGCAGTTTAAACTGTGGACTGCTGAACAAAAGCAGGGGGCGGGGGGTGGGTCGCTGCTGATGAGGGGAAAGTCGGACACTAGGTCACACTTAAGTTCCAACAGCTCACCCGTTATTTGATAAACAAACAGGGTGGAGCGGCGTTCTCACATGCGATCAAGTGAAACATTTTTGCATCCCATTCTTCAGTAAGTTTCTGTGCAGTCTACGGTCAGCCTGCGCGTCATCTCGGTGAACTTCTCGTAATCTGAAAGGGAATGGGCTGCCGTTCAAGATAGCGGTTCTCCAATCTAGATAAAATAGTAAAATAGCCACGGTTAAACATTAATGAAGAAACTCCGGGAACTCCGGGTTGTTTTTAAAACAGTGAGAAGCTAAATGCAGCGATACATTTGGTACACAAAGGGCCAAAAGCAAACAGTGGGATTCATGACTTGGAAGAAAAAAATTTTGTGCTCTACTGTAAAGGAGCTTCAAGGAAACGGAGCATCGCCTAACATTCCCTCGCTTGGCGATGGATGAAAACAGTTCTACCATGCTGGACGGATCCCGTTCCATGTCAGGAGGCACAATATCCAAAATTTAAACCTTGTTTGGATGCTAAATAGATATCTCTTGCAAACATACATGTTGTGTCTCGTCGCTATCCAGCCCATTTTTCCTGCAACAAACAGACGTATTTCTAAACTATGTATGACAACAACTGTATTTTACACGCAATTTAGAACACAGATAACACTTAACTTCCTCCACGGCAGTAAGCCTTGTAATTCATGCAAACCCTGGTTAAACATTAGAGTACTACCAACATCCTGGGGAGAGCAGACGGCCCTAGTACAAACAAACTGTGCAGAAACACAAAACAAAGAAGCATGAGTGCAATGCCGGCACGTGCGCGCACACACACATCATCTGTACTACAAGTTAGATGAATTTATGTCCTCCATGTTGTGATGGAGGCTCTTCTTAGAGGAAGACGGAGGGGTGACGACAAAAACAATCAGCGTGCAGTGGGGCCGACAAAACCAGGAAGTCCCGAGAAAACCTCCACATCTGACGGCATTTACCGCACACACGCACCTGCCAACACTCCTCTTGCTGCAACCTCTTCCCATAAACCCTCCTTGTGTAAACTGCATTAAAAAAGTACCGTTCTTAAACAGTGGGCCGGCCCTCATAAAAGCCTAAATGTGCAGTTTATTGGGTAACCTGGCCGTGCAATCAAACACAGATGGTAGAAAAACAATCGCCCGGCTTTTCTGACACTATGACGGAGGGTCGGTTCTCATGCCGGGCACAACTAATTTCCTCGCTCACGAAAATGTTACGAAACACAGACAGCAAAGACCAACAAATAGACTTCCTGGAAAATTGGTTAAAAGGTGATTTCATCATCTTTTAATCCACTTGAAGTAATTTCAGCATTGATCTCCCCCCCCCCCCTTTTTTTCCCCCTCCTAATTTGCTAAGCTTATCTAAGCCTGCTCCGCATCAGCGATGGGACGAGAACAGAGTAGTCTTTGATCTGTTCTGAAGGGAAGACTTGTCCTCACTGCATGTACGACTCAACCAAATCCTTTTACATGCAAAACGCAGAGGACTGATTTTCTGTCGAAATGCCGGCGGGCCACCTCAATCACGGATTAAAATTAAAAAATCCCAAGAGGAGTCATTAATGACGTGTCACTCATCAACAATCTCTCAAAGTTTATAGTCTAATCAATAGATGTGGATCCAGATGCAGAGATTTGGTTTATGATTTCTGATTCAACTGCTGGCGTCTGATCAATAATCAAGACAGACGGCAATCCCAGATAATGTCAGCCGTATTCTACTTTATTATAGTCAGCTGATGTCAATGAACAACTTTTTACCCCGGATGTCCACTCAATCTTGTTGAGTCATGCTTTTCCTTTAAATGTAATGAAAATGTGAAATAACCTGAAATAATGGGAATAATGGCTCAGTCTGGAGTCCACCCAAGTAGTTTTGTGTGAATCAGCTGATTCCCGAACAATAACAACGACAACCCATTGACTCTAAGCAAAAGAGGGGCAACTTCTCCCGACATCCCCAACATAGCGGTCAGCTGAAATAACTCAAGAGCAATACAGAAACCCCCCGAGACGTGGCAGGAGCCGCTGGATGATTCACTCTCGCAGAGCCATTAAGTCTTCATAAGGACAAAGAACGGGGGTGAGTAAGACCTCGCGTCTTAGTCATCAGGAAATGCTTTCAACACCCATGTTGCAAAATAATATGACCGGTGTGCGCATAGGAGTTTGTCATCATATTTCATATCTCCTAATGTCTAACACTTAAAGATAGTCGAAAGTCCAGTTTTTATTTTGATTGTCAACCCCCTGGAACTGACTCCTAAAATTTCTCAAGAAACTTGTTAAACTATGTTTTAACATACTTTATATTAAACATGCCCCCCCAAACACAAATCCAGCTGTTCACTGTGACTTACAGCTGGTTGATCTGGTTCTTGGACACCACCGCGTCGTCGCTGAAGTAGGGCACCATCTTGGCCCCGCAGCAGGAGCAGAAGCTAACCGCTGACGAGCTGTCAGAGCCGGACACCGCACCGAGGGTCATGTCGGCGGGAGAAGGGGGACCGTGGAGGAGTGGGGCTCAAGCTCTTGGTCAAGGACACACACACACACACACACACACACACACACACACACACACACACACACACACACACACACACACACACACACACACACACACACACACACACACTTCCTACTCCTCTTCTTCACTCATGTGCTCCTGCATTGCGAGGAGTTGTGATTGATTCCCTTTTCTGAATGATACAAAAACAAAACAAAAAAAAATATCCCGAAAGAAGAGGAATTAAATAAGGCGGGGAAAAACTATCGCATGTGGATAACGCGACGCCAGGTCGTCTCAGAGCGGTTGTCCCGGGCTCTCTCTGTCCTCGCTGCCGCGGGGGCTCCTGGAGGAGTTCGACCGAGCGCCGACGTGAACGCTACCCGACAGTGAGTGATCTGACTCGGGTCAGACTCTCAGGGAGAGTCGGCGCGGAGAGGGGAGGAGCCGGGGACACGTGGGGAGCCAGGCAGGGGCGGGGGGAAGCGGTGACCGCCTCCGCCCGGCGGAGCTCCAGAGGCACCGCTCGTTTCTTTTTTTTTTTATGGGGAGCGGGCAGGACGCGAGGCTCCCCCCCCCCCCGGGCATGGAGCCTTTTCCCCGGGCATGGAGCCTCTTCCCCGGCGGTATGCAGCCCAGATCACCCACAGACTCCACTGGCAAGATTTAGAGGGAAAAAGTACATCAGGATATTTAGCGTGAGAAACATTAAAACTAAAATCCTAACCTTTATGTAAATAAATATTAGTTATTTTTTTCTCATGTAAATGTGTAATGTTCAAAATCTATCCGGAGTTTATCCAAGACAAAGTCTGTCTTTTTTGTTTTATCATTATTTATTATTTTTTTGGTCTTTTGCATTTTTTATCTTATTTTATTACTGATTGATTTTTTTTGTTTTTTTTAGAAATTTAATGTCTATATTTCAGTTTTATTTAAAGCTGATATACAGTATAATAGGGGGGCACAGGGAGGGTCTTTATGTGAGGAGTTTACATGTTCTCTCCAAGTCTTTGTGGGTTTCCTCCAAGTTCTCCACTTTCCCACCACAATCCAAAACATGCAGGAGGTTAATTGGAATAAATTGGATAAAAAAAAAGCCCAGATGTTTGAATGAGAGGGTGAATGGTTGTTTGCCTCTATATGTGTCCCTGCCATCAAACAGCCACCGGCCCTGGGTGAATCCTGCCTCTAACCCGATGACAGCTGGGATAGGCTCCAGCATCCCTGTGACCCTGAGTTTGCAATAAGCGGTACGATTATGGATGGATGGGTGGATATAAAAGGGGCCTCGGTACCAATTCACAGGGGAAGTCATTTAGAGATCAGCACAATTGATTTACCTAGGGGGGGGGTATATTGTAATAATGGGGCTGAAAAGTTACGATCTCCATTTTCAACATATTTTAAAAGGTCGTAGTTTTAATTTTCAACATACTTTAAAAGGTCATAGTGTGACACTGTCTAACCTACATGAGCATTACTCTGAAACTCATATAATACAAATCTGACTTCGGAGAAATATGTGAATCATTTCATAATAAGATAATGTCGTTACCGTCAACTGATTGTACGTCAGGGTCGACAGGGGATGTGCTCAACAAGCTAATGTAATAAAACTGCTTTTTGGTTTTGGCAGCGGGTTCAGTGAGACTTGTCTCTTCTCAGTCCTTCATCTCTGTCAACACAAAAGTCTTGTGCTCGGTTACATAAGGAGCGAGGGGCAAATTGGAAGCAGACCCTCCATGCTGAACGGCTGACTGCAGCACCGGGCCAGATCCATAGGGACACGGTGGGGGAAGCACCAAAGCGTGTTCTGTTGAGCTAGGATTGAACCGGGCTCCGCAGATCAATGGTACAAATGCACAAAACTGCCTTACTGACATCATCCTGGAAAATGCCCAGCATGATTTTTACTCATTTTTAGCCTTTCAAACAGTTTATATTCTTCTTTTTCAGCCAAACGTGCGGCGAGGCCCTATCTGGAGAAGCTCTACAGCAACGTTTATGGAGACCCCGCTTTATATTTGCCACATGAGCTTCCAAGTGACATCAGTTACCTCCATCCACACAATGCTAGACTTATAATTTGTGACCCTATGATAGCACAAACAAGTAACTGACCTCTCTGACAATACATGAGCGCGAGCAAGACCCATTATATTCGGAGAGATAAGACTTCAAAAGGTGACTCCGAGCTGAATCCTCGTGTAGAATTCAAGCTATCGCCATGTATCTACATGTCATATTGGTTGTGTCTTCTGTGACGATGACAACAGATTCAAATTCAAAGTAGAACTCAACCTGAGCCTATTGTTGTCCTTTCTCTTAATCGACAGGCTTTTTTTCATACATTATTCACGAGTCTTGGGTTTGCGTAAGTGTGTAAAGAAATACTTTGGCGTGTACTTCAGATCCACCACGCACTCACTATTTTCACTTGTTTCCATGGGCGTCCGTTTATTGTTCGATTTATTAGCTGATACACTCGGTACGGGTCCAGTAGGCCTGGAAGCGATGGATGCTTTTTATGTGAGGTTTGATTGAATTAGACAAAAGTGAGGGCCTTGGCAGAGCGCTTCTATGATGTGCACGTCAGGTTTACTGCTGTATTTGTGCAAAGTCTAACTGCAGCACAGCCTGCCAACGTTCCTCCGCTGAGTGTTTTTCAGTCACATGGGGTTGTTTGTAAAAGGAAAATATGTGACAGTTGCACACGTCTCATGCATTCACAGGTTCCCAGACACCATCCAGGCCTGCAGGTGCAAATTTTGCCCTCACGCATGTCTTCTAAGCCTCCTCTGAATCAAGCGAGATGTGCATCATTGGCGAATGTTTTCTTGTCTGACAAATCTCCCCATTACGGTCTTTAGATACGCATTTGTCTTGCTCCCGTATCTTATAAAACATATCAAAACCAAAATATTACACTTGGAAGGGGCACGTTTCTCAGCAGATTAGGTCAACAATGCGTGATACGAATATTTTGCTTGCTACTGCTTTCTTGAATCCAAAATGGAGAAAAACGAGAAGTTCGAATTTTTAGATAAACAGGAGCGCCTACACAAGTCATAAACCGTAACAGCAGATATTTAACCTGCCACGTGCAGGGCCTCCTGCCCTGACCTCCACTGATTACATCACACTCCAGACAAAAACACCTGCGCTCCCGTCGTCACTCTAACCCTTCGTCTCACCTTCTGATTGGCACCCCAAGTGTCAGCCGCCCTCCTCCCTCCCCGGTGTGACCGCGGCCACACAATCCACACACAGCTGCTCCGACGCTTCGGTCATGTGGTTGTGTTTAGAGTCGTGTAATTTGCATGCCCTCTGTGGGAACGTTAGGTTTCGCGCGCGCTGGTAACACGAGAGGCTGTTGTGATGTTTTGGCCGGGCTCTGGAAAGGTTGCACAACGGCCGTCTGCGGCATAAAAGTCCCCTCATTGGATTGGACGGGACCGAAACATGCGGGTCAGAGAGCCGTGTTTATTTGTGAGTGGTGTGGGTTAATGGTACTTCTGGTCATCCGGCTGCCACACAAAAGTATAATAACAACCCCCCCTGCATCTCAGTAACTGAGCCACAAAAAGGACATTTTTAGCACTATCTACTTGGGTTGTTTATTTCTTAACTGCCTGTGGAAACAGACATCCATCTTTCAATCATCACGTTCTTTATACGCAAAACTCATTTTCTCCCTCCGCCCTCTCAGCAATGTTTTGTCGCAATATAACAACACATCCCTTATACATTTTTGTGGCTGGTGCACCGCTAACTGTGTATTCCTTGCTTATTCCAAACATGGAGAGATGGCTTGGGGGTTCATCGACACAGCCCACCTTCTTCTGCTTGGCACTTCTGCTTTCCATTTAATGGTTATTTTCAATCACGTATTATCTATACAGCTTATCCCGCACTTAGGGTACAGGGGGGTCTTGAGCCTATCTCCGCTGTCTTTGAGTGGGAGGCGGAGTACTGTCTGGACAGATTGCTCATTGACATATAATAAAGACATGCAATCATTTGCTCACTCATTTACATGTCTGGACAATTCAGGGCTATAATGTGTTACAAATAGTGAAGTATGAGAGTAGAGGAATTGTATTAGGAAATAGAATTAACCAGCACCACGATTAGTGTTGAGAATTAAATACTGTAAAAAGAAATAAATAAAAATCCGTCAGTCTACTTTTCACTGAGTAACATTTGCTGCCCAGTTCCTGCAACAGGAGAACTTCACCTTGGAGAAACAGGGAGTCAGCCAAGATATGAGAGACAAAAGACGGCTGTGTGTGTTTGCTGCTTGCAAAAATACTGTAAATACAACGCACCGCTGAGTATCCGGGTTTGTCTGTGACGCCTGCAGTGCTCATCACACTATTGCGGTAAAGTTTCTTTTTGCATAAGGTTTGCAAAAATAAAGTACTCAGTGATTTTTATATTGAAAGAAATTTTAATATGACCTGCGAGTATACGCATTAATGTTCTTATGTGTACTGCTGGATACACTTGTGTCAGCATTCTCAGCGTAAAGCACTATACCTGGTGCATTAGGGAGTTATTGTACTTCTAATTACGGGGTACTTTAAGTGCTGTCCCTAATCCCGGACAGGAAAAACCCCATGTTTGGATAGCAGGTGCGGGAAGGCAGGAGTGGTATCAGGTGTTAAGTGGAAATGACTGTGGGAAAGGTCTGTAAACTTGAAAAGGCACGTCTCCACATATCCAGTTTGCTCCAGGGTTGTTGTTCTTCTCCGTCCCTGCTTGTTCTACATGTCGAATCAAATCGAAAGATTGGATTCTTGGAGTCGCTGAACCAGCTCTGAATGAAAGAGAGACGATCCATCTATGGCGGGAGGACGCTGAAGCAGCACAGAGACCGGCAATCCAAATCATTTGAATTATCAGCCTGTTTTGCTCTCCTCTTCTCGGTTGTTATTCTCGCAGCCAAACGCACCACAGACAGACAGGGCACTGACACATGACTTTGTTTTCATTGTATTTAAACAAACAGCCAGTGATATAAATGATAGGGACATAGACGGAGGCCTGCGTTCTGGCCTGGAAGAAGAAAAGCTGCCTAACACTGCAGACAAAACAGAAAACAAACACAACAACAAGCTTCTTTCCATTTTCAGGTAATTTTTCAGCTTCAACCCTTATCCATCTGCGTACTCATGGCTTTAGCAGTGTCATTTCTATGTCTCACCTGACATATACATTTCCTGCACAGTCATAACATCCACAATTACTATAAAAGTAATACAGCCTAGGATTATATCCTAAAAAACTGCGGGGAATCAAACCTTGCAGGTTGAGCGTATTCGACGGAAGCAGAAAGTTTCAGACTTGTGACCTTTCAGCAAGACACATCATGTTACAGGCTCTTTTGTATGACAGCCGCGGTGGGACAATTTCTCCCTAACAGGAGGTAACCAGTCTTTCAGGGACTTTGAATAGAGTGCAAATCATAAATGTAGTTTTTATAACAGATTTTTTTTTGACAAAGGGGGTATTCAAACACCGTCCTTGACAGTCAGTGTCAGTCCTGCAGCAGCAGAGGGAGGCGAAAGATTCATCATTGTGTCGAAAGTAATGAACTTCATTGGTACGGTGCTGGCGTTTGCAGGGTTGAAGGCCAGACAGGTGTTTGTGTGGGCACGCTGAGGGAGCACAACAAAAAGACGCGGGGCGCGAGGGAGCGATCAACCGAACCGAGAGAAAGATGAAAAGGCTCAATGCGAGAAATCCAGCAGGGCGAACATTTTAACTGCAAAGACCAGAGTTCTCCTTCGTCTGAGCGGCGCCTACACAATGTACTGGCCCAGACTGCTACTTGGATCCATATGAGGGGTGGGGAGGACACACTTAATTGGACCTCAGCTCTTATGTAATACGCATTAGGGGTCACTCTGTAAGGCCCTTGGCTGCACCCTTCATGTCAGAGTGTGTGTGTGTGCGCGCGCGCAAAAATGCTGAACGAATGACGAGTTAGGTACCGAGCCAAAAGATAAAAGAGGACTAGAGAGATTCAGAATAAGTGCTGTGTGTGTGCATGTGTGTGTGTGTTCACAGGCACAGCAGTGCATATGCCTTTACCAGCTGCTGCTGCTGCTCTCTTGTGTTACCTAACAGATAATTGGGTCCATACATCCTTCATACCATATGTCTGTGTGTGTGTGTGTGTGTGTGTTACAGGCCCGGGGTGATGTCACTACGTTTCAATTTCCAAATGTGTGTGACCTAAGCTGAGATGTTTCTCGCGTGTCCAATGGCAGATTAAACTCCACTGGAAGTTTTGTGCTCTCCACATGAGGCCAGCGATGGCGCCAACATCAATAACAACATGAGGGGGTTGAAATCACATAATATGGGGTGTTTGGTGTCATTTATTCTGACGTCATTGGTCTGTTTTTATAGCTGATTTTTGATGTTAATCCATATAAGAGTAAAAAAAGGTTTTCTTTTTTTTTCCTTTTTGGAGGATAACTTTATATGACATGACAAACCACACTACATTGAAATTTGTATGCCAATTTCCATGCACATTTTACATCAAGCACTGGAACAGCTCCTGTAAAAACACCACAAAATCATGCATCAAGCAAATCTAAGTCCGTTTTGATTTAGTTTTTTTTTTTTTTTTTTTTTTTTTTCGGAGGAGTTCTCCACAGAACATAATGTGCTTATTTAGGGAATGTTTTCTCTTGACTTGGCAGAGAAGAAGCACATTTGCCTCGCGTGGTGTGTTCTCGACTAATATAGATACTTAGGAAGACAGAGTATGTTCACGCAATATTGAATGAGACGCCGACGTTCTTGAGTCGAGCAAGTTATCTTTTTTACTGAATGGTTACAGAAACCCAATTAATATGCTGCGACTGGAGAGTCGCTGATTGACGTGTATTGAATTTCAGCCAAAATTTAAAACCGACCACCCACCTCCCTATGTGAGCTCACCTCAGTGTTGTCTATAAATCTTTGGCCAATATGTAAAAAATTCTGTCTTCACTATAAACCTCCATTTTAATATTTGTTGATATCTCATGACACTGATGGCCTTCTGACGCCAATACATAAAACGACCAAGTTCTCATTTTATCCAAAACACACTAATAAAACTTCATGTCATTGTCACCTTCATTGAAGGAGTTGCAATCTCCTCAGGGGGAGGGGGATCTTGATTTTAAGAATCAAACTGGTGTGAAAACTGCATTTATGTTTAATAGCTAACACTATGCCTGTAATGGTGCTGTGCCGCTACTTTTCGCATAAAAGAGTGGCAGACATAGACAAATGGAATGTGGATGGTATCTTGAGCCCTGGGGGTGGTGGTGAAAAAAAAAAGGTATACCATACACAAGGACTGCTCCACAGCTCCACAAGAAAATATTCATACTGATGCAAAAAGGCATAGTCAGAAGAGGTCTCCGTTGTTTCGTGGGGGTCGGGGGGTTATTGACAGATGTCTTCTGGCAGGTGTCAGCATAAGACTGACATCTCAGAGCCTCTTGACAGGATGATATGCTTCCACTAAGACACCCCAGTTTGCCCCTTGCATCAAAATGCAGTGTGTGAACTGATCTCTCTCTGGCTCACTTCCTGTTGTATTGTGTTGACAGGACTTCCATCTCATAATATCCAATTGTGTCCTGCACTGATTATTGATTTGCATTTGAAGTTTTATTAAATTAATATGACTGACAGTTTCAACGACACTTTTTATGATAAGCCCTGTTGTCGTTGATAGGGCTCAGCATGTGAACTTCAGATGCCATTGTGTGCAGTCAAGATGTTTCATCACGAGCACTCTAAACATTGGCAAAACCAACATTCTCGCAGCCTTCTATTTCCTGTCTATGCAGCTCTGTGACAAAACCACAGGGGTCAACACAGCACGGAGATCATGATGGTGATGTCCTTGATTTTCACAGGAGAGTAAATCCAAATGCAGATCAACCCCAGCAGACCACAACAGGAGCCGGACAAATATTGACAAAGGTGCTCACAAAGACAACCATTTGTTTGTTCAGTGCGACTGAATCCGAGAATTACTGCTACCGGCTGCGGCAAAATCCGCGAAGGACGCTCATGACTCACGTCCAGACAAATGTAAGACAGATTTCAAAGCAAAACCAAATTTAAAATTTAAACGACAGATTCAAGCATTTGGGTTTTCTTTTCAGTGTGTAGCTACAAAAAAAAAAGGTTGTTTTGGATCCCTGTTGTGGCGAGCAAGGTATTTTGGATAAACACCTGACAAAAGGATGTTATGGACATAGATGTTAATTAAGATATACTTATAAATTCTGACTGCTTCAATCATAATAGGAGAAATCTTACTTTCCATTGTGATGGTTCTGATACACAAGTGTTAATTATGCTGCTGAACTTTATCACTTCCATGACACGGTGTTTGGCAGAAGGCTTTCCAGCGTCATCATGACGGACAATTTGCTGATTCAATGCAGTAAATACTGATGTACAACCTCCCCCTAGTGGTCTACGTCCCCACTTACAGCCGCTGGCAAGCACTTTTAACAGCAGGGCTGGAAGGAGGGCTGGAAGAGCAAAGCTAGAATACTGAAGAAAAAGAAAAATGCGGAAGATGCGGAGAAATAGCATGTGTTCTCACCTCCTGGGCTGGGAGCGACAGTCATCTTCACCACTGCCCGACTCCTAGACAGACAGGGAAAAATTAAATAAGTACAGATGCCGGCATAAAAATAAATATTCAATACCTGCATACCTCAACATAATAATTTAGTCAATATTAATCCTCGTCTGGAATTTCGTTCTCTGCTATAAACCCATCATGGATGAGCCATGAGCAGTAGTACAGCAGTACAACACTTTGACACACAAGGAGGAGCCGGGAATCAAACCAGGAATGTTCAGAACCAAAGACAATTTCTAGCTCCTGCATCATGCCGCTCCCAAACAGTGGAGAGGGGGGAATCTCCCCCCCTCTCCTGGAGACCTCTTGATCTGCAGTCAAACGCTCTACCACTGAGCTATGCCCCCAACACAACACCACTATCAAACTGGCAGAGAACACACCGAATCACATTTACCAAAAAGCCCGGTCTGATTATTTGCACCACACGCTGAGTCAGACCCAATTAACCCTCAATCAAAAGAGTCCCATACTGGCTGGTGGCAAGGTTTTGGCTTGAAGTCTGTCATCTGTGACTTCAGTCACAAGACCAAGCCGGCGTGGTGTTTCAGTGCCGGCTCAGAGTGGCAGGCGCCTGGAACTAGGCTGAAACAAACTGCCTCTCCGTGCACTCCACTCTTTGCTCACTACACTTTTACCCCCCTCCCCCCTCACAAATGCAATCATCTCCATCCACTACTGCAGCCAGTGTGGTGCACCACACACACACACACACACACACACACACACACACACACACACACACACACACAAAAACGGACAACTTTAATCCCAGCCCATCGCTGTAATCCCTCACAAAACTCAGGGAACTTTCTTTTTGGCACCAATCTGTCAATCCTGGCAGTCAAAGCACACACAGACATAAATGCAAATGCGGGCGCACATGCAAATATATGTGAAGAAAACAGCTTTGTAATTGTAATGTCGATGAAATAATTATGATGGAGAGGCGTGTGCGGAGGAGCGAGAAGTGTATTAATGATAGGAGATGTAGGTTAGCAGCAGTTTAACTTAAAGGGGAACTCAGGGCTTCCTCCGTGCCCGGAGATCTGGCCAGCTGTCACCTGACAAAATGCCTGCTTCAGCGCCTTTCAAAGTCGAATGTGATACCATGAAAGTCCTGCAATGCTACATCACCAACATTATTTCAGTGCTGGCGCCTTCCAATATGCACTTAAAACCAACATAGCATAGTAAACATGGCCTTGGTGTACATTATGTACCTATATGGTTACCATGGCACTGAATGTGTAGGGAGTGGTCTCGTAGCCAATGAGAACATGAGATATGTCGTGCTGCTAGGCAGATTACTATACATGACTACTGCTGTAGGGTGACCACTCCCCTCTGTGCAGAATGCAAAGAATTGCAAGCTGAAATAAATGGGGGGTTAATAATGGTTCATACCAAATCATGAGGAGGACACAAGTACTCAAACTGCAAAGGAAGATTTCAAAAGCCAGCAACGCATATATTCAAAAACATGAATTTAATTTTCCTTCTGGTGCTTTTCTGGGTCATTGCAAAAGTGAGAGTGTCTCAGCTTTGGTCCCCTCCTTCACCTCCTCCTCCTCCTCCTCTCAGCACCAGACATCTCACAAGAGTGCTCACATGGTTGCTTCCCATCAGTCTCATGACAAGCAGCTGGTAACCCCAGTCCGGAATAATTTCCCACTTTTACGAGCTTCAAACCTTCTCTATTGAGTTCAAGCGAATGAAAATATTTCATCATATGAAATCACCTTGAAATGTTTAAATGCGGAAACTTGTTTGGGCTCTAGACATTTGGGCAAACAAAATAATTTCGTGCAAAATGGAGCTTTCATAAGATTCAATGGCCTGCATGTGGGCCATTGTCAAGGGAGTGGTTTCAATGTTCCCTCCCTTCAGTACAGTTCCACACTCTCCAACAATGTGTGATGTTGTCTGACGATCATTCCTCTGCTGGGCGGTCTTGCAAATCCGTCCATCCTATTTCAAGCGCCTTTTCATCGCGCTTCCTCCATCACACGTGGACAATGTTCACCGACATCTGGTCGGGTCCGCTTCAAGAAGCTGAAGAATCCGGGTCCATGGTTATCACTGAGGTCGCTGCAGCAGTCATTGGGCATCAAATAACATGACAAAGGGGTCTTATCCGAGGCAGCCCTTCCAGCGCCGCTCTTCATGTGTGTCAAGGCTGGATGTGGTGAACGTTACAGTCAAAGGAGATCAGACTGTTGCCGTGGGATGTCCAAAGGGGGTCTAACAGGCCTGTCACACTAACCCGCTTTCCCAGGCAGCTCTAGTCCAGTCACTGTCACTCAATTTACCAGTCGTAATGGGACAATGTAGACGAAGGGATACAAATATGGCATTAAATTGGCACACACCAACAAATGGCTCTAAATTACACGTTTATAGGAGTAGTATAAGCAGAATATGAACTTTATCTCCAACAGTGTGGGGTTAATAACGAGTGGGTAAACACTTAGGAAGCTGCCCCGACCTGACAGTGGGCTCAGTGGGGGGGGAGTTAGCAAATTGCTATTTAGCTTAAACGATGAATGTGTTTGGAGCTGGGTGGGGGGTAAACGCGACAAAACCTGGGGGAATTAACTTTCCCCGGAGCTCAACGTCGAACACGTCGGGTTCGCTTTGACTCGGCTGACATTCGGTTTCCCGGTAAGTTAGTTAACACCCAAAAAAATAGGGCTTAGAGAAGCGGCTTTCGGGCGGAAACGGGGGGGGGGCGACGCACCCTCCACACCGACGGAACTGAGCCAGATGTCACAACAGTTCACGGATACTCACAGACACGCAGGGGCTGGACGTGGTGCTCGGTGTCGGCGACCGCTGAACGGTGACCAGCGCCATCCCGCTCGCACCGGCTCTCACCTCGGTCACCTAGAGGCCGGAAGACTCGGGATATTTGACATTATTCCGGGGCATAAACTAAAGGGAGCTCCCGAGGTTAGGTCTGTGGTCCTTCTTTACTTGCCCCTCAAAGAGTTAAGCTACGGAAAGACATGCATGACATCCGGTGTTTTCAAATTTCAAAATAAAAGCTTTCATTCAAAAAATATTTTTAATATTTATTCCTCTATGCAGCTTTAGCTGTAAATGTAAAATGAAGACCTTTTCACTAAGTTTGAATCAATCATTTCAGTAAGATTTTTGTTGCATTTATAATTACAGGTAGTACTACAAATGACAAAAAACTGCTGATATTTTATATTGTATTGTTGTTCAGTGGTTAGCACTATGGCTTCACAGCTCAAAGTGTGGAGTTTGCATGATCTCCCTGTGTCTGTGTGGGTTTCCTCCGAGTTCTTAAGTTACTTCCTACAGTCCAAAATCATGCAGCAGATTGATTGGAAAGAAATTGGTAAAAAAAATGGGAATAATTGCCCCGACTCACTCCTGAGTGAGTGAATGTTGTCTGTATATGTAGCAGTGCAATTGACTGGCGATCAGTCCAGGGTGTACCCCGCCTCGCACCCAATGACAGCTGGGATAGGCTCCAGCATTCCCCTGCGATCCTGAGTGCAGGATAAGCGGCAAACTATTGACAAGTGCATGTTGTTTGAGTGGCTGCCGATTCAATCCTTATTTTTCCTCGTGAAGTTTAGCTTAATTCCCATATTAAAATCAATTGAACCACCAAACATTTCTTTTTTTTTCTCTAACAAAGTATACTTTTGTTTTATCTGAAAATAATATCCAACTCTAGGCTTTTATTTTGACAGGTTAATCCCGTGACTTCCCGTTCTGTTTCCGCCGGCCTCAGGCTTCTTTCACTTCTGCACACTATGGGCTGGTTCGCCGGTCCTCGGCGCATGCGCAGTGATAACCAGCTGTCAGACGGGTGTGTTGGCTCCTCGATGCTCTGAACTCCCATTCATTCACAAGCCATTGTCAATCGATCAGTTAACCTCAATTAATATTGATCAATAATGAATTTGGAAGCTTCTAAACTCGCAATTACGACTCTATCCTGTGTTTTTGTGAGAGAGAGAGGTTGTGTGTGTGTGTGTTTGTGTGTGAGTGTTTGTGTGTGTTGCCGAGATATTAGTTAAGTGACATATAGGGATATAAATAATGCACCAATGTGTTCCTACATTTTGTAGAGGAAGACCTGACCTTACATCTGTGTAGCTCCGTGCTTTTCAGTCACACTTCTCTTGGGAGATGAGATGTGGGGGTGGGGGCGTGAACGCAGGGGGGAGGTGTGGATATGAGTGTGTGTGAGGAAAAGTCATGAGAGGGTCATGAGTGATGAGGAGATATCTAAGCTCTACTCATATCTCAACATCTTGATATTAAACGTCACAAAGCACAAGATTTCTAACCGTTGCTTTAGTACTTGACCGTTCTCTCAGAGCAGACCTTGAGCTATGGAGCGTGCATTCGGGCCAGAGGGGAAGGTGTGAATGGGGCTCTAGACGAGGGCAGCAGGCTCATTTTGATTCACTTCATTGAATTATCTGGGTCATTGCCTCCACCTCTGTCTTCTCTCCCCCTCCTCCAGTGTTATTTCCCCTCCTTTCCTTTTTATCGATTGCTCAATAAGTGTTCGCAGGCCAAAAGAGGTATCAGGTACAATGGCCTCAGGAAATAGAATAAATATAAACAGTTGTCGGAAATGATTGCATCATTATAATCTTCCATCCTGTGAAATAGGTGGAGATGGTAAAAGCGGAGAGAAGAGTCACAAATGGAATTGCCAAATGAAAGAAATCATTTCGAATAGAGGAGTGGCAGAATGATTGATGAGATGTCTTTTCCAAACCCTCCCCCTCTGCATCCATTCCTGCTGTTCGGATGTAGCACTAACGGCCTTTTTAGGGCTGTGCGTGTTTGTGTGTGTGTGTGTGTGTGTGTGCAGCTCTACATTGTCACATCACTGTTTATATTTCTCCATCCCTTAACGCCCCGGAGCACAACTTCAATGCACCTGCCTGGAAAATTTAAACTTGTCACAACACTGCCGAGTGATGTGGGACCGAGCGCACATGAGGGGCTGACATTGGGGATACCTCAAGTCACAATCAGGCTGAAAAAAACTGTTTGGATCAAATCAGATTCTGGATCAAAAATAACATAAATGTAAATATTTTTTGGAAAAATAAGCACAGTCTTCCTCAATCAAAATCACCACACAAAACATGTAGAAACTGAAACACATACACATTAAGCATGAGTGTCATACAGTTTATCTATATATTTAGATATATAGCCATATATATGTGTATATTCATGTGTGTGTGTGTGTGTATATATATATACTGCATATAACCACAGATCACCACACCAAGGATGGAAGGACATGCATGAGTTATATATATATTTCCTCATCTGTACAATATACATAAACTAGTTCAGTGTTCTGTGTGTGTGTTTTTTCGCAATGCAGGATATAGGGTTCACCAATCACTGTGTCTGTGTATGAGTGTGTGTGTGTGTGTGTGTGTGTGTGTGTGTGTGTGTGTGTGTGTGTGTGTCCATAACATATAATTCCCACCCGGCTGTCACTCAGTACCTGAACCCCAAGCGAAGAGTGATAGAAGGCAAAAGAAAAAAAAAGTAAAACTATTTTTCCTTTTCAGCAGGCAGACACTTCCAATAAGACAGTGCCGGTGTGCAGGAGAAAACAAGATTAGGATTACAGCAAAGGATGATTCTGCAGGGCGACTTCAGTATCAACAAAGAACCGATGAGGCTAAAGACAATCCTCCTTGTAATTAAAGCTCTGCTCTCCACAGGAGACCTACACTGGATCACAGATTAAAGTGCGTGTGTGTGTAAGTGTGTGTATACCAGCTGTCAAGAGTCTAACAGTCAAATGATTTATGTTTTTGCAATTGGCGCTCCACACCCTGATCCTCTGGCCGTCTCCCTCTCCGTGGAGCTCCGGGCCCTCCAGTGGTTTCCTCTGGTCAGAACAAGTCATCCCCCATCACTGCATGATATTCTGGTTAAACCAACAGGGGGGGATGTGACCCCATTTAAATCAGCTGAATCCTATCCAGGCTTTGGTCGTGTGCAGAAGACACACTTCTGCTGCCACTTCTTTTTAAAACTATGCAGGTAAAATTTTAAAAGCCCTGATGTCAAGGTATTTTTGAATTTAAAAGAGGCGCTAATGCTATTACATTCTCATTATATCATATTGTTGTATTGTTGTATTATATCATAATATATTATATATAACACCAATTGATGAACTCACTCTGTTCACTTCTTATCCTTAATTCAATTATTTTCTTCTTCAACCGTATTGTTTACTTCTCTAAGAACAGGATGATAATACGTCAATAATGCGAGCAGACAGCCATAGCTGACACAGCAGGTTTTTAATTGAAAAGTACACAAATGTCACAAATTAAATGATTACGCTCATCCTTCTGTCTGCTAAAAGTTAAAAAATTGACTGATCCAGATAAGTCAGTTTCACTTGTCTGAGTAATTTCCAAAAGAATGTATTTACTGATTAATGAGCTTAAATCTGCATTCGCTGATGTGTCTCTCAATATTAAGGTGCAGCTAAAACTAGCATTAAAGGACCAACATGATTCATATTTTAAATTCCTTCCCACACAAGATGTAATGCTAGGAATGTTTGATAACCATTCCATTTTAGTTTTTTGTTAAGTTTCCAGGTCAGTTATTTGACCTGCTAAATGCTCTGCTATGTCCTTGGTAAAACTGTCTGTTTGCAATTAAGTGCTGAGTGGAAAATAGCTGAAAAGCGAAGATGCGGGAGTTGATGAAAATAGTGACTCTGTGACCCCACCGAACAACAGTGAGTTGTGTTTCAAAGCTCCGGAAAAATCAGACCGAAGTGCAGAAACAGACGTTTGTCATTAATCACAATACGTCTTACCGCAGGTGCATTGCCATGACGACACAGACCCGGCGGTTGAGAGGCTCCGCCTGTCTCACAGCAAAAGAGGAAATGAATCAAAAACAACGCTGAAAGAACCACAGAACAGATAAATAAATAAATAGATAAAATAAATAAAATTTGAATCTGAAAATTAAAAAATAAAAATAAAATAAGTGCTAAAATAATGATAATATGATAATAAATAATATGATAATAATAATGATAACAGTAATGTAATAATAATAATAAATAATAAAATAAGCGCATGGTGGCGCAGTGGTTTGTGCTTCTGACCTTTCAGCGTAGAGTTTGCTTGTTCTCCCCGTGTCTGCGTGAGTTTCCTCCAGGTTCCTGGTTTCCTGCTACAGTCCAAAAACATGCAGCAGGTTAATTGGAAAAAAATTGGGAAAACTACCCTTGTGTGCGAATGAGATAGTGAATAGTTGCCTATCTGCTTCTGTGGTCTTGCGATTGACCCCGCCTCTCGCCCGATGGCAGCTGGAATAGGCTCATAGAGGGCTAAAGAAAATCCTATCTGGTGAGAGGTATGATGAACCTCCTCCCTCTCTAATTCGCACCTGCAGACACTTTAGACTCTCCAATTAACCTCCTGCATGTTTTGGAAAGGTGGGAGGAAGCTAGAGGACCTGGAGACAAGTCCCTCAGTTGGCAACCAGAGTAAAACGTTTTAGCCGCGAGATGGAGGTGAGAACCGCTTCACTACTCTGGCCCTTAACTGTGAAAAGAAAACAAATCACAGCACAAATCGATCTCTTGAGGCGAAGCCTGGAGCCAAGTAGTGCACAGCACTGATTGGGTGTTTCAGTAAAACCTGAGTTGTCTTTTCTGGGTCTCATTGAAAACTCTGACTGCTTCTGTAAAAAAATCCATGACCTGGAAAATGGGATGTTCCCCCAGGCCGGAGGGAGGAGTTCCAGTCACTCATTGTCCTTCCTGTTTTTCATGCAGTCAGGGTAGCGGAGGAGATGGAGCCAAACGCTGCTGTGATTGGGCGAGAGGCGCGGTTCACCCTAGACCGGTCACGCAGTTAGTTTTCACCCCCTCATTCACACGCCTATGCAATTTAGGAACCTCCTGCATGTTTTGGACTGTGCAAGCAAGTCGGAGGAAACCCATGCAGACATGGGGAAAACATGGAGACTCCTCACAGAAAGGCCCTCCCATTGGACTCAAACTACGGACCTCATTGCTGTGACATGGAAGCGCTAACCCAGGTATGGGCAAATGACGGCCTGCGGGCTATATATGGCCCGCTGGGATTTTTAATCCAGCCCTCTGAACATTCAATTTTATCGTAATTAAACCACATTTAAATACCTTTTCCCTGAAATACCTGCATTCCCCAAATCGATGGCGCTCCGCTCATACACAGACCTTTGTTGAAGTGCGGCATATTACTTTCTATGCCCCTTTTTCACTTTGCTCTTTGAAACCATCTGTAAAATTTGGGAGATCAAGGAAAAGGAAAGTTGACAGTGATTGCCGAGTGTTTAAAGAAGTCCGATCAACGGCCGTATTCCTGATATGCCAAGAAACTGTTGTGGTTTTCAAAGAATACAACTATCAGCAATCATTTAGCATGCTAACTATGCTAGTGACTGGTCAACGCAAGAATTGCGGCTAATTTACAGACTCAGCAACATTTTTTCACAGATAAACCATGATTCAACAGTTGAGTACCAAGGCAACTTTTATGTTTGCATTCAAATTAGTGATTAGCCATGTTTCCCAACCCATAAGATGCAGACGTTGTTTTGCATTATGACATTCAGCATCATGAATACCAACAAAACCTGTCAGAGATCCAAGCTGACTGACCAACACCTCACATCCATCCTGAAAATTGCCCCGACAAAACTAACTCGACTTGGGTGCACTGACAAAAAAGGCAGATCAACAACTCCGTTTCCGCTGAAACCGAAGGTGACTTTATATTATGAAATCAATGCATCTGTAAAACAAACTATCCAATGAGGTTTGCATATTTGTGCTTTGCTAAAAGACCAAATTCTTTCAGGTAATGGCTTTTTCATGCACTTCTATTCTATTCTATTCTATTCTATTTTATTCTATTCCAGCCCCCCTGTCAAATTTTAGAACCCATTGAGGCCCGCCACCCAAAAAGTTTGCCCATGCTTGTGCTAGCCTCCAATGCTAACGCAACTGACATTTAATATTGATCTCACGTGCAAGCAAATATTACTAAAATTGTCGTGAAGCTGTCAGAAAAGCCTCCACACGATTTGTCCTCCTCCGCGGGACTCACTACTTGCTCATAAAAACACATTCGCTGACAAATATTCAAAAAAAATAAATAAATGATAGATATTAGCTTCAATGCTATCATTTTGATGAAGCCATCGATCTTGCAGACCGACTCACCGAGTACCCTGAGCGCAACGCTCGGATTGGAAGAACAGTGAAGTCAATGAGTTTCTATTAAAGAGCCGCTAGCGCTCTCTTACTTGCCTCCTCACCTGTAATGAGAAGACAACAGATCAAGAGGCTCTCGGTGTATCTTGGCAACAATTATATGAAGTAAGAAGGTAAGGAGAAGCGAGTAGAGAGTGGCAGAGAGGAAGTGTGTGTGTGTGTGTGTGTGTGTGTGTGTGTGTGTCGGAGAAGACGGCCTTCTCCACAGAGATAAGATGGTATTCTCCCTTCGTGCAAAATGAGTTCATTAGGGGAGTGAAAGACGGCCAGCGCTGGAAATCGAGGTTTCTGCGCGATAAAGGGCGAGAGCGACTGATTGGAGGGAAAAAAGGAGTTTCATTTCCTGTTCTTCACAGGCGCTGGCAGTATCGGAGGATCAGCGGAGAGGCACCGTTGGGGCGGGGAGGGGAAAAAAAAAACCGAGACGGGGAAAGGACAGACGGAGCAAGTTAGAGAGGTAAATGCCAGGATTTTCCTGTCGCCCAAAAGAAAAAAAAAAAAAAAAGAGTCAACCACCAGATCGCTGTCAGAGTATATTTCTATCACGGTGACAGGCAGAAAAACGTGTTGGAAGACCAAATTGACAAGTGAGGGGGGAACCGTGACGGTAAACCGAGGGGGTTATCGGAGTCCGAAAGGCTAAACACGACTCATGAGGATCCTCAGAAGAGTGAGTCGGAGGACGGAGGACGGCTCGTCTGTATTAATATGACAAAGACGACGGCGTGATATGAAGGCTGCAGAAAGAGATGAAATGAACCGGAGGTCTTGATAGACAGTCGATAGCGCGGGAAAGCTGGCAGGCGGGCAGCTTGGGAGATTCTGAGATGGCAGGTGCACGCAGAGGTGGAAGGATATGCCGGCTGCGCGTCGCTGTTTAATATAGATCTGCGGCGATAAGTGCCAGACAGAGAACACAGGACGCGTCCATCCGTCCGTCCGTCAGGAGAAGTTGGCCCAGAGGAAATTGCCACAATAAAGTGCACATGTGTGCACGTTCCCGGGACTACTTGTGGTCCCTGGAGTCCCTAAAAGCAGAACGTTGGGGACCTGAGCTCCGGTTACCGAGCCTCTCTTCTTTGGAAACTTCTTCTAAACTTCATCTGAGAGAGCTCATAGCTAGCGCTAGGCTAGCTCCCGGCGACGCTGCCCTAAGCTCACTCAGCCGACGGATATCCCATAATACACTCAAGTGACCTTGTGTCTTCACACCGGTCTCCACTTCCGCTTGGAAGTTAATGTAATAAATTAAAAATGGCTTCCAATGGCATCTCAATTGGTTCCGGTTTTGCTGCCAGAGTTGACGAGTGGCGAGATCCATCTGCCTCTCTTGTTATCACGGATGCAGAGTGTGTGTCTGCAAAGTTTGACAGAACCAAATAGAGGCCTTTGCTGTTCAGCACCATTAGAGCACAAGATCGCAATTTTCCTATTTGCACGCCGTGACATCGTCGCCATCAGATCTGTGTCAACGGATCCGTGTGGCGGCTCATTCCAGCGGCAGCAGTGCGACCAGATCTCTGAAACAATCGCATGTGCAAGCGGATCAGCTTTCACATGCGGCTCCAAGGGATCGGTGTCAATAACCCAGCATTGTTTAAAATCCTGATTCAATATTGTGATTTATTGTTCTGATGCATTTTGGCATCAAGATGGGGAGGGGGGGGGGCATGTTATATATGAAAATATATTTATCAAATAAAGATAGTGTTGCAAGTGCTTTGTAATAAAAATCTAT